>NC_064260.1:31662756-31967179 GCF_003254725.2 Canis lupus dingo | reverse complement strand
TATCCTGATATTTTGCTCGGATTTAAAGACGAGAGGCAGGGGCTAATGAGGGGCTTTCATGCTCAGGAACACAGGGCACCCGGCAGCTTCAGCAGCTTCTCCCTTTAATTCCGGGCTTGCAGGGACACTCACTGTGCTTTGGCACAGCACCTGGGGAGGGTGGGGTGGCAGACGGTGCTTCCTTCACAGGCTCGGTGCTCCGGCTCGCTCGGAGGAGCCAGAACACCATAAAGGACACGAGCCTCCTGCCTTCCTGGTGAGCATACTTTGGTGCCAAGAGCTAACTCGTGCCATGCGTGTGCACCCTGGCTTTTCTGGGCCTCAGTTTTCTCACCTGTAAAGTGACCTTTCATCTTCTCCAACCCCCATGACAAGTACAGATGCCTGTGATTTTACAATAGAATGTCCTTCCCTTCGTGAAAATGCAGAAGGGTTTTCTAGCACAGAGGTGGACACATGTAGGACTGGGTGGGTCTGTTGAGGCTTATGCACAATGGTGGTGACCCTAAGTGGACACGTTCGTCTAGGGACCCTGGGATCAGACTCTAAAACTTAGAACTGTGGACCAGACGCTATACCCAGCCCCTGTGTGGATGATCTCATTCAGTCCTCACAGCTTCCCCAGGAGGTAAATCCTCCCAGGGCCCCCATTCTTCCAGATGGAGAAGTTAAGTCATTGGCTGAAGCCTCTGGGTGGGAGAGTCCAGTCCTTGGGACAGCAGAGGGTCAGGCTGGAGTGAGTGGGTCGACCCCTCTGCTCTGCTGCCCCCTGCGGTGGGTGTGGGCCTCGCCGAGTCTGTGTGGAGACATTTCCAGGCTTCCCATGCAGCTCCCCGCTGCCCTTGTGAGGGGAGTGCCTATCGGATGTCCTGCTTATCCCATTCCCTCCCATTCCCGGCAAGAAAGGATTGCATTTGAGGTGCTGCAGTCATGCCTGACTTTGCTCCTCTGGAGCAGCAGAACCCATATGGAGGTTCGTTTCAGTGATTCTTTTTTTTTTTTTTAAGATTTATTTATTTATTCACGAGAGACACATAGAGGCAGAGACACAGGCAGAGGGAGAAGTGGGCTCCATGCGGGGAGCCTCATGCGGGACTCGATCCCAGAACTCCAGGATTACACTCTGAGGCAAAGGCAGTTGCTTAACCTGAGCTGAAACACTAAACCCAGGCATCCCAAGTTTCAGTGATTCTTTGTAAAAATCAGCAGCTGGCAAATCTCGGGGCCAGTCTGCACTATGTCAGGCAGGAGGGTGCCTGGGTACCTCTCCCCTGGGGCCCTCCTTCCATGTGAGTCCAGAACTTCTCAAACGTGGTGTGTGTGTGTGTGTGTGTGTGTGTGTGTGTGTGTGTGTGTGTACACATGCACTGGAAAGGCACGGGGGTCTTGGTTAACTACAGATTCGGATCGAGTGCATGTGCTGCAGGGTTGGTTGGTTTTCTAGCATACCCGGCCCCCCACCCGGTGGTTGAGGGGGTGGTTGCCGATGCTGCTGGTCTGAGGTCTACACTTTGAGCAGAGAGGGTCTAGAGGCCGTGGTTTCCAGGCTGCATCAGAATGACCCAGAGGCCTCAGTAAGCGGTTTCTCAGGACCTTCCCGGGGATTCCCAGTCACCAGGTTGAGGATGGGACCCTGTAGCTGACTGTGTGTCTGGGACCACACGGTGAGAAGCACCGCCCCACTCCGGGTCTCCTAGGCCGGTGTGGTCGTCAGAGTCTTCTGCGGCTTGAGGCCATCCTGGGAAGATGCGCTCACGGGCCTGGACTGGGACTGGGGCTGGGCCACTCTGCGTGCGTCCTGTCTCCCCAGGACCGTCCGTCTGCCCTGTACTTGGGTTCGGGGGCCCACCTCCTTGTCTTTAGTCTCTGCCCTGGCCCCACGCTGTCCCGCAGACCAGAGTCCTGCAGGCCCCGCACTGCCCTTCCTTGTGCCTAGTTTGTGACTCGGCCCTCCGAGTGTGGCCCTCGAAGACACTGCAGTGATGAATTTGCTGAGGGACATCGCAGGAAACTCCTGATGGTCATAGCCCCGAGATCTGACCTTGCCTGGCCCCCAAGCCGTGGCGGACCCCATGGACCACTCCTCCACGTCCGTCCTTTGCTTGCTGGGGTCCCGTCCGGTGTCTTCCAGCTGCCCTCCTACCTGGCCGGAGCCTCTGGTCTGTGTCCTGCATCATCCTTCACCAGGAATGAATCCCTTCCTTCCCATCCCACACTCCCCTCTCCCCCGACCTTGGAGATCTCCTCCGCTTCCATAAACGAGTGGGGCCCAAGTATTTATTTCCTGAACGATCTTCCTAAACCACGGCTCAGATCACGTTACCACTCCCTTGCTTAACCCGGAAGGCAGAGGACTCCGGAACCAGCCAGCCCGGCCTGCCACTTGCTCGCCGAGGCGCCTTGGCCAAGGTATTGACGTCCCGAGCTGCCCTTTCCTCCCACGGAGGAGGGGATGAGGCGCCTGGTCTACGCAGGGGTTGGTTTACTGTGAGCACTCGCTAGATACCTGCTCTGAAGTTTTCTTTAATCCTTAGCTGGGAGGAATAGGAATAATGGCAGCCGTCCAGTGGCGGCCGGCGTCGGGGGGCTCGGGAGCGTGGCTCACAGAGGCCTCCGCTGGCTCTGCCTGGCTCGGGGGCGTCCCCAGCCCCCGGACTCCATCCCCGTGCTCTTGCACACACGGTTGGGCCTCTGGGCCTCTGTCCTCCAGCACAGCCTGCGGCCTCCACAGTGCCTCCCCTGCCTCCCGGGAGTGAAGGGCCTCGTTCCCCTTCATGCTTCTGCTAGGTCTCCGGGTTCTTCTTCTTCTTCTTTTTTTTAAAACTATTTATTTATTTATTTATTTATTTATTTATTTATTTATTTATTTATTTATTTATTTATTTATTATTTATGATAGACATAGAGAGAGAGAGAGGCAGAGACACAGGAGGAGGGAGAAACAGGCTCCATGCAGGGAGCCCGACGTGGGACTCGATCCTGGGACTCCAGGACCGTGCACTGGGCCAAAGGCAGGCGCTAAACCGCTGAGCCACCCAGGGATCCCCTCTCCGAGTTCTTCTAAGGCGAGTGTCCTGTACCGACTTGACTTACACGTCAGCCCCGTTAGACTGCACGGCCCTTTAGTTTGCCTCCCTGGCAGTGGGTTCGGCTGGCTCTGTGGGCCGTCTGAATGGAGGACTGTGACCACGGGTCACACAGAGGTGGGGCCGGTGGCAGACAGGGCAGGCCCTGAGAACGTTTGAGATGATCCTGCGTGGTTAAGGACGAACCCAGAGGAAAGGTCCCCGAGGCCCCTCTCTGGCTCACTGCCCCCTTTCCCTGGTCTGAAGCCTCTAAGGCCACGGTTCTCAGCCAGGGCGGATTTTGGCCTTCTGGGTCATCTGGCAATTTCTGGACATTTTTGGTTGTCACAACTGGGGATGCTGCTGGCATCTAGTGGTGGAAGCCAGCACTGCAGAGCATCCTTGCATGCATAGGGCTCCCCCCCTCGCCCCCCTCCCCCGCCCCCCCCCCCCCCCCCCCCCCCGGACTGCTCCAGCCCCAAATGTCAACAGTGCCAAGGTCCAGACCCTGCTGTAGAAGGTTCTGAGTCCGTTTGCAGCTCTCTCATTGCTTTCCCTTGGAATCAAACCCAGGCACCTGGGATGCCTGGGTGGCTCTGTGATTGAGCATCTGCCTTCAGCTCCGGCATGATCCCAGGGTCCTGGGATCAAGTCCCACATCAGGATTCCCGCCGGAAGCCTGCTTCTCCCTCTGCCTGTGTCTCTGCCTCTCTCTCTGTGTCTCATGAATAAATAAATAAAATCTTAAAAAAAAAAAAAGTCAACCCAGACTTCTTTCTCAAGGCTGAGGAAGCTCTCCATGACCCGGCTCCTGCTTTCCTCACCTCGCCCCCGGGCACTCTGCTCGGGCCCCACCTGGCTGTCCTCCCTGTTCCAGGGTCTTGCTGGTCATTGTCATCGGTGTGTTTTTGTGATGGGCTCTCTGCACGGGCTGCTCTCCCCTCTCATCCCTGCTTGGCTGGCAGCTTCTTGTCATTCAGATCTCGCTGGAACTGCATCTGCCTCTGAAATTCCCTTCCTGATGATCCAGACCAACCACGGGCCCACTATCACATCTTCTTACATCTCCATGGAGCACTTAGCACCGTCTGATTTTGTTTCTCTGTTTGTTAGAGCTCTACGAGGACGAGACCTCACCTGCCTGGTGCAGGGCTGTGTCCACCCCTGCCAAGAACCGTGCTGGCACATACTCCGTTACGATGGAGCGTGGTGGGTGGGAGCAAGGGTGGGATGAACAGCTTACATTTATGCAGGGGAGCCTAAGAAATGCTCTAAATGATTTACGTTGAATGCCCACAGTTGCTTTGTGAAGTCGGATACTATGATCATCGCCTCCACGGTGCAGCTGGGAAAACGAAGGCACCAGAATTATGTAACTTGCTGAATGAAGATCATGTGGCCAGATGGGGCCAGGCTGGGATGGGATCGGAAGCAGTCTGACTGCTGGATCTTAATTGTCCCCTCATTCAACCATACTGTTTGTTCAGGAAGTGAATGTGGAATACAAAGGATGCATTCACACCCGTCCTTCCTGAGCATACACAGCCTTCTCAGAACTGGGATTTTTGTCTGCTCTGGGCTCAAAATTTGCGACCCTCTCACATTTTATGATTTATTCACTTCTGTCTGGGTTATGAAGAGAGTACCGAGACTGTCTTTTTCCTTAAATGGTTAGGTTTTAGTGTTTTCTCTACCCTTTACTCTGACTCCTTAATCGTGGTTCCTTTGTTGTTATGGCCACTAGGAAACTCATACAAAAATTTGGGCCCCAATGCTAATAATCCTGTCATACTTTATGAAATGCATTTTGTCTAGTACTTTCTTCTACTTTCCCCCATAACATTCCATTTTCCTTGTTTTTATTTTAAGATTTTATTGATTTGAGAGAAAGAGAGAGTGGTGGGGGTCGAGAGCAGAGGGAGAGGGAGAGGGAGAAGGAGAAAGAATCTTAAGCTGACTCCAAGATGAGCGCAGAGCCTGACAGGGGACTCAATCTCACGACCTGGAGGTCATGACGAGCTGAAGCCAAGAGTCAGAAGCGTAACTGACTGAGCCACGCAGCCCCCCCCCCCCCCCCATTTTCCTTGTCTTTTTACTGATTTTTCTTTATCCTTAGCCAACTCAAACAATTTATGAGTTGCGATGGAGCAAAACAAATATATATGGAAAGTGTGTCCCTGGACACATTAATCTCTGATTGTCAGTGTTCTCAGGTTTTTGGTGTAATATAAATTGGGTAAAGTCCACCAGAGTGCCTCCAGACATACGATAAACATTTAGTAAGTGTTTGTTTATCTTTTTTCCCCTCATTTACAGTGAGGTCGAGAGGCTCCCAGGCCTGGTATTAGGTGTTGGAAGGCCTGGGTGGTTTAGCAGGTCTTACTGAGCCATTCCTATCCACTACTAGCGGGTGAGGTCCATTACAAAGACCCATAGCAAGTGACAGCCTGTCATCTTGTCCTGTTTTGGTGCTGTTTCCACAACAAGTTGGTTTTTTGAGCAGCAGAGATCTTAGGTACAGTAGGTGGAAGAGAGTCCACCACTATGCAGTGAGCTTGTACATGAAGTGTAGCCTGACAAAGAGAAAGCATTTACTGGAAAGAAAATGAGTCAGACTCCCAGAAACTTTGTGTTACTATGGTAACAGGGTAATTGGCCAGTCCCTCTTTGGCTAGAGCATAATATACTAGTGAGGAATGTCAACTGTTATGTCTCAGTTGCTTATTAGCTCATAAAATGTCCTAGTTTACATACTAATTGTTGCTGGAGAAAATAGTCCTATTTTAGGATGACCCAGTCACCCATTTCTTGGTACTAAGCCACTTTGGGGCTTAACAAAAAACAATCCTTATGGTAGTGAAAGCTCTTAGCCCTTACTGATACCAGGCGTCTTCTCATTTAATCCTTATAGCTACTTTGTAAGGTTCGTTTCACTGTCCCATTTTACAGATGAGGGAGTAAAGTCCAGGGTAGGTAGGTAGGTAATTTGCCGAAGGTCTCAGTTCTGGGAAGGAGTGGAATCAAGATTTGGATCCAGGTTCTGTTTGATTCCTAACCCTTTGGGTTTTTTTTGTTTTGTTTTTTGTTTTTTGTTTTTTGTTTTTTTTTTTACCATTAATAGAGAATTATTTCTTTCTTTAAATCAGAAAAGGCAAAAGTGGGGATCCCTGGGTGGCTCAGCGGTTTGGTGCCTGCCTTTGGCCCAGGGCGTGATCCTGAAGTCCCGGGATCGAGTTCCGCATCAGGCTCCCTGTATAGAGCCTGCTTATCCCTTTGCCTATGTCTCTGCCTCTCTCTCTCGCTCTCTATCTCTGTCGTGAATAAATAAATAAAATCTTTAATTAAAAAAAAAAAAAAGAAAAGGCAAAAGTTCAGGAGGATTGACCTTTTCCTGGTAGAGGGGTTTTCACCCTTGAAACTGTTAACATTTTGGGGCCAGATAATTCTTTATTTAGTGAGGGGAGTGTCTTGTGCATTATGGAATGTTTAGCAGCTTCCCTGGTCTACCCACTGGATGCCAGTAACCCTCACTCTTCCGCTCCCACCCCCAATATACTCTTTAAAGATTTTATTTCTAAGTAATCTCCGTACCCAACATGGGGCTTGAATTCACAACCCTGAGATCAAGAGTTGCATGCTATACCTATTGAGCATCCAGGTGACCCATCCCATTCCTAATTTTGCCAAGTGTTGCCTGGGGAGCAGACCAGAAGAACTGAGGAGGAATTTGGCCAATTTAGTACCTTCCTGGAAAAGAACAACTTTTCATTTCTGATATCAACACCCTCCTGGGTCTCAGAAGTTCTTAGGAAGTTTTGTTTACCTAGGTTGTATTTGGAGAGTTATGCAGCTCTTGCCACTACCTGATTTTAGAACATTTTCATCACCCCCAAAAGAAACCCCATTCCTTCCTCCCCTAGTCCCTGGGAGCCACTAATCTCTTTTTTTGTCTCTATGGATTTTCCCTATTCCGAACAGATCATAAAATGGAATCATATACGGTGTGGCCTCTATGTCTCATGCTTTCATCTAGCATGATGTTTTTCAGGTTCCTCTGTGTTGAATCGTGCATCAGGACTTCATCTTTTTAATTAACAAATAATATTCTATTGTGTGGAATTGTAGAGGTCCAACTTCATTATTTTACATGTGGCCATTCAGTTGTCCCAGCCATTTGTTGAAAAGACTGTCTTTTGTCCTAGTGGCTTTTCTTGACACCTTGTCAAAACTCCATTGACTATAAAAGTGATGTTTTTTTTTCTAGACTTTCAATTTGATTCTGTTGGTCCATAAGCATTTGAATCTGTAGATCAATTTGGAGAGTATTGCTGTTTTACCAATACTTAGTCTACTAATCCATGAATATGGTATGTCTTTCTTTTAAATTTTTAATATGGGATATCTTCTTTAGTTTCTTTGAACAGTATTTCTTTGAGCAGTATTTTGTAGTTTGCAGTGTATAGGTCTTGTACTTCTTTGTTAAATATTCCTAAATGTTTTATTTGCTTTAATGCTATAGTAAGTGAAAATTGTTTTAGTAATTTCATGTTTGGATATTTGATAACTGGTATATAGAAATTCAATTGATTTTGGTATATTCATCTTGTGTCCTACAGCCTTGCTGAAGTTGTTTGTTAGTTCTAAGTTCTTTGTGGAAAAAAAAAGTTTGTGGATTTGAAATAAAAAAAATATGCACCGACAGCTGTACATTTCCCTCTCAATACCGCTTTAGCTGCATCTCATAAATTTTAGCATATTGTATTTTTGTTTTCATTCATCTCAAAGTATTTTCTTATTTATGTTTTTTTCTTGCACTCAACTATTTCAGTATTGGTAATCATTGATAATTTCTACATAGTTATTTTGGTATTGGTAATTATTGATAATTTCCTCCACATGGTTGTGAATTTTTAGATTTCCTTCTGTTACTGATTTCTAATTTTATTCCACTGTGATTGGAGAACATATATTGTATGACTTTATCACTTTTAAGTCTATGGAGCCTTTTTTATGACCTAACCTCATAGGTTTGGAACACACTAGGGAAAGTTCCGTGTGCACCTGAGAAGAATGTGTGCCCTGTTGCTTTTGGATCGTGACTTCTATGAATGTCTGTTACATGTGGTTGGTTTATTGTGTTGTTCACATCATCTGTTTTCTTGTTGCTCTTCAGCCTGGTTATCCCATCTGTTATGAAAGTGGGGTATTGAGCTCTCCACCTGTTATTATTTAAGTATCTGTTTCTCCCTTGGGTTCTATCAGTTTTTGCTTCATGTATTTTGGGGCTCTGTTTTTAGGTGCATATAACTACATTTTCCGGATGGACTGACCATTTCTTTGTCTCTAGGAACATTTTTCTTGTCTTCTATTTTGTTTGACGTTGGTATAGTCACTCTCGTTCCCTTGATTTGGAGTGGTTTTGTTTTTGGTTTTGGTCTTAAAGCTTCTCCTGAGTTGTTGTAATGTGTAGTCAGGACTGAGTCTCCACTCTTAGAGGATAAATTAAAAGCTAGGGGTCGGTGTTTTGTTATTAAAGCCAGCTCATAGCAACTAAGAGATGATGTCTATGGGATTATGTGATTCCTGTGATTCCTGGTGTTGAAGGCCTCATAGGAACCTCCGGGTGCCTTGGTAAAAACCTTTCCTGGAGCCAGATTTGTGGTGGGCTAAGCAGTATTTTCCTGAAGCAGTTGTTTTCAGGTTACCTCGTGACAGACGGGGTTTCCCCATGCTCAGGTTTTCAGAGCTGCCTCTTTCCTTGCTTGCTCTGCTGGTGTTGGCCAATAAAGGATTTCATCTCATATCTCGGAAGGCAGCGCCCGTTGTCCTATGGGTCTCCCAACCATTTGATCAAACTCCCTCCTAGGCCTTTCTATGGCTCTCTGTGTTGGCGTCGCAGTAACAGGGAGACAGTCTGAGCTCCAGGCTTCTGTTCGTGCGGATGTGTGGGGCAGGGAAGGTGAGGGGGGCTGTCAGAGACACTTCTAGGAGGCTGATCAGAAATGAGCTTCCTTTTCACAAGTCTGAAGGTAGAGAATATGCACAGAAATGAAAGTGTTTTAGGAAGAAAAAAACTCAGCGTTTGTCAAGGGCCCAGATAGAGAGTGGGAGTGGGGGAGAGGCTTTGAAAAGCAAGACCTTCTTTGGGCAAAGGTGATGTCCCTCATTGCCTAGCAAGATGCAAAGTGATCTAGAATAGATTCTCCTTTATTCACTTTTATTCGGACCTCGAAACTTTGATCTTCACATCCTTCCCCTTTCCCTTATTATTATTATTTTTTTTTTTTCATTCCCTCCCTGCCACCATTTCTTAGGAGTTGTCCTTTGGCTATCACCTTTTCTTGGATGATGTCTTTATCAAAGTACTCTTTTTAAACTGGAAACTAGTCTATTCTAACATGTCTGTTCCCACATCTGGTTTTTATCCCAGGGACTCTGATCCACTGTCAGGAAGTTTTTCCTCCAAGCAGTGAAAAGCCTCCGGAAGCTAAGTTATCTGACCCACATTTATTTATTGTCTTTTTAGAGCTTTTCCTCTCAAACTTTGTCTATAGAAGACTCAGTTGGGAATGTCTTGGTTTCCTGCTTACGGGTTCTCTGGAATTTTCATTCCAATATATAGAGATATACAAACATACCTTCATGCACATTACGTGTGTGCATTACAAATAGTTAAAATAAATAACCTGAAAAAAAAAAAAACCCTTTAGGTTACAAGATAATGTCCTCATCCCAAACTTGCTAAGTTTTTTCCTTTCATTCTTAAAATTACTTTAAAGAGCAAGAACAAGCCCTCGGAATCTCCTTATTCTTTATAGTGCCTTCTTTCCTGCAAGCCCAAAAAATAGTATAGACTTGGCCCTTCAGGTCCTTCAGGGCTTTTGGGGAGTGAGGAGGATATTTCCATACCACAGAGCCCCATAATATCCTTGTGAGTCCCTAAAAACTTCCTTCATAAAAAACAGATCTGACATGTCATTTTCCTTCATAAAGATGTCTGCTGGCTGGCTCCTGGGATCAGTGTCCAGATCCCTGCCTCCCTCTCCTACCCCAGCCTCCTGTCTCCTGCCACATCTGTGCTCTGCACACTCTAAACCTTCCCAGATCTCTGTGCAGATGGGGCCACCCTGTTGCAGCTCTGAACTTTTATTCACATCACTCATCTTGCCTGGAAGGTCCTTCCCCCTCTCCCTCTTCATCAGCGCATCCCTCATCTCCTAGCCAGCTGACATGGTGCTCCTTTGTGCTGTGTGCATCCTGGGTCCACCAGACTGGGGCAGAAAATAATAGTCATAAATAATAGTAAGAGCTAATGCTGTGTAATAATACTGTGTGATACCCGATAATACTGTGTGTAATACTGTATTTTGTACCATCATGTTAAGTAACAATAGCTACTCTGTACTAGCTGTAACAGTAGATAATACGGTATTAACCATCACAGCTCATACCATGTGCTGCAGAAAGATAGTAATCATTGTATTGTCTCATCCCAACAACCCAGCGAGGTAGGGACTCTTAATATTGCCCTTCCCTGATGAGGAAATGGAGGCACAGAGAGGTGAAATAAGTTGCCATAAATCAGATGTCCAATAAATGGCGGAGGCAGTATTTGGACCCTGACAGGCTGACCTCTAACCTGACTGTAGTACAGTGTTGAAAGACAAATGTTTATACAGCTTACATAGCACTTACCACATCTCTGCAATGATCTGTTTATTGCCCTATGTTTCCTCCTTCTTTATTTTTTGTTTTTTTTGTTTTTTTGTTTTTTTGTTTTTCCTCCTTCTTGGCCAGGTGTTCCTTAGCTAGGGGCAGCTTGTTAGCGGAAGTTATGTTTGATTCCCTTTGCAATCCCATTTGGCCCGATGTGTGGGATAGAGAGCCTGAGAATTAAATGAATGCAATGAATAACTGAAAGAGTGAGGCCTTCGTGTAAACATACTACTGGTTTCCACGTCATTTTTCTTAGCGCCATCCATAGATGGGAAGAAGAGCCGTTTGTAGACCCGTGGACCATGTTGGGGCAGGGAAGATAGGATCAGATCCCTACTAGGTATCAGGCATCGTGCTGTCTTCTCTACATGCAAAATCTCATATATTATTTTCCAACAACTAATGAGGTCTGTGCTCTCTTTATTTCCCTTTTACGGACAGGAACACTGAGGCCCAGGGAGGTTAAGTGACTTGTCCAGAGTCTCAGCTATTATGTGGCAAAAGGGGGATAGAAGCCCAGATGCTTCTGAACCCTAAGCCCTTCTGACTTCTAAGCTCCAGGCTGCATATCTCCTATTCTTACGAAAGAGGAGGTGGTTAGAAAGAATTTTCCATCTGACAGTGTTCTGTGGCAGCTGTTGCAGCTAGATGCCTTCTTTCTGTGTTCACATTCCAATGAGCTTGAGGTGTTTTGCTCTCTCCACTCCCCAATATGTATCTCCAAAGCAGCCCATATGGTGTTTGAGGAAGAAATAATGCATTGCGGTATCTGATTGATAGAACTTGGGAGTCCACTCTAGTAGTCAGGTGGACTTGAACGGCTGGAACTCCCCCCCCCCCCCCCAGGTAATGATGAATGTACAAAGACTTGAATTCCAGGTGTGGATTTGGCTTTCTGGGGTGTTTGTCCTCCGCATCGGGACCATACTGAAACACCTGTCCTTTTTTTCTCTCCTAGACTACTTAGAGAATCCTAGGTATATTGTTTTTTTTTTTTTTTTTTTTTTTTGAAGCCTGTTACTTTTTATAAGGCTTTTTTTCCTTCCTTGCTTCCAACCATGAAGTCATGTTTGACTTTTCAAAGGAACCACACAGTTTGACATTTTACAAAATGAACCAGGGGACTGAATATAGTAGCACATTTAGATCCATTACTTTTTTGCAGGTTTTTAGCCAGTGATGCTACATGGAGGCATTCACTTTGGGGACACTGGGCAGAAGGGGAAGCATTGTGTGTGTTGGTTCAAATTATGCGAATTTTATAATCTTGATTTTTTTTTCCTAACTTACATTTCAGTGTAGATAATTCTCACATCTTTAGTGTAAGCTTCATTGCAACTAGCTCGTGGCACATTTATGAGAAATAAGATTTTTAAAAAATTTTCTTTTTTGATTAAAGAAAACAGACCAGGTACTTTTTACTGATCTCAGGAGCAAGTTCATACTGACCTGCTTTCAGAGCTCCCAGTACCACGTTGTTTCTGCCTCTGGGCCTTTGCACACACCGTTCCTCCTTCTTGAAACAGTCTCCCCAGCACCAAGCTTTTCTCTGTGGCAGAGCTGTCTGCAGCGTATCCTTGTTCTTTGCAGGTATGACACAGAGTTTGTGAATTAACGTTGTTGAAATGAATAAAGGAGCAGGACCTCAGCCTGTTTAAACATTACATGGGTTTCCCCCGTAGCTATGTGTGAAGTGTTTTTGTTGAGGCCTGCTTTCCTTTGAGCAGACTTTTCTGAGGTCGGCCTCTGTCTCCCTTTGAGATTGGGCGTCCTCTCGCCCCCCATTAGAGGACTCGTGGCCCTGCACGCGGGGGCTCATTTTCTTGTCTTTCCTCCACTCTGTTAGGAAGTACTGTTTGAACCACCACAGAACTGACTCGGAGCCACAGTTCCTGGAGTGGTTGCTGGTCTGTGCTGTGGCAACATCAGAAAGAAAGGAATGATGAGGTCCTTTGTTCCTGGGGCAGAAGATACAGGTGGAATCTGGCAGGTGGGGTGTCCTCATGGGAGTGTCCATTGGAATGCGCCATGCTTAATTAACATGAACGCAGGCCCCCCTAAGGGAGAGGCAGCCCTGACATTCTTCTGCAGGAGGGTCACTGACATCCTTCGTCCTGAAACACCCCTGTACAGGACAGGACATTCTAGAGAAATGTTAGCAAGCAGGACCGTCCTTGGAGTGAGACCCTGCGCCTTTGTCGGGCCCTTAGAGGCGACCAATCGTGCAGCCTGGGAAAGTTAGTTCAAGGAGCATCTCCTGAAAGGAGGGACACTCTTTGCATCAGCTCGTGATTAGTGTAACCCAGGGAAACTGGTTCCAGCAAAGATTGATGCTCTGTGCCCGCTGCAAAATTTAAAAGATAAAAAGAAGAGTCATGGTTTCCTTGACTGGATAGGAATGTCCCCTACTTTGCAAAGTAATGAAATACACAGATGTTAAAATGAAGAGAGACAGAGATAAATGGGGAATAATAGAGCACCGGCAGCAGCAGCAGCAGCAGCGAAGAACCAACTTAACATAAACACTTGGGAACTGTGGGGTGTTCTCAGCCTGTGGGCTTCTAGGAATATCTTTGCCAGCAGGGGAGGATCGGCCTATCTCAGGTGGACAGGCTGGGGCCGGAGGCTTCTCCTGTAGCCATCTGTGGCCAGAAGACAGTCCCCGTTCCTCTGGGAGGAGGCAGTCAGTGATCAAAAGGGTGCTGAAATGTGAACTATGCCCATCCTGTGACCTTGCACTTCTACCTTAAAGAGATGTCGTACAAGTGGGGAGTATAGTATATGCATCTGTGTGTGCGGTGTTAACTGAAAACACACCAAATAGCCATCAATAATGGAACTTAGGTGCACTAAGGGGGGACAGAGGTGCACTAGAATTACCAGTAGCTGTTAAAAGTGATAGCGTGGACCTGTAGTTATCAACATGAAAAGATGTCACACTATATTGGGAATGACAAAAGCAAGTTTAGGATAGTATAGTGTTTTGGGGGTGCATGTGGGTAAAAATATATGCTCAGATTTTTATTAATTTACTCAGTAATTATTGAGTAATGTGTGCTAACCAGGCACTCTCTGGGCATTGGAGGTAGAACAATGAACAACACCGTGGTCCTTAGCTCTTCGGAAGTGAAGCACTTGGAACCAGCAGCGTTGGCATCACCTAGGAGCGCTGGGAATACAGAATCCCGGTCTCCACTCCAGACCTACTACTACATTTTACTGAGGTCCTAGGGCGAGCCATTTGCACGCACTAGTTTTTGAGATCATGCTGCAGGAGTGTGTTTACTAAAATGGCCACAGTGGCCTTGCCTGGGTGGCAGCAGTTCAGGGCAGTTTTCACATTTATCCTTGTATATTTTCCCCGTAGTTTGAATTTTTCATGGTGAGCTTTGTCATGGGTTTATAAAAGCCAGGATGGCAATTTTGCAAAAGACCTTAAAGCTCCTGCTTCTGGTTCTTTGGGCTGTCACAGGCACACACTGGCAGGATCTGGGAGTGGGAATTGGAGGCAAGCCGGGGGGTGGGGAGGGCGGGGGTGGAGGTGGCAGCTGTTGCTCATTTGGCCAACTACAGATGCCTGGAAGAGAGACCCCAGATACGCGTGGTTTTGGCCTGAGCTCTTGCCACAGCCTGCGAGATGCTGCAGGCCTGAGGAACGAGTTCCTGGCTGCTTTGGCTGAGTGGAGGGGCTCTGGTGACTGTTGTGGGGTGACTCTGTGGGGAGGGTCTGGGCCAGTAGCTGCAGACAGCAGGGCCATGCTGCAGCACCACATCCTCCAGGACCAGCGAGCAGCCCTGAGCCCCTTCTGGGCAGACTGGCAGCCAGACTGGCAGCGTGGTGCCCGCTCCAGAGTGTTTCTCCCCACGGCTTGGAAGGTTCTGGCCATGTGGTAGAGGGGCTTTCAGTTTCACGGGCCCCCCACCTGAATCTGAAGCCCAAGGTGGGATTTGGCAGGCCGTGGCTCTATCGCACCCTGCCTCAAGCACCTTCTAGTTGAAAGAGGCTAGACTTGGGGACTGAGAACTGGATTCTAGCCCAGTCTGACCCTAAATAACTGTGTGACTGCAGGCAAGTCTCAAACTGCCTCCTTACGCCTCAGTTTTCCGCTCCGTGGTAAGAGCCTCAGATACTGAACGAAGCTATGTGCTCCAGCTGTTGTGCACATAGAGATTGGGTCTTTGTTCTGGGGGTCTCATAGCTTGGCCACACCGGGGTGTCTCCTGGTTCCCCTCTAGTCCTCATGTAATCCCCAGACACTGGTCCTGCATTTTGGAGGCCAAAGCAGCTTTACATCTAGGACAGTGGCAGGGAGAGCTTATTGCAGATTTGCTTGTTTATGGCCTTGCTGGCAAAATAAGAAGTTGGCAACTATTTTAGTCCTTCACCCACCCCCATCCCGTTTTGTAAAAAAAAAATTTTGTTTTACCAACCTGTAAAAATCAGTCACTGTGACAACCAGGCCCTAAGAGGGGAGAGGACACAGACCAGGAAATAAACCAACCCAGGAGAGCACTGGCTCTTGTCTCCCCCTGCTAGCGAAAAGCCATCAGCCTGAAAAGTTCACGGAGCAGGTCCTCGAAAAATAGTGAATTCCGGGTGATGGGTGTCAGGGAGTCCCCCTGTCCACGTCGGTGACGTCAGACACAGCCAAGCTTCCACTGTCGGCTGGGGGCGCTGCTGAGCTTCCTGCTGAAATCTCCCCTTCGTGGAAATGGGGGCCAGCGGAGGGACCCCCGAGCCCTGCAGTGGGTCGTGCAGGCAGGAGCAGCCGACAGCTGCTGTCAGCGGCTGGCTTCTCTCGGAGCCTCAGCCAGGCGCTTGGCTGGCCACCTGTGACCCGGCTGGCCCGTGGCCTTAGCAGGCGTCCGACGGCGCAGATGTACATCCTGTAGGACGGCTCCCCCCCGACAGAGCCAGTGGCTGAGCATCGCCGTCAAGGCAGCGCGACTCATTAGTGATTCTTGAGAAGGGCTCAGGGGCAAGGCCAGAGAGCTGGTTAATTGAATGGTGGCTAATTCATTTATAATTATTCATATTCTTTTTCTTTGTCTCCTAAAGCCTGATCCTTTGGAGCTGGCCTGAGCCTTAGAATTGTCTAAAGAGGCAGAAGAGCAGACGAGTCCAGAGCTTTCCTAGCACGGTCAAGCTCCTCCCTCACTTCTGGACCTCAGGTCTCCTATCTGTGAAATAGGCTTTTTGTGAGGAGTAAATGAGGTGGTATTTGTAAAACCTGGAGTGGAATGCTTCGCCCATGGGAAGCATCGAGTCAGCTACCTGTTATTACCCAGTCCCACTCTCTCGTATAGGCTCATCTGTATATTCAGAAAATATTTATTACCTGGGGTCCACACTATATAGGGCAGCTCCTTGAAAAGTGGTGAGTGAAAGTATTCAAATGCATCTGTTCATCATTCAAGTAGCACAGCACAAAGCCGGTGACGTCCTTTCCTAGGAAGGATAAGAAAGAAGCAGAGTGAAGGCTCGAGAGGTGGAGGGTGGGAGTCTGAGTTTCTGGGTCAATGATACAGTGTCTGTATAAGTGGAGGCTTGGGCCATGTGACCCTAGGAGAAAGAGTTCAGGCCAAGGGAACGGCAGGGTGCACATTGGTCCTGAGGTGGGAGCATGTGCGACAGCTCCCCGGGGAACAGGGAGGCCTGCATCGCCGGGCAGGGAGCATGGGTAGGTGTGAGCTGGAGGGGTTTCAGGGCTGAACGATGCTGGGATACGGGCTTTAGGCTTTTCTAAGCTGCTGGGAGGGCAGTGACGTTTCAATTGGAAGTTTACAAGGAAGCAGCTCTCTGATGTCAGAGCCCATCAGTAGCACTGATCTGGTGGCCAGAGCAAGGCCAGCTCGTCCCCTGGTTTGAGCATCCACCTCTGGGTCTTGCCTGTCACAGCTGTTACCATGGTGTTTGCTAAATGGTGACTTTCTGTTTTGCACAGCCGCTCTCTGTTTAATAATTAGAGTTCTTCTATAAGGAAAAAATCCCTTCTTCCCCATTTACTTATTTATCCAACGATCTATGATGCCAGTATGGACTCACAGATACTTTTCGTCTCCTCTGGGTTATAGTTCAAAGCTATGATTATTTTGTCACTCAGAGTGTCACAGCTCTGACCACAGTGGGGAGCTCCTTCACATTGACTCCCGTGTCCTTCTGACATGCCTCCATCGTATGTTGAGCACTTCTTTCCTCTTTGGCAACACAAGACCCTCCAGGTTCATGTTGGGTTTCCCCCGGGAACTAACTGCTTCTCCAAGGAGCTCTGGTTCCCTTTATTGGATAATGGTATTTAGAAACCACGATCTGGTGCTGGGTGTGCTCATTTGCTACTGGAGCGTATTGCTTCTTATCCTTCTAAGCAGACGGAACTGGGAAATCCATGTATATATGCTAACCCAGGCATACACACCAGATCGATATATTTTTCTCTCTTTATCTATCTTTCTGTCTGTGTGTCTGTGTATCTAAGTATCTGTCTATCTTTACAAACCTTGAATTTGTACGGATGCCTTAACTTCCAGTCCGATGCTTCAGGGATCATTTAGCTCCTCTACTTTCCTTATTTCTAACTTCTTCCTCTGAGAGTGAGAAGCCTCATGGTTTTTATTTGCAGTCTGTTTACTTATTTGTTGAGTTCAAGTGCACACAAAGGTAGTTTCAGAACTGCTAATCCATACCCCGGTGACAAATAAAAGTAGAGTGCTCTATTTGTGTACAATTCTTTTTCTTTAGCCTGATAGAATCCAGGCAAAAAAAAAAAAAAAAAAATTCCTGAGTTACATAGACTGGTTCTGTTTCTCCCCACACCCTTCAGTGTGGTGGGCTTACTCCTCTGTAATCCAGTTGCATTCGCTTTTGCTGTTTCTATCCCATTTTGAATATCCACACGCATACACACATGTGGATGATTTTAATTGTTTACTGTTTGGGTATGTAAAATATTGGGGTTCTAAGAGTCAGAGCTGATAGACTCATCCCAGCTGCCTCGTTCTAATCCCATTTCCCTATTCTTTCCACCTCTTTCCTACCCCCCCCCCATACATAACCAGTCTCTTTAGTTTCTGATTTATCATTCCTGTGTGTCTTCTGCACAAATGAACCAATCTGTATACATTTTCTTATATCTCTTTCTTTTCCTCATATAGAGCTCATATAGAGGGTTAAAATATTGTAGATACTCCTTTGCACTTTGCTTTCCCCCCCACTTAACAGTGTATCCTTAGATCATTTCATATCAGCTCATAGAGATCTTCCAGAATTAGCTTTTTTGTTTTTTTGTTTTGTTTTGAATGAGCTTCTTTGACTTTGGCAATCAGGAAAAAAAATTAGCCTGAAGTAATTTTAAAGTAAAGTAAAATTAAATTCTAAAGTAATTTTAAAATTCTGTAATGATGATTGATAAATAGTATAAGCATTACCATTAATTGAACATCTACTATATACCTGAGTCCGTGCTAATAAGCATTTCGTATAGATTATCCCATTGAATCCTTCCTAGAGCTCTGGGAGGTGGATGTTACCTCCAATTTACTGATGAGGGAACAGACTCAGTAATATTTAGAAACTTGCCTAAGTTCATAAAAAGTAGAGCCACAATTTGAGCCCAAGACACTGTCTCCCAAGTTTGTGCTTTTGAAAAGCATACCAGCACCATTATGGAAGTTCCAGGTTGTAACAGTGATGGGGATTTTTAAAACCCAGGCATGTCCCAGGCCTTAAAACCCTGTTGATTGTGGATGATGCTGCCAAAGTTGGCATGTTCCTGATGGCAGGAACATGAAGGTAATATACAGCCTGTTTGTTTCCAAGAAATGCCCTTCCTTCTTGAGGACCACAGGTCTTGCCTCTAAGGCAGGAGATGAGAGGGATGCTAGTCGGGGCCTGCTACCTGGGATGCAGCAATAGATCTGATCTTATACCCCGTAATCACAAGCTAGAGCAGTCAGCACCATTAACGGGGAAGTACATTACCCCACAGGGCTGTTTGGTTAGCTGGGCACTCAATCAAGCCCGAGTTACAGCAGTTTCTGTTAAAACTGTTTGTACAGCAGGAGGGGAAGAAGAATTTCTCTGAGCAGGAGTCTGGTTTGTGTTGTGAGAAATGACAGATAGGCAGTTGAGTTGGTCGAGAGCTTGGCTTCTGGAATCTGAGTGCCCGGGGTCTCACCACATGTCATATTTGCTAGCTGTGTGGCCTTGGGTCAGTCACTTTACCCTCAAAGCACACCTCTGGAGTGGGGATAAGAAGCATACCTGTCTTTGCCAGTGGTTCCCAAGATTGCCCCCAGGCCCAGTGATTTGCTGGGAGGATTCAGTGAACTCAGCATATAGTCCTGTGATATATTATAGTAGAAGGACACAAAGCCAAAGCAGCAAAGGGAAAAGGCAAATGGAGTGAAGTCTAGAAGAAACTGGGTTCAAACTTTAAGAGTCCTCTCCCAGTGAAGTGGCACAGGATGCACTTAATTCCCCAGCAACAAGTCGTGACAGCCCGTGAGAAATGCTTTCCGCTGGGGAAGCTCATTACAGACTCAGCGACCGGGGATTTTACTGGGGGCTGGTTACGCAAGCACTGTCTGCCCAGCATGTACCCAAATCCCAAACTCCCAGAAGAAAAGCAGGTGTTCAGCATAAATTGCACTGTTTGCATAAATAGTTTAGGTGCAGTGAGCCTTTCTTAGGAGAAGGTGGTGTGAGCCCTCACAAAATCCAGGTTCCCAGATGCCAGCCGCACGAGGGCCAACCTTGGAAGCAGGCAAGCCTCTCTACAGGGTAGCCGTCTCAGGCCTGTGATGTTGAATTTTTTTCTACACACCAGGCCGTTGGGTGGTTGGTGGGTGGATTAAATGAGATCATCCATGGAAAGCTCTGGCCATGGTGTCTAGTATGGGAAGCACTTGGTACCTGTAGACACTTCTGACCGTCAGGGAATGAATTATGAGTGATCCGTTAGCACCTCAAGAGGAGGCTCATCCATCGCCCGTCTGCTCCCCTGTTCATTCCTTTGTTCAGCACACTCTGAGTGAGCCCTGCTGGTACAGGGCCATGCAGACACAGCGGGATTAGCCACCCCATTCCTCAAGGGTGGTGCACATGGGCTTCAGTCTGGCTGGGCATTCATTGGTGGTGGGTGGTGGTGGTAAGAGATCTTTCAGGACTTCAGGTAAATGTGAAAGGACCCCTTTGCACCCTTAGAGTTAGTGGGATGGGTATGCAAGTGGTTAGAAAACTTAACCTCCTAATGGCTTGCTCTTTGTCTTGTCTCCCCATCTGTAGCCAAGGCTAAGTCAAAATGCGGCCCGACCTTCTTCCCTTGTGCCAGTGGCATCCACTGCATCATTGGCCGCTTCCAGTGCAACGGGTTCGAGGACTGTCCTGATGGCAGCGACGAAGAGAACTGCAGTAAGTACCAGGAGCACTTGTGCACCATCCTGTGTTCATTCCGGGGCCTCCATCGCAGCCCCCCCTTCTCTGTGCTCCTCACTCCCTTAGGCTCAGGCATCTTCTGTTGTTATACCCAGATCCTGTTCTTCACACTTCTTTCTGGAGTACATGGCCAGCTCCCATTTATCGGGGACTCTGTGAAGTGCTCTAGGCCTGGGACATACTTTGTTTTCTGTTCTAACAAAAAACTCTGCAGGTGTAGGTGTCTGATGATCATTAACAAATACAGAATCTGAAGTGTAGGGACGTCAGGGAACTCATCCAGCATGACACAGGTCCCACTGGCAGAGTCGATTCTCTGCTCCCTTAGACCCTCCTCTGGTTGACTCTCCCACTCAACCTCATGTGCTTGCTTTCCTTCCCACTTTGAATTATTTTTAAGGGGATGTGTATGTATTAACATATGTCAGAAGAAATTACTTTTTATAGAAGACTTTATTTATTTATTCATGAGAGACACAGAGAGAGGCAGAGACACAGGCACAGGGAGAAGCAGGCTCCCTGCCGGGAACCCGATGTGGGACTCGATCCCAGGACCCCGGATCACTCCCTGAGCTGAAGGCAGATGCTCAGCCACTGAGCCACCCAGGCATCCCAGAAGAAAGTATTTTTTAAAAAACACCCAAATAGTATAGAAAGCTAACGTTCTCCCTGCCTTGTGACCGTCTCGATTCCTTTCACTGGCTGTGTGGTATTCCAAGGTAGCAATGCATGGGCGGATACACGTCCCCTCTCATTCCCTCTGCCCAGCCTGCCCAGCCTCTCAGCCCTGCGGGTGCTGAGCTTCACACTCCATGGCCCGGACACACGCAGTCCTTTCCTGACCAACATCTCTTGTGTCCAGAACCACTTCTCACACCGCAGCTGTGGGGACCGTCAAGCATCTCTTCCCCACCTTCCATGCTGTCAGCTCTCCGTGCAAGTGGCTTTGGAACTCACAAAATATCAAAAAATATAAAAAGAGGAAAACGAAATTGCCCCAAATGATGCATTGTTCATAACTGAGGTTTTTTTGTGCCCGTCCTTTCTCTCTCTCTCTCTCTCTCTCTCTCTCTCCCCCCCCTTCCTCCCTCCCTGTATGTATTATATATGTATGTGTATATATACACGTGTCATTCACCAGGATTGTTATCATCAGCAATATAATTGTCATATATATTATCAGTTGTTTTCAAAACATGTTTTAATGACTTGTGGTTTTGAGAAACTTTCTTTCCCTTACCCCGTTCGTTCTGCCTTAAGCCCCTAAAGAGGAGGGGGACCATCGCCCGTGTTATTTATGCCTTTCCAAGGAACACAGTTGTCTCTGTGCCCTCCCAGTGGGGACACGAGGAGTATATAACTCTCCCGTGTGTCTTCTCCTTTTGCCTTATTTCATCTTCTGGATCCCACATGGCAGAAATACGGCTTAGAGGCTGGATTGCTGAAAGGTTAGTAGAGTAGCGGGAGCCCACCTTAGGAGGAAGACACAGGTCACTAACAGAGTAGCAGCCTGATGGAGCAAGATGACTCTGGAGCTGCAGAGTCAGGCCCCAGGTTTGTGTGCTGCCCTGATTAAGCTAGGTTGGCTGCGCTTCATAATCGCCTTGCTCAATGGTTTCCTCTCCTCATGAAACGGAGCCGCCAAGAGCATGCTTCCTGGGTGGTTGTGACAGTTAGACGAGGCGGCATCTGAAAGGGGTTCAGTGTGGTGGCTGGTTTTCAATGGAGTTTAAAAACCCGTAGTGACTTAAAATTGAGTGATTAAGAGGAAGACCCTATTTACTACCATTTCGTCTTTGGCTTAGGTTGCCCAAGGATGTACTTGTTTTATATTTCACTAAGTGCTTTAGTGTGTGTCAGCTAGATCATAGCTTCCTACAGTCCATGGGGATCTTAGAACCTGAGGGGGGAGTTTTATGTACCTATTTATATACACATATTAGAGGGTAATTCGGTGGCAATAAAAAGCAAGTGTGATAAATTCTGGTACGTACATTCTAAATGATCGTGCCATCGTGCGTACTCCCTGCCATATTAAAGACCCTGTATGATTTAAATGTTTGGATATTGGTCTTTAATTGTCTAAATGACTTAATTATATCCATTCCAAATTAGATCATTGAGGATTAAGCCAGCATTTTCCTCTGGCATATCCACCATCTAAAAATAATGGGTTTTAAATCACTATTTGAAACTGGTAAATAAAAGGAGAGAACCCAGCATTTATCCTTCTTTTTCTAGATGCATTGTGCTTCTGAGTAATTAAATAGCCAATACATAAAGATTTTTTTTTTTAATTGAAGAATACCAGCTATCATGGAAAAATGAGAGAATTAGAGTATCTGTTTTGTAACCCTGGTGAAGAAGTGGATCATCTGTAGCTCCCGAAAGCATTAGATGAAAAATTGATGGGGAGCTTTATAAGGGATGGATGGGGCTGAAAATGCCTGAAACCAGCCGTCCATCTGTTCACAGATGCTCTGGATCAACATTGTACCACTTCAAGCAGAATGTGGGAACCCTCTCACCCAATAGATCTCTTCATGTTCTAGTCGTCTGAGAACATCTACATACGTTCAGAATCCTGAAAGGCAATGTTTTAATTTTTGCTTTAAGCTCTCAAATGCATTTTAAAGAACTCCAGTGGAGAAGAACAGTCTGTTTTTACATTTACCCAGAGACTTGCCATTTTACTTGCTCATCCTTCACTCCCAATATTCCAAGTCTCCTTCTGGTATCGTTTCCCTTCTGGCTGAAGCATTTCCTTTAGCCATTCTTTTGAAGCAGGTCTGCTGGCAACACATCCTCTCCCTTCATCGGACACTGTCTCAATTTCACCTTCATTCCTGAAGGATATTTTTACTGCATATAGAATTCTGGGTTGACAGTTCTTTTTTAAAGCACTTTAAAAACGCTGTGCCACTTCCTCTGGCTTCTGTGGTTTCCGATGAGAAATTTGCAGCCATTCAAATTGTTTCCCCATAGAAAATGCATCGTTTTTCTGGCTGCTTTGAAGATTTTTTTTTTTTTTTCTCCCAGTTTAGCTCTCAGCAGCTAGATTATAGTGTGTCTGGCTACGGGGATTTCTTTGAGTTTACTCTGTACAGGATTCTGTTTGAATCTGTAAGTTTTTGTCTCTTGCTATACGTAGGACTTCTTCAGCTATTCTTTCTTCAAATGATTTTCAAGCACTCTTTGTCCTTATCGGATTTGGATAATAACTTTGGATCTTTTGTGATTGTCCTACAGGTTCCTGAGGCTCTGTTCAGTTTTTAATCAGTCTTTTTCTTTTCATTGTTCAGGTTGGATACTTTCTATTAGCCTTTTGTCAAGTTTCTTTTTTTTTTTTCCTGTCATCGCCAGTCTGCTTTCAAGCCCATAGAGGGTGGCATTTTTTTTTTTTTACCCCCCCCCCGTTACTATGTTTTTTTAGTTTTAATGTTTCCTTTCAGTTTTCTTTTATATCCTCTGGGTTCTTTGCTGAGACCACCTATTTTCCATTTGTTGAGAGAGTTTGTGTGATTGCTTGTTAGTGTCTTTCTGGAGTAGCTGCTTTAAACGTCTTCATCATGTAATCCCAACATCTGTCTTATCTTGGCGTTGGTGTCCGTTGATTATCTTTTCCTGTGAGGATTGAGATTTCCTGATTTTTCGCAAGGCAAGTAATTTTGGATTATATTCTGGATATTTTGATGATTATGTCTGACACTCTTTTTGTTTTGTTTCAGTCCTACGGAGAATGTTGGTATTTTTTAAAATAAATTTATTTATTCATGAGACACAGAGAGAGAGAGGCAGAGACACAGGCAGAGGGAGAAGCAGGCTCCCCGCAAGGAGCCCGATGTGGGACTCGATCCCGGATCTCGGGATCATGCCCTGAGCCGAAGGCAGGTGCTCAACCGCTGAGCCACCCAAGTGTCCCGGTAATTTTGTTTTAGTAAGCAAATGACCTTGGGGTCAGGCCACAGATTCCTATCAGCCCCTCTGTGGGCTATAGTTGCAATAGTTTTCAAGCTGTTTCTGCAGTGCTGTTTCTATACGTGGTGCCACGTACTCCCTCTGGTCAGTCTTGGACCCTGGAACCTGCACAGTGGTCTGTGCATTTGGTTCTCAAAGTCTTTGGTGTGCTGACTAGGACCACATCCATGCATGTGCAGCCTGGGGATCAGCCTAGACGTTCATAAATTTCTTTAGGGAGCCACTTTTCCAAGTCCTCCTACTCCACGATCTCTCTGATGCTTTCCAGATTCCTGGCACACTCTGTGGGGGAGGGAGGGAATAGGTAAACCCACCACCATTTCAGCGATAGCTCGAATTTTAGCCTTCTTCCCCACTTGAGTTACTCTAGTTTACTTCTCAGAATCTAAAAGAGCCGCTGTATTTGTACATGCATTTGGCTAGGCTTCTGTTCCAGCTGCATTCAGGGAGGGAGCCAGGGCGGGTGTCATTATTGCACCTGACCCGGAATTGGAACCTCTCGCAAGTCAGTCTGAGCATCAGAAGAAAAGAGACAGCCAGATGTTGTTTGCCTTCAGATGTGACCTGGCAGGAGCACACATCATCACTGTGAGGGATTTCTGCCTGCATTTGCAACCAGATTCTGACGGAGCCTCTAAATCTGCCTTAGTCAGTCCCGGCTGCTATAACAGAAGGCCATGGATTAGGGGATTTGCGCAGAAACTTACTTCTTAGAGTCCTGGAAGTCCACCACGCAGCGTACCATCATGGCTGGGCTGTTGGTGTGGGCTGGCTTCCTGTAATGTCCTCACCTGGCCTTCCTTGGTGCAGACACACACAGGGAAATCCCTTGGCCGCTCATCTCATGGGGGCCCTAATCCCATCATGAGAGCACCACCTTCATGACCTCATCTTACCCTAATCTCCTCCCAGAGCACCCCTCCCTCCATCCTGAGACCATCCCGCCTATGAGGGGTTAGGGCTTCAGCATGTGGACTCCGGGGGACACACACAGCATGCAGTCTGTAACACCATCCATTGGTTTACGGGAAATTCAGGGACAGGGGAACATGTTAGTGACTCCATAGGGGACAAACTGCCAGATCCAGAATGTGGGAGATTTTACAGGACTCCATTTCCTGCATTAATAAATTCTAAGAAAAATTAGAGGAAGAAGGAACCTACAGATTGATGGGGTATGAGAGACAAATGAGTCAAATGCAATGTACAGATCTCATTTCAATCCTGACTCCAACAAACCCCATCTGTTAAAAAAAAAAATACCCCAAATTGAGTTAATTGGAAAAATGTGAATTGTAGTTGTATATTTGATGATGTTAAGGCATTATTGTTAGTTTTTTTTTTATTGTTTTTTAAAAGTGTGAGAATGACTTTTTTTTTTTTTTCAAGAGAGAGAGGAAGTGTGTATGTATGCAGAGGGAGGGTGGAGGGAAAGAGAATCTCAAGCAGAGGGAGGGTGGAGGGAAAGAGAATCTCAAGCTGACTCCCCATTCTGCATGGAGTCTGATGTGGGGCTTGATCTCAGGACCCTGAGATCATGACCTGGGCCAAACCAAGAGTTGGATGCTTAACTGACTGAGCTACCCAAGTGCCCTGATACTCTGTTTATTATTTTTAAAAAGTCCTTCTATACAAAGATACATATGTACACATACATATATAATATCCTATAGTATATTAGATATTTATAAGAATAATATGTAATAAAGACAATGGAATTGCATGAGGGGTAGTGAATGAGATTATAATTGAAATAAAAACATCGGTGAATTGGTAAAGTTTAAGGCCAGGTGATCAGAACACGGGGGTTCACTATGCCAGCCTCTATTTTTCGATATTTGAAGTTTTTTGTAATAAAAGAATAAAAAGAAATAGAGATAAAAGAGACTTTTTGTTGACTTACATCCTGACTTCTCATAAATAACAAGAGAGTCATATCTTTAAAGAACCTTGTTTCTACAAACATGTTTTCCCACCTTTTGCATTCTTTTGACACGAGAGTGAAGCCAGAACCAGGATGTCCTCTTAGAGGCTCATGACGCTGAGATTTTACCCTTTCACTTTTTGTCCTTCCTCCCCTGGTTGTGTTGGGCCTCTCCTTCTCCCGTGTGCCCAGACCTCTTTGGCTGGATGTGGGGCACTGGCCCGGCTGGGCGCGCAGCCCTGCCCTGGGTCCTCATTCGGAGAGGATGGGGACTCCTGCCCAGTGCCGAGATGGCAGGTGGCCTGAGTGGCCACTGTGGGACATTGACTCAAGCTAAGGATCTTCTACTCTTTCTTTCTGTGTAGTTGTGCCCAGAAGAACCACCATGTCCTCCTAGAATGTGTTTCTTCCACTGCTGACGGATTCTTTCCTGTCCCTCTAAACTGCTGCCTGGCTTCACCAGTGCATCTAGTTTTGGTTCACAGAGCCCCTCCGTCTTGGCATATTCCCAGGATGCCAGTCGTGTCAGCCAGATTAGATTCTATATTTTGTCCTCGGCACCCTCAGGGAGTCGGGCCTACGTCGGATGAGTTGGGGAGGGGGGGAGTTGCAGCAGGGGGACTCTTCCACCCAGTGCTCTACGGCCCCCTCATCAGTGTCTCCTTAGAGACTCCTTCCTTCTGCTTAAATGACCCTCTTCTGGATAGAAACACTCCTGGTGTGTCAGGGCTGGGCTGGGTCATTCTCCTGTATGTTGGCACACCATCTTGGCCCTTCACCAGACAAATGCCACCTAAAAAGAGAGACCTGCCCTGAGCACCCTATAAAAAAAATATCTCCTTTCCTTCCCAGTCTCCTACCGTGTCTCCTTCCCCTGCCTCACCATCCTTAGTCCTGCTTTGTGTTT
Source organism: Canis lupus dingo (assembly GCF_003254725.2). NCBI lineage: Eukaryota > Metazoa > Chordata > Mammalia > Carnivora > Canidae > Canis > Canis lupus. The sequence continues at coordinate 31,940,156 of NC_064260.1, read as the reverse complement.
ATTCTCAGTCTTCCCTGCCGCATCGTGACCTCGTGAAATGGTATTATTGCCAGGTTCACAGCTGTATTCCCAGGGCCAAGGATACAGTCTGGCTCAGCCTTCGCATGCAGTAAATATCTGGATTAAATCGCACTTCTCGTGCTTTATCTTCATTGCATATTGACTCGCCTGTCTCCCCACTAGAATGTAAGCTCTTTAAGAATCCAGACTGGGTTTTCTTTTATCCCCTGTGCCTAGTAGAGTGCTTTATTTCAAGGACATAGTCAATAGTAAGTGTCTGTTGAATGAATGGGCCGAGCAACTAATCGAACAAAGGGTTAAAGCAGGAAGACAGGCAGTCAGGATGTATCCCTAACATATGGAGGTCTTGCTCCTCTTCTGTGGTCTCAGATGTATACCCAGAGGGCATATTTAGGCCATACATTGTTCATTAACCCCAGCTCCTACCTTCTTTCAGATTCTCATCTTCTTTCTACAATCTATGCCGACCTGTGCAAGACACTGCAAAGGATGTAGAGATGGGTCAGATACAGGACTCTGGCATTGTTGAGATTATATTGAAGCAAGGGAGACAGAAATACTGACATCCAAATAATTAAAATATGGGGTTGGCAGTTGGGAGTGCTGGGGGAACCAGTGATTGGGGAGATTATTTCCTTCTGGGCTCATCAGTGGAAACTATTGAAGGAGATGGACGTAGGAGGATGGATACCATTAAAAAATTGGCACCGCAGTTCTGTGGGGGGTTTTCAGGCCAAGGGCCCAGGCAGAGGCTGGGAGGTATGCAAGCTGCACGGCACAGAAGCCACTTGGTTGATAGCTGCTGAGCACTAACTATGCATATGGCATGGTTCTTTTTTTTTTTTTTTTTTTTAAATTTTTTTTTTAAATTTTTATTTATTTATGATAGAGAGAGAGAGAGAGGCAGAGACATAGGCAGAGGGAGAAGCAGGCTCCATGCACCGGGAGCCCGATGTGGGATTCGATCCCGGGTCTCCAGGATCGCGCCCTGGGCCAAAGGCAGGCGCCAAACCGCTGCGCCACCCAGGGATCCCATATGGCATGGTTCTATATGCTTTCCATGTACAATCTCATTTTAGGCTGGTAATATTATTACTCCCCCCTTTAAAAATATTTTATTTATTTGAGAGATTGAGAACATGATAAGGAAGGAGGGGCAGAGGGAGAGGGAGAAGCAGGCTCTGCTGAGCAGGGAGCCTGATACTTAGGGCTTGATACCAGGACACTGAGATCAAGGCAGACGCTTAACCTACTAAGCCACCCAGGTGCCACCCAGGTGGCCCTTTGACTCCCTTTTTATAGACAAGGAAACAGACACAGAAAGGTTAAATAACTTGCCCAAGGTCACCCAGTCAGCGGTCCAGTCAGCATATCAACCCAGGCAGTGTAAATCCAGGATCCGAGCTCTGAACCACCATATCGGCAGGTATGATTATGTATAGTACGTGTAATGTTAATTATAATAAGCATTTCTTGGATCCCGACTGTGGTGTACAGGCTAGTCTCAGTTATTTGTGTGTATTGCCTCAATTATAACAAGATCTTATAACATAGGCACTGTTTTTATCTCCCATTTTGCAGATGAGGAAGAGGAGGCTGAGAAACGTTGGATGATTTTCCTAACCTTGTGTAGCTAGTGAGTGGTAAAACTGAAACTTGAACCCAGGTGGGCTTCACGTTCAGTTCTGACCATAACAGCAAAACACCTTGGCTGAGTAGGTTGGGGCAGATCATGAAAAGTTAAGAATTGGGGATTATTTTTTTTTAAAGATTTATTTATTTATTTATGATAGAGAGAGAGAGGGAGGCGGGGGCACAGAGACACAGGCAGAGGGAGAAGCAGGCTCCATGCTGGGAGCCCGCAGGACTCAATCCCGGGACTCTAGGATCGCACCCTGGGCCAAAGGCAGGCACCAAACTGCTGAGCCACCCAGGGATCCCTGGGGATTAAATTTTTTAAATGATTTATTATTTATTTGAGAGAGAGAGAAAGAGAGCAGGAGGAGGGGCAGAGGGAGAGAATGTTGAGCATCTCCAGCAGACTCCCCGCTGAGCAGGGAGCCAGACTCGGGGCTCCATCCCATGATCCCAGAGATCATGACCTGAGCTGGAACCAAGAATCCGACACTTAACCGACTGAGCCACCCAGGCGCCCCTGGGTGGTGCATTTTATACCCAATGAGGAGCAGTTGATACTGAGCCAGGTGCAGGGTGGAGAGAGGGAGAGGGTCAAATGTGATTGGAGCCTGGAGAGCTGGGACAGGGTGGCTCCTTTAATACGAGTGGAGCCACGAGAAGAGCAGGAGAGAGGAGGTCGCCCCCTCTCAGTCATGCGGGGTGTGAGGTGAGGGGGTATTCAGGCCGCAGCGTCCGCAGGGCATCAGGGGAACGATGTTTATTGCAAGAGGAAAGGTCTGGGAAGCCATCCGTGGAAAGGTGGTGGTTGCAGCTGTGAAACTGGATAAAAGACAGGCGTGGGCGTTGGACAGGAGGTGGGCTTGTCCGGGAAGCCGTTACAGGGCGAAGGAAACCATCATCGGCAGTGAATCAGAGCTCTGCCCCTGGCACCTCGTGGACTCGAGAGGGCTTTTGAAAATTCAGATCCTCAGAGTCCTTAGAGACGCAGCGGGAGGGAGGACCCTCTGCCTCCTGCCTCTTGCCCAGAGTGGTGACCCCTTCCCCTCCTGCAGACCCAGAAGAGGTGCTGGCTCCAAAAGTGGCTGCTCACGGGCCACACTGGCTTGGGGCCGAGGGCTGCTGGGCAAGGCCTCATAGAGCAGACCCCGAAAGGAAGGCAAGAACTTGCAGTGGCTGCACACAGGCCGCCCTTTGGAAGGTCGGGGCTGCAAGCCTTTTCCGGCGCAAAGGGAATAGTGCTTGCTAATGGGACAGATGATTTGCACAGGGGCTGGGGGCCAGACGCCCTCCATCCTGGAACAGAGGAAGGCTCGGGGCAGCTCCGTCTCCCCCAGCTGCCTGGTTTCCAGGGCAGTTGGGGGCTGGAAAGCCGAGCTCTCCCCGGAGGCCATGAGGTTGGGATGCTCGGTGAGGAAGTGAGCAGTAACCGCCAGGGGCTGGGGAGCAGATGGGAAATGAGGGAGCTGGTGATGAGGAGTTTCTCATTGATGTGTTTTTATGAAGAACCCTTTGAGCTGGAAGAGGGGCCGACTTCACAGACTCTAAATGGATTAAAGGTGACATTTCCTACATCCTGCTAGAGACAGATTGCTTCATTTCCTGTCTTGAAGCCGGTCAGTTGCTTTTGGGCAACCGCCGTGGGCCTGGGTCCTTCTGCTTCAGATGTGGTTGGAGTAAGCGCTGCCAGTTTAATTAACCACTGAGCTTAACCTTCACTCTCCTCTCTCCCTCTGGCAGGGAGAGACAAGTTCTCTTTCCTGCGTATCGTGGGCTGGGAAACAGATCCTCAGATCCCTGTGTTTGTGGTGCTAATAATAATAACTGGGGAGCGCTTTGATTCTGCTCTTGAGTTCTTGGAATTGACTCTACAGACAATTTTCTCCCTCCTTCTTGAGATACACAATGTTCCTCTTTCTAGTTAACCGAAGAGAGTTATTAATACGTTTTTTGGTGACTGGTAAACCTTCCCAAGGACAGAAAACACCCATGTGGAGCACATTAAGTATTGCTAGAAAATACTGAGACATAACATCCTAAAGTAGGAAGCATGTCCTGCTCGATTTCTGAGCTATCCATTGAGCAGTGACTGCTTTAGGGTCCTGGGTAGGGCTCTGTGGGGTGGCGGGAACCTGTAAGACTGTCCCTGTCCACCTGGAGCCTACATGGTTGGTCAGCTGTGGGCCCGTGCGCACTCATCCTGAAGTTTCCCTGAGCCTGGTCAATGGGTATGGAGGCCCTGGAGGAAATACAGTGGAACCTGAGCTGTGTGGGGTCCTCGGGGGAGTGTTGCTCCTCTGGGTGAGTCTGCCCAGTAACTGAATGTGTTCAGGCCCCCGAGGACCATGGTCCACAGGGATCTGTCCACAATGTGTTGCATCTTGGTATATTCAGTGTTTACCTTCGCTGTTGACAGCGCAGGGCCATTCTTAGGACCATTAATTTTCAGACCGGGTTATAATGCAGGGTTGCTTTTGGCTCCTTTTAGAACTTTCTGGTCCCTTTTGAAACTATCTTAGGTGCTCTGCATTTGGAATTCTTAGGGCAGCTTTTTATAGCTTTGCTGTCGCCCACCGTAGTTGTCTGCTTTTATTTCTTGCTGGCGGTTCGTCTGCTGGGTGGCAGGGAGCATCTCCTCTCCCTTCTAATTTGCCGTGGCCTTGGGAGTGGGACCGCCAACCTTGCTGGAATTTACATAAATGGAGAATCGATAGATCCTGAGGCCGGTGAAGGCTTGAGAGCCGTCCTGGGAGGAAGCTCCTGGCCCTTGAACGGCTTGCACGCTGCGATGTGTGTTTTGATGGTCCGGAGGCCTTTTTCTCTGGCTTGCTGCTGGGTTTGGGAGTGTTCCTGGAGCCTCCCCTGCCTCTGTTTCTCTGTGCTGCAGCTGGGTCCGGAGAGGAGGTACTGTTTTATGAGGAGCCCTTGATAAAGAAGAGCCCCGGGTGTGGTTGTGTGCCAGCACGTCCCTGCGTCCTCTGAGCGACTGGCACCTGCGTGTAAAAGATATTAAAACAGGTGTTTGTGGGCCAGAGAGTCTTGTGAGAGAAGAGTAAAGGGAAACAGAAGTAAGTGGTCACTGAGACATGTCTGCCAGACTAGACGCTTCAAACTGTGTAGTGAAATGTTTCAGACATACTGAAAAGGCAAAGTAGAATTAAAGGGACACCTGTGTCCCCTACACTCTGTTTTTAATTTTAAGATTTATTCGAGAGAGAGAAAGAGAGAAAGAATGTACATGCAAGTAGGGGAGCAGCAGGCAGAGGCAGGGGGAGAAGCAGGCTCCCCGCTGAGCAGGGGGTCCAACGTGGAGCTGGATCCCAGGACCCGGGATTATGACCTGAGCCCAAGGCAGACACTTACCTGAATGAGCCACCCAGGTACTGCCACGCCCCACACCCTGTTTTAAAAATCACATTACTGGGGCTCCTGGGTGGCTCAATTGGTTGAGCAACTGACTTGACTTGTGCTCAGGTCATGATCTTGGGGTGGTGGGATTGAGCCCCATGTCAGGGTCTGTGCTCAGTGAGGAGTCGGCTTGAGATTCTCTCTCCCTCTGCTCCTCCCCCTGTTTGTGCAGCTTGCTCGCTCGCTCTCTCTCAAATCTTTTTTTTTTTAAATCACACTGCCTGTTATAACTATATTAACTATAGTTAATACTAATCAATTACATTATTAGTAATAACAATAATGGTATAGGCATAGTTAATATTATATCATATACTTGGAAGTTGTTGGAGAGAGTCGATCTTAAAAGTTCTCAAAAAAAAAAAGTTCTCATCACAAGAAAAGAAATGCGTAACTATGTGTGGTGATGTATGTTAACTAGTCTTGCTGTGGTGATCATTTCACAATATAAACAAACATCGAATTGTTATTTTTTTTAAGATTTTATTTTTATTTATTCATGAGAGACACACAGAGAGAGGCAGAGACATAGGCAGAGGGAGAAGCAGGCTCCATGCTGGGAGCCTGATGCAGGACTCAATCCCGGGACCCCGGGATCATGCCCTGGCCTGAAGCTGGCGCTAAACCACTGAGCCACCCGGCTGCCCTGAATTGTTATTTTGTACACCTGAAACTAATGTAACGTTATGTGCCAACTTTACCTCAATTTAAAAAATCATATTTCCATTTTGCCTTATTTGCTCTAGATTTTTAAAATAAAATGTTACTGGGTATCATTACAAGTTCACAGTACATACCCCTTCCTGGACTCTGTCCTTTCCCATCTCTTCAGAGGCATCTACTGTCCTGAATTTACTTTCCCCCGCACTACCCTATTTGTGATCTTTATCCATCTTGACTCTAGTTCACTGATTTTGAGTTTTTTTGTTTTGTTTTGTTTTGTTTTTGGTTGCTTGACTTTTTACTACTGTTCATCAGGGGTTGGCAAACTACAGCCACTCAGTCAAATTTGGCCTACCACCTGTTTTTGTAAATAAAGTTTTGTTGGAACACAGCCATGCTCTTCGTTTATGAATTTTCTATGGCTTCTTTGCATTACAGTGGTGAAGTTGAGTAGTCGTGAAAGAGACAAAGGCAGAGTGGTTAGCAGAGCCTTAAGTAGTTACTGATTGGCCCTTTACAGAAACAGCCAACTCCTGCTGTAGAATTGTGTAGCACCAAAAAAAAAAAAAAAAAAAAAAGAATTGTGTAGCACATTGTATTTATTCTCCTGTGGGTGAACATTTGGGTCATTTCTAATTTTTTAATTTTCTAAACAGTGCTTCAGTAAACATTTTTGTTTGTTCAGGATTCTCCGTGGAGTGTCTAGCTGGAAGCAAAATTGCTGGGCTGTAAGGCATGTGCAGCGTTTTATCGGATATTCCTAAATTGGTCTCCAAGGTGGGTCCGCCAGTTTGCACTCCCACTGGTGGTGGGAGACCTTCTCTCCCTCCACATCCTTGCCAGCAACCTGGTATTTTAAGACCTTAAGCTTGGCCAGTCTTCTGTGGTTAAAGTGGTGCTTCATTACCGATGACCGTCAACATTTTTTCCAGTTGTTATTGACCATTTGCCATTCGTCTTGCGGGAAGTTGCCTGATCCCGCCCTTTGCCCATTTTCCTACTGAGTCGTTTGTCTTTTTTCCTCTGTAGTTGGGAGAGATCTTTATATAGTTGGGGTGCTAGTCTTTTCAGTTACTTACATGCGGTAAAGCCAGTCTGTGACCGGGTTTTCAGCCAGTCTGGATTCTTTATCAGAGCTGTGTCTTACGTCAATCTTGAAGGTGTCTGTGATCTGTATCCACACATACTTGTGTACATGTATATATATAATCTATGTGTGTACACACGTGCATGCGCACACACACACACACACACACACACACAGATGACTTCTTTTCCGTGGGTAAGTTTGCAGGATTGAAAGGGTGTAAGGCTGAAGAAAAGCAAGTATTTGCCAGCACTGTCAGCGAGGTTGATTCAGCACAGATTCCCCAGCAGGGTGTTCACATACGTGTGCAACCACCCCATCTTGGAGCAATTAGGGCCCCTTTCCGAGGCTGTCCGTCGGAGTGAGCTGATTGCTGCTGACACTTTGGCTGCATACACGGGACCCACAAGGTCCCAGGGAACGCTGAAGGCCACCACGGTGGGATGCTGAAGGGTTTGGAGGGCTGCCTTGGACAGAAACCGAACGTGATTTGTGGTTTGGGCTTCCCCATTTTGGTTTTGGCTGAAATCAGACCTCGGTTTCATTCTGATCAAGTTGAACCATTCTCTGGCCCACAGCGATTTAGATCATTAAAACGTATATTTCAGGCCAGACGACTTTTGTTTGACTTTACACTGGCCCATTATCCTTAAAACCGAGAGCCCTGGCTTCCTCCAGCCCTCTACCTTCTCTGACCTTTCAAGTCAAACTTCCTGAGTTAAATAGTTACGGATATTAAAAACAAAAAACAAAAAACAAAAAACAAAAACAAAGAAAGCCAGACCTCTGAGTCCTTAGGGTTTTTGAAGCCCTGTGAAGTCTTCGAGCCCTTGCAGCCTCGATCTGTGTGTATCTAAATAGTAGCTCCGCGAAGCATGCGGGGAAGATGTATTACAAATGCCATCTTGCAGTTGAGGTCCACCGAGGAACACCACAGCGGACTCGCCCCTGATCCCTTAGCAATCTCTGTGCTGGGCACCTGGCGCCCCAACCTGATGCTCTTCCCACCACATGTAATGCAAGTGTGGGCTCCGTTCATTACTCGACATCCAGTGTGACCCCTCCTCATCATGCCAGTACTGCCTCTGCAGGGAGGGCCGTGCTCTTGGGACCAAGACAGACCTAACTAGGGGAGCGTGTCTCACGTTCCCTGAGCCAGTGCTGCGAGTCAGACTTTGCACTGCACATTTGCTCACATGTCATCTCATTTGATGTGCAAATTAATGCTGTAAGCAGGGCCTGTCACTGGCACAGCTGTAGGGGCCCAGGCTCAGCCTGGAAGTGTGCCATGCTTGCTGTTATGCCTTTCTTGAATTTTTAATTTTCAAACAGCTGACCCCTCCCCACCAAACCCGCATTTTCGGTTTGCACTGGGCCCCATACATTTTGTAGCCAGTCCCATCTATAGATAAAGAAACCGAAGCTCGAAGAGGTGAAGTAATTTGCACAGGATTACGCAGCTCATAACTGGCAGAGCTGGGATTGGACTGATTTCTACTTTGCTATTTCATTTATTGAAAATAGAGCTCTGGAATGAGCCTTGTTTGAATTGCACTGCACGGAACTGGATCAAGGGGAACTGCGTTGTGAAAATGCTGATCTTCTGTGGAAATTTGCTTGTGTGTTGTTAAGAAGCTTTGTGTTGACCTCACACTGTTTGGTTTCCACCCTCTTCCTCGAGGGGAGGGACTATACCTGTCATTTCTTTTTGTTGTTGTTGTTGTTTAAGATTTTATTTATTTATTTGGGGGAGAGAACAAGAGGACAAGAGAACACCGAGGGAGAGGGAGAAGCAGACTCCCCCGCTGAGCAGGGAGCCCGGACATGGGGCTCCATCCCAGGGCCCTGAGGTCATGACCTGAGCCGAAGGCAGACACTTAAGCAGCTGAGCCACCCAGGTGCCTCCATACCTGTCATTTCTTTTGAGGTTCTGAAAGTGCCTAGAACAGGGAGCCTCACAGAGATGCTGCTCAGGCTGACCAAGTAGGTTAAAGGACTACTTTGATTGCAAAGAAATTGAGACCAGTGAGTTTACCATGGGGAGCCATGAAGATACACGAGGGGTTAAGAGGCTAGTCCATAGTTATAGAACCAGAAGAATCCCAACGCAGCTGTTGGAACAGATCGTGCTGTCACTCCATGGGTCGCAGAGGTTCATGGATTCCCTGACTCAGCTCCTCCTTCAGGCTTTGCTTCTCTGTGGGCCGTATGCTACCCATAAGAGATCACTTGTGACTCTCCCAGGAGATTCAGATTTTGCCCCGGGCCCGTCAGAGGCAGCTAGCCCTCTTGGAGGTTAACCATGCAGAGTGAGGCATTGCCTTCTGGCCACATACCAATGGTTACAGGGCACGGCCTGGTGACTTGGGCAAAGGAGCTTTTAGAATGAGGCAAGGTAAGTCTTATCCTGTCCCCCTCATTAACAGGCCAGTTTTGCAGGATGGTCTTTTAGTCAACCATCCTAGAAGGGGACTCACTGCTTCCTGAGCGGGACACACTCCTGGTTCCAGGGATTCTCCATGGGACTTGCTGGCCTCCCTGGTGACCTGCTCTGTTTTCCCTTCACAGCGGCCAACCCTCTGCTTTGCTCCACCGCCCGCTACCACTGCAAGAACGGCCTCTGCATTGACAAGAGCTTCATCTGCGATGGGCAAAATAACTGTCAAGACAACAGCGACGAGGAGAGCTGTGAAAGCTCTCAAGGTAGGAAACCTCCAAAGCTCTAAAAAATAATTGCATCACCATATGACAGTAACACCAAAAGGAAGAAAACAACACCCATATCCACTCCAAATACAACAGCCATGCTAACGTTTGCACTTTCCCTTGCAGCTCCTGTACACATGCTTTTACCTGTAATGCGCCTACCGTTTTGGATTTCATATTTCTCCTGTCTGAAGTATCACGTACACATTTTCTCTTCAAAACTATAATTTACCTCTGGCTGTGTTGCATATAGTCAGGATGCTCTACTGTGGTTTTCTAAATTGTTGCATTGTTGGGGACCGCCTGGGCTGTTTCCTTCCATTGCATTACTTCTTTAGGATAAATTCTGCAGAGTGGGGCATCTGCACAGATCATGGCTTACACCTCCACATGCAGCTGTGGGAAACAGTTTTTTCCTTTCTTTACATGGGTACTAGCAATGTCTGTGTGTGTCAGTTTTACTGTCATATCCTGGGCATTCACTGCTGTTCTGTTTTTTCCATTTTTGCTAAGTTAGTAATCATAGAATGATAGCTCCCCAAATGCTTTAATTTGCATTTCTCTGATTATGAGCAGAGTCAACATTTTCCCCTGTGTGTTTGTTTACTACTTAGTTCCCTCTTGTGTGAATTGCCTGTTCCTATCAGGACTTGCAATCTCAGAACAATTTTATGGAATTTGAGAGGATGCAGTTGAGGGGGATGGAAAGGTGAGCTCCCTAAAAAGCAGGGAGCCTACAAGGATACAGTGGGGTCATACCTCCTCTGTTAAAACTGGCCAGGTACTTTTTCTTCACTCATTGACTTTTCTGGTAAACACATATTTTTTTAATCTCTGAGAAATCAATTTTTCAGTGATCAAAAAAATATATAAAGATTTAAAAATGGGCATCCATGTTAAGTCATCACATACTTCTAATGTTGTAAACTGGTATGATCTGTACGCAGTCATTTCTTTTTTCACTTAATTATCCTTTTGCTGTGATTCACCTACATTATTGTTTGTTGGTAGAGTTCATCTGTTTTGACTGTTACCCAGTATTCTGCTGTTTACCACAGTTTATAGACTGTGTAAAATCATAAGCCAGAAAAGCAAGAGAAAGGCAGCTAACTGGTTACCTCATATGTTGGGAGGCAGGCTGGATGGAGCCAGCTCCTTGAAGTTATAAGTAGGTCCTTTTCAAAGTCCTAGCCTTTGTTTTGGTTGATGTTTATTATGTTATTAAAAATAAGTGAATGAATGAATAGGTTGAGGGTAGGTCACACATCAAGGATTATGACCAATCCAAGTCTGCATGCCTGAGGGCCATAGACAAGAAAAGATTGATTTTGCCAAAACATAGATTTTGCCAAAATTTGTGCAGAGAACAGCCACAGGAGGTGAGTCTTGGGTAGGATTAGGGTCTGATTGTTCTTGTCTGGACAATCCTTTCCTTGAGTTTTCCCTTCCCCAGTGATTTTCAGAATATAATCCTGAGATAAGTATCATGTGGGAACTCTTTGGAAATACAGAGCTCAGGCTGCTTCTCTAGATCAACAGAATCAACCCAGGAAATGGGTCCAGCAGTCTGTGTTTGAACAAGCTTTCCAAGTGATTCAAATATACATTAATTCTGAGAACCACTGTTTTATACTAACTTTAGAGAGGATTTTAATCTTGCCATTGCCTGGGAATTCTTTTCTTTTTCTCTTTTTGAGAGAGAGCATGTGTGAGTGAGTGGAGGTGGTGGGGAGAGAGAGAGAGAGGGAGAATATCTTAAGCAGGCATCACACCCAGCACAGAGCCCTATACAGGGGCTTGATCTCACAACCATGAGATTATAACCTGAGCTGAAACCAAGAGCTGGACCCTCAACCAGCTGAGCCACCCAGGCTCCCTATTGCCTAGGAATTTCTCAACTGCTGATTGAACGGTAAGGTGTTTCTAGCCTTTGCACAAAGTCAAATTTTTATAAACCACAACACATGCATTATACCTCCTATGGTATCTGCCATCAGCAGTGATAGATGTCAAGTAGGAGAAGAGCAGTCACAAAATCAAATATTAGCATATATAGGAGATACAGAGGAACATTTTTGTAAATACTGTTTCTTATATGGTTAATTATGTCTTCATGCATCCTAGACTCACCAATGGTGCCATGAGATGTTCAGCAAAATGACCCCTTAGTCTAAAACTTGAAGTTAGAGAATATATCCTGATGGTTTGGGTTTTGCTAGCATCCCCTACCCTCCATGTGCTTATCCGTGCATTTTGCTGAAGCAGATTTTTTGCTTTCCCCTAAGAACTGTTTCTCTGATGGCTGGTTGAAATTTGTATTTCTAAGTCTGGCTCCTTTCTCTCTCTCTCTGCATTGTACTCTTATGTTATAAACATGCGGTATAGGGTAAGTCAGTGGTGGACACATGCACACAAAGCCCAGCTCTTGGCAAGTACATAATGGAGTAGCTTTCCTTCACATCTTGGCTTTGTGCCTTCTGTGCCCAAATGACATCCCTGTGGAAAGTAAGCTCTCAGGAAACAAGTCCCATTAAGGCGTGGGTGACAGCTGTCAGGTGCCATTTAGCATGACAGTCTCCAAGCAAGGGTGCCCATTGTGGAAAGGCACTCTTGCCAGCTACCAAAGAACAAGAAGCATGCCTTCCCCCGCCCCTTGGATCCCACAGATCCTACCTAGTAGCACGATGCCTTGCACATAGTGGATTCAGTAAGTGCTATATACTAGAAAAGAGTTCTTTGTAGGGCGTTATGTTATGAAGCTGTGTTTATTTGTTTTTTGAGAGAGAGAAAGAGAGAGCACGCGTGCATGTGAGTGTGAGCAGAGGGAGAGGGAGAGAGAATCTTAAACAGGTTCCATGCTGAGCATGGAGCCCGACATGGGGCTTGAGCTCACAACTCTGAGATCATGACCTGAGCCAAAATCAAGGGTTGGACCCCTAACCAACCGAGCCACCCGGGTACCCCATGAAGCTGTATTTAATTTGTACTTTATGTGGTATTATGCTATATACGTGTGTAAGTTTTGTGAGTTCAAGTATATACCATGTATTAAAATAATGAGTATTATTGCCGTTGTTTAAATAGAGTAGATGCTTCTCTCATTCCCTCAATGGGAATATGCCCTTCAGTGAGCCTGAGATGAGAATCTAGACTTGCTGGCTATTCCTCCTGTGATATGAGCGTCCTCCTGCTCGGGGTGTGATTTCAGTATCAAAGGGTATGCTTTTCTCTATCGTGGAGCTTCTAAATGCGAACTGGCTACTAATTTTGGTGCTTGAACAAAGGAACACCAGTGTACCGGTGCTGGGGGGCAAACCCGACTTGTACTGGGCTTTTGAGGACTGAGCCTCATGCAGTGTCTTCCTGAAGAATTTCAGAGGCATCAGGACTAGTCAAAATATGGTCCTTATACAGCACAGGATTTGGCTCCTTGTCATCCTAATAATAGTGAACATTTATCGAGTCTTACCATGCACCAGACACTTTGCTAAGCACCTCCTGCATATGAGCTCATTTAGTGAGAAAATATCCTATCTGCTCCTCCTGGGCTCCCAGCCCTTGAAAAATGCGTCTTTGCTTTCAATTGATGTGGGAAAAGAAAATTATATTTTATAATGTTTATTTGGATGGAGTGCAGAGAACTGGCCTGAAGACAGGAAATACGGTGCTTGAAATACTTTTCTTCCGACTTGATGAGGGTATGAAAAAGCAGTGTCTCCACTTTAGAGACACCAGCTGTGTGTGCCTCTCCTCCCCTTCTTCCTCATCCCAATTTAGTTCCTGTCTTTATCCCTGGCCTTTAAAACTAACAACAAACTGTCAGGACTTGGAAGTGGGAGTGGACCGTGAAAGTGCAACCATTACCATACTTTTCTATTCCATCCAGGATGTAATAAAGACCAAAGAACACTGTGGTGGGATCGATTTTTAATTGAGGATTCATTGATTGGAAACATAGCCTGTTTACCAGATAATTCCAAAACCAGTAAGATGGAGCAGGCATGCATGTGGCTTTTTGTTTCTTAGGAACACATCTGAGAGTCAGCAGGTACTGCCAGGCAGATGTTGGGTGTGGCCAGCACTCAGGTAGCCTCAGATATATTAAATTCGATCCTAACTGAACAGAGATTCTTTTCAACTTTAGATAAATGACTGAAGGGACAGGCATCTTGCAATGATCCTTACCCCCTAGGGTTCACGCCTTGGTATAGTCCCATCCTTTGAATGTGATCTAGACTTTGTGACTTGCATGGGGTTTTTAAAAATTGTGTCAAAATACACATAATGTGAACTTACACATTTTTAAGTGTATAGTTCAATGGTGTTAGATATATATGCATTGCTGTGCATCCGATCTCCAGAACTTTTTGATCTTGCAAATCTGAAACTCTGTACCCATTAAACAGCTCCCTCTTCTCCACTCCAGCCCCTGACAACCACCATTCAACTCTCTGTTTCTATGAATTTGACTACTCTAACTCATCTAAGTGGAATCGTGCAGTATTTGTCCCTTTGTGACTGCCTTAGTTCACTTGGCGTCATGTCCTAAGGCTCATTCATGCTGTGACATGTGTCAAGACTTCCTTCCTTTTTAATTAAGGCTGTACAACCTTAACCTTCCATCATGGGTCTGTACAACATTTTGTTTGTTCATTCACCTGTTGATGGACGTTTGAGTTGCTTCTCCCTTTCTGGCTGTTGTGAAGAACGCCGCTGTGAACGTGAGTGTGGAATCAATTTCTACATTTTATTTATTCATTCACCTGTTGATGGACATTTGAGTTGCTTCCTCCTTTTGGCTGTCGTGAAGAACGCTGCTGTGAACATGAGCAAGTCAATTTTTAGTAAGGAAAGTAGCAGCACAGTGATTGAATGCCACTTCCAAGATTAGAAAGGACTTCGGCGTCTGTTTTGCTTACTCGCTCCTGCTTATGCTGATGGGAGCTGGCTGCCATGTTGCGAGCCTCCTCATGAATAGGCCCATGTGGCAAGGAACTGGGCAGGGCTCTGATCAAAAGCCAGTGAGGACCTGAAGACCCATCAGTGGCCGCCTTGAATGAGCTTGGAAGTAGCTCCTCCCCTAGCCGAGCCTTGAGCTGAGTGGCCCTGACACACACCTTGGTTATAACCTTGTAAGAGGTTTCGAGCGAGAGCTAAGCCACTCCTGGATTTTTGACCCACGGAAACTGGCAGATCATAAATGTTTGTTTTTTTAAGCCTGTACATTTTGCAGAAATACGTTATACAATAGTAAATGACTAATAAAATGAGTATCTCTTAAGTGAATCCCAATTCTGATTGCTGTCACTACAGAGAGCTTACAGAGACCCGGGTAATGGTGAGGGGGTCAGGCCTTGGAAAGGAGAACAGGCATATAGGAGATGCATATATGGATATGGGTAACCATCACTCAGAGCCCTAAGCAAATGGCAGGCACCAGTTTAAACCCTGTACCTGTATTTTCCTATCCAGTCTCACGAAATTCCTATGAGAGAAAGTCCTCTCCCAGAAAACGATGGCCATTTCTTGATGAAGAGCTCGAGGATCATGCAGGTTGTTCCATGGTTGTGCCGTGTCCACGTAGCCTGTAAGTGGTAAAGCCACTTGAACAGATTGAACAGAGTCTTCCTCAAAGCCAGGACAGGAACCTGGGTCGTCCCGTGTACAAGCTAACATTCTTCACGTCACCTTGTGACACTACCGTCTGGTTATCACTCACCTGGGACCAGGAACTCCAGGCGATGGGTGCACACCCAGCCCTTGGTCCTGGGAGCTCATGGGGATGGTTGCATATGAAGGCTGGCATGTGTTCCCTCTGTCTGTACTCGGTTTCTCGCAGTAGGAAAGACTAATGATGCCTGTCCACCTTCCTATTCCATGAGGAATGCTGGAGAGTTAAGCATTTCTAAAAAAGCCACCAATGCCAAGATAGTTAATTGAGTATTTTGGCAATTGGGTTGCAGTTTCTTTATCTTGCCTGCTGTATCCTGGTGATAACGCTCAAGGAGAATTTGGAAAGCTGGGCATGAGGTTTGGCACCTCCCCAGAAGCTAACAGTGACAGCTTTGTCCTGTTTCTTCTGTAGAAGTGTGTGTGTTTGTTTCTGTGTGTGAGAGAGAGAGAGATTGAATTAGGGAGGGAAAGAGAGAGAGAAAGAGAGGGAGAACAAGAGAGCAAACAGGCAACCCTTACTGGTGTTCTTGCCAGTGGGCAGGTAACGAGGTGCCTCCATGTGCCAGGCCTTGAGCTGCATGCAGAGGATCCAGTGAGGGTCATGGCCTCTCTTGAGTTGTGTTCATATGTTGAGGTCTGAAACCCCTGTGCCTCAGGACGTGACCTTATTTACAAACAGGGTCATTGCAGATATAATTAATTCAGATGAGGTTGTGTCAGAGCAAGCTGGGCCCCTAATCCAGTCTGACTGGGGCCCTTACTAAAAGGACAGATCTGGACACAGACACACGGGGAGAATGCCGTGTGGACGTGAAGGCAGGAATTGGGGGCAATATGTCCATGAGCCAAAGGACCCCAAAGATTGCCAGCAAACCACCAGCAGTTAGGGGAGAGGCACAGAACAGATTCTTCCTCCAGGCCTCAGAAGGAGCCAACCTTGCCAACATCCTGCCTCCAGAACTGCGAGACAGTAAATTTCTGTTGTTCAAGCCAGCTGGTGCGTGGTACTGTGTTCACGGCAGCCCTCGCAAATGAATACGGTCCCCAGGAAGCCACACTCGCAGGGCCCAGCTGTGCGCCCCGTGTGGCAGTAGAAATCCGAATGAGGGGACGTGAAGTGCTGGAGAGTGACCAAAGCACAAAAGCAAAGCGAGACCAGGGCTGAGAGAGAGGCGAGCGCAGGTGGGGTGTGGAGGAGACCGACCGAGGTAGTTGAGAGTGAATTTTCTGGGTGGGGAGCGGTGCTGCTCTGTGTGCTCTTTGGGGTTGCAGAGCCGCGTGCTTGGCTCGTAGGCCGTCTCCCAGCTTTTATTTCGAGATGCTCATTTCCTGTACGTGGTGTGCAGGCCTCATTAACTCTGTCTCCACAGCAGTCCTGGACCTGGAGGCGGTGAGTCAGCACCCCTCCGAGTGTCTGACCGAGACCATCATCACCTCTGCTTCCAGGCACCCGAGGACAGTTGCGCTTGCATCTTTCTCCCCTGCCCGCCCTAACGCCCCAGCCAACCCAAATTCTCCAGCGACAGACTCTGGTTGAGAGCTGGAGTCCAGGCTTCCAGGGAATAGATAGTCCTGGGAAAGGGGAGTTGGAGACAGCGATTGCTTCTCACCCTGCCCTCTCAAATAAACACCTCCAAGAATACGGGATAGCCGAGGGGATGCAGCCAGATAAAACCAAGTGACCGAATAGCCGAAGATCATTTCTAGAGAAATTGTGGAGGGCATGAGACGCGAGAGTACTTGTCTTTATTATAATTTTTCAAGTACGGATGGAAAAGGCCAGTAATCTGGGTGTAGGGCATCTCCAGCCCCAAATGTTGCAACCTCGAGTTTGATGGGTAGTCGGTATTTACCATAAAACTTGTGGCCAAGTGATGTCAAGAGCTGCCTTAGAGGGGCCCTAGGAAGGAACCGTCCCCACAAAAGGACTCATTTGGCCTTGCTTAGAATAAAGCTGCTGGAGGTACTATTAATGGCAGGATTGTGGGAGCCTTTTTTCCACTTTTAATTTGAGAGCTTGAGAGCCCAGCTGGGCTAGGAAGGGCAGAGATGCTGACTTTGTTGGAAAAAACAGGGGAGTGGGGGAGAGGCTGATTGCCACCTTTCTGTACCTGGGGGGTTTTCTTCTTTATACTTTAGTGTGTGCATCATGAAAGCTTCCTTTCCTCGAACCATTGCAGCAGGAGCTTGAGCATTGCTGAAACGTCCCTCATTGAGAAGCAAGTCGGAATGATTCTCCACGCAAGACCATAATTGCTTCCTGATCTCGCAGCCCCCGTGGTAGTGTTCGGAGCTGTTTCTTTCGGCTCCCCCAGTGCCCGGGCACGTCCCCCTTCTCTTGGTTCTCCTGGCTTCCAACTCTGTCTGTCCATCCATCGCCATGTGAGGATGTCCAGCCTGGACACCGAAGGCAGTGGAGAAAGTTTCAGGTGGGACCGCGTGTGGGGCTTCCTGCCTCTCTGCAAGTCTCCTTTGCAAGTTTTTGGAGCTGCTGCTTGGTTATGCAGAAGACCTTTACGTGTCCCATCCGTGGACAGCTTGTGGCCCTCATCAGCTCCCCGTCCCCCGCCTTCCCCCAGCACCCTGTTACTGCCCTGACTCTTCCTGATTACTCACACAGACCATTCATAGTAGAGTGCCTCCTGTTGCCTGGCCCCACCCAGGTTCTGGAAGAAACACACGCAGCGAGATCAGATTAAAATTGCTCACAGTCTGCAGGGGGAAACAGAGTGCCCTGCAGATAATTACCTGAAGGTGTGGTAAATGCTGTAGCAGAGGAGCGAGGAGCACGCCGTGGGAGACTGGAGGGCGTGACTGAGACAGCGAGGAGTGACAGTTTCCCTGGGGTAGCGTGGCAGGACTTCAGAGAAAAGAAATCTCTGCCTACTCTTCAAAGATAAATAGAAACGGACCCAGAAACAAGCATGAGGCTGGGCATCCAGCCAGAGAGGGTAGGGCGGGAGCAAAGTGTGCATATGCTTGTGTGTGGGGTGGGGGTGCGTGGCGGGCTGTGAGGCTGATATGGCCGGCGGAGACCCGATCCTTGCATGCTGCACTTGGAGGGTGGAGCCCAAGGAAGAAAATCAGGGGGAATGAGATGCTCGGCCCTGGTAAGGGAATGTACAGGAGGGGCCAGTTATCATTGCATCTGATTCTCCGTGGCTCTCCTTGGGCTCTGCTGTCCCGGCCCAGAAGTCTCCTTGGGGCTTGACGATGCTGTAAACGAGACTGTGGAGCAACAGGTTCTGTGAATTCTGCAGGGTGAGAAGTGTTTGGGAGGTTTGATGACCAGGAGTTGGATATTCCTCATCCCCTACCCTCGACTAACAGCTTGAGCTTCCTTCTTAGGTTATGCAGTCCTGAGATCATCTTTCTTCTTTGGCCCCAGTTTGGCTACCTGAGAAGAGAACTCTGGCCCGTGAGAAGTTGAAAGTGTGCTCTGATCTGGCAAATATCTTGTCACATTGGATCCTCCTGGAGGACGACCTCTTTCGCATTTCCTCCTTGTTGCTCTCTGAAAACTCAGCAGGTTATCAGTTTGGTTAATCTTTGGTTCTGGAATGCCACAGAATGACACAGGGCCATGTTCTCCTTCCATGAGTTTTTTCCTTGAGGTCTTGTCCCTTTTGTGATCGTATGAGGTGCTCAAATTTGCATTGGTAGTCAGCTTTTAATGAAGGTCTTAGGCAGAGAGCACTCTGCTAGGTGCTGAGAAGTCCAGAGAAGTCCGAGGAGCTGCTCCATTCTCTAGTAGCTTCATTTTCAATTGGGGGGAAGACCAGGAGTGCACCGCCGCCCCTTTGCCAACACTACCGACTGGAAGAATGTTGCATTAGTCCTCGCGTGTGAGAGTATGCGTCGTTGTGCCATATAGTCCGGATACCAGCATATATTAGGATATGTTGTATTAGCTGCCCTGTCCCTCCACTCCTTCCCGACTGTGTCTTCCACTCACAACTTTTGGAAGAACCGCCCTCTGTGCTCCTGTACTGTTCCCAACCACCTAAGCCACCGTGGACCCAATGAGGCACAGACACTTGACCCAAGGCCTGTTCTTGGGCCAGCCAGCAGCGAGTCAGAGTGTCTCCCTGTCATCCCTCCCTCCCAGATGCTTCAGTGCTGAGTAAGCCCTCAGAGGCTGAGCAAACATGGACGGGTGGGACGCAGCCACATGGAAGCCACAGCTGGGAAGAGCGGAGCTGAGTAGGGGGTGTACATCTCCTGGAGGACCCATCTGAGAGGCCAGAGGTGGCACGCCCCCAGAGACAGAAGGAGGTAATAGTGGCTTTCTCTGGATGCCCCCCCACCCCTTCTCAGCCCCGGGTCCCAGGAGGCCCAAGGCCTCTGTCTCCCAGAGTAAACCTTCCCTTGCACGTGAGCTGATTGGCGTGGACCACAGGTGGTCATCCGTGTCAGCCATTCACCAAGTCCTGGAAGACCTACGTTTCATGCTCAGATGAGTAGGAGGGAATGGGAAGCCGGGAGAGGCAGAGAAAAGAGGGAAACCTGCAAATCCTTTGGGGGACCTGTAGGATCCACGTCAGGTGTTTCTTCTCTGTTTTTTTCCAACATGAAATTCTTAGTGTGGGGGAGTGGAGGTGGGCCCGGGACTCCGTATTAGTTGAGAGATTGGCTAAGGACAGTGATGCTTTAAAGAAGTGCCTTAAATGGATGAGGTCTCTCACGTGTTCCATCCCAGAGGTGAGCAGTCTGGGCCAACAGAGAGCCCTGCCCTCCTCAGCGCTCCCAAACTGCTCCAGTGGCCACTGATACCCAGACATCAGAAAGAAGGAGGAAACCAGGCCAGGCCGCTTCATCTTTGTTCATAAACCAGTGACCGCCCCCGTTAGTCACCTGACCACACCTAACTGCATGAGGGGCTGAGGCGTGTATTCTTTATCATGGTGGGTGCTCACATCCCCAGCTAGAACTCAGGAGTGTGTGTTCTGAGAGGCACAGAGGAGAGACTGGGTGCTTGTTGGGGAATAGTGTGTGTCTGCACCAGACTCCTAAACCAAGCCAGTGGTTCGAGGCTGCTTTATGCCAGTAGCCTGCCCTGCTGGTTTTTTGCACTGGCCACCACTGGACCCCAGACTCATTAGTCACGCAGCCTGAGACAGGACGCTCAGTGTGCACTTTGCTTCCTGGGGCGCTCAGACCAATGAGTCTGAGTATTCTGGGGGTGGCCCTCTCCATCCCAGGGGCCTAATTGGAGAGGCCCTTTACTTGTTTGTTCCTTCCTTCATGGACTCGTTTATTGTGATCCTGTCGTGAGAGCCAGTCTTTTTCCTTGATCTTGGAGTCTGATCAGGGTGATAGTTCACCTTCAAATGACAGGACCCTGACTAGTCATTTGCTTTTTTCACCGAAGTCTGTGGGCCTCAGATCTGATCTGGCTCACTTTGCCTCTGAAGGAAATCTCCAAGGACAGAGGTTTTGTCCTCACTAGCTGATTTGTTAGGCAGCCTTTCCATTGTGGCTCAGAATCTCCTATTATTCATTTTTCTGACTGATTTGGTCTACCAGTGCCCGCCTGCTTCCCTTCTGGAAAGATGCTGTGTATATGGGGAAGTGACCGCGTGGTGCCCCCTCCCCGCCATACATATCTGCGTCATCTCCACAGCTAACTACTTCTCTCTGTCTTTCTCCCAACCTCAGTGGAGGCAGTTTGAAAGAATGTCCACAAATTCTTTGGCATTCCTCTCATCAGGAACTGGATGGAACCCCATCCCTTCCCCCGGACACTGGGCCAGCTTTTGTGACTGTTTTGTCTAATAGAATATGGTAGATGGGATGCTCTGTGCTTCCACAGTGGGAAGTAAAAGGCAATCAGCCTCCCCCTTGCTCCCTGAAGAGTCCCTCTTGAAAGCTTCACGTGAGCAGTCCACCTCCGTCCAGCTGCCATATCGTCAGGAAGCCCAAAGCAGTCTACACAGAGAGACCGCGGAGAGGCCCATGGAAAGAGAGCAGTGTCTGGGCAGCTCCCAGCGCGTCTGCCACTGTCTGATTACAATGACACGGGAGACCCTGAGCCAGAACGACTGTTCCTTTCCTGATTTCCTGAATCACAGAAACTGTGGGAGTTGATAGAATGCCATTGTTTTAAGTCATTAAATTTGGGGATGATTTGTTACGCAGCAGCAGCTCACTGGAACCCCGTTCCATCAGAAGGCATCTCCCTGAGCCATTGATTTGAGCCACTGATTGGCCCAAACCCTCCACTGGGCCCCTCATTTCCCAAGAGAGCTTAAATGAGGTCCTTGTGTTGGTGAGTGCTCTTGAACATGGTGTCGCATGTGTAGACCACAAGGGTGCCAACCCCCAGGCTCTGCTGCGCCATGTCTCAGTCACATGAAGCTATTCCTGGTCACCCCACAGTCACATCCCCCAAGTGTGATCACACTTCAGGTGTGATCCATGGAGGGTATGTAAGGTGCTTCTCATGGTAGCTAAATCCTAATCCCTGACCCCCAGGTGGGGGACTTTTATTTTCCCAGGCCAGCCCTAGAGGAGACAGAGGAGAACATTAGATGGGAGAAAGTTACTGCAGAAAGGAAAAGAGGAAACAATCCATCAGGCTATGAATGAATTTTAGGGGTGAGACCCCCTCTATCACCTTAGCGACTCTATCAGACGCGTTCTTGGTACGAGCTCAGGCTTTGCATAGGTCAGGCGGCAGCTCTACCAGCTAGTAGCTGTGTGGCTTTGGGCAAGTTGCTTAACCACTCTGAGCCTCTTCAATGCCAAGATGACAAGGCCTGCCTGCAGGATTGCTGGAAGGAAGAGTGAGAGAAGGTTGCTGAGCACAGCTACTCCTAAGTGTGGATTCCACTCCCCATGGGTCAGCAGTTCTCCGGTATAACCAGCCACCACCTGGCTGCCGGCCTGAGCCTTTCCCTCTCTCTGCAGGAACGCTAAGTGTGAAAGAATCGGGTGAGCTCTCCAGGGTGCTCGGTCTCTGCTAGCTCACAAGGTTTTTTTTTCCTCCTTCCTGCCTACCAGCAAGGATCCAGGCCACAGGCTTGGTTTCTTCTGGCATCTTGCTTCCTGGCCTGACAAATGTTCAGATATGGGTGGGGGTGGAACAGACCTCCTACCAGCGAGGCAGAGATGGGGCATGCTCGGGAGGGGCTCAGCTATCTAAAGTGTCTCCATAATAACTTGTCTCCGGTGATGTCCTTGGAGAAGCTATCTGACTAGTAAATAACAAGTGAATCCCACGTTAGTCATTGTTCGCTCAGCAAATATTCTTGAATCTTAGGTACCTGGAAGGCATCCCTGAGTAAGAAAGGCCCCTACATTAGGTGCTTCTCTCCATTTCTACGGACCGGCACCAGGTTAAAAGTCGTGTGTAAATCTTGATTCGTTTGGAGGAAATTTATTTGGATTATTCAGGAGCAAGAACAAAGGTTTGCCTTCTGTTTTCAACAGTGATCTTTTACAGCAAAAGTGGTGAGGTTAGAATCTGGAGGAAGAGGGAGGGGGGAAAGCCCCCGGAGTCACTGATCACCCATTCTAGAGACAATCACACCCTGAGACATTTGGAAAAGACGAGTCACCTCAGACTAATTTATGGCGTGTTTTCTATTAGAATTGCAAAATTCGCACAGAGGGTGTTAAAGTATGGCTTCACATCATATTTAATACTTGCTATATTTAAAGCTGGGATACGAACTGAAACGTGAAACAAAAACTAGAAGGAATTGTACTAATTTGCTGGTTCAGGATGGTTCAGCTTGGTTCTGCTGTTATCTTTTTTTGTTTTGTTTCCATCCTTGTTCATTATTATTTTTCATTAAAAGTACTTTTTTTTTTACACTTTGCAATATCAGGGGCCTCCTCTCAGTTTCCAGCGTGTGAAACCCCCAGCCACAGGTTTTTTTTTTTTTTCTCCAAACAAATCCTTTATAGTTCTGATATGCAAATATTTCCTCCCATTCCATGGGTTGACTTTTCCACTTTCTTTCTTTTCTTTTCTTTTTTCTTTTTTTTAAGATTTTATTTATTTATTCATGAAAGACACAGAGAAAGGCAGAGACATAGGCAGAAGCAGGCTCCAGGCAGGGAGCCCAGTGTGGGATTCAATCCTGAGACCACGGATCATGCCCTGAGCCAGCGGCAGGTGCTCAACTGCTGAGCCACCCAGGCATCCTGACTTTTCCACTTTCTTAATGGTATCTCTTGTAGCACAAAAGTTTTTAATTTTGGTAAAGTCCGTGTTTTTTTTTCTCTTATTGTTTGTGCTTTTGGTATCAGATCTCATAAGTCACTACCTAATTCACGGTGCCAGAGATTTAGTCCTACTTTTTTTTTTTTTTTTTCCTAAGAGTTTTGTAGTCCTGGCTCTTGCATTTAGGTCTCTGATGCACTTTGAGTCTGTTTTTGTGTGTGGTGTGAGGGAGGGGTCCAACTTCATGCCTTTGCATGTAGACACCCACTTGTGCCTTTTGTTGCAAAGACTGTTCTTCCCTCATTGGAATTGTCTTTTGTACTCTTGTCTGCTTTGCTTTTAATAAATACACTACCTAGACTCCCTCAGCTATATTTCTAGTCTAGGGACAGATTCACAAGCAGCATGTGAGTCCTCACCTTCTAGGGATTTAAATTCAGAAAGAAGACAAAGCTGTGTGATGACACAGACACTTTTTTTTAAGTGGTCCGATCCTCCCTCGTTGGATGACCTCATTATACCACATTCTCCTCCTTCATAAAGGCAGTGTAGTCGCCTTCGCCAGCATAATAATATTTCTTTACTCCGTATGGGGTGATAGTTGGAGGCATAGTTGTGCTAAGTGGAATCCATCACGTGCATGTTTACTGTGTGCCAGGTACTTCTCTGAACACTCTGTATGTGTCATCCATTTAAACCTTGAGGGTCCCATGAGACAGGAACTGTCATCTACATTTTATCAATGGAGAAAATTAGGCCCAGAGAGGTTAGTTCATTTGCTCTGGGTCAGTCAGCTAATAGGTGAAGGATCCGATTTGAATTCACCAGTCCAGCTCTACACACTTGTGCACAAAGTGCCTCTCGCATTCCCTGTTCCAGATCCGCTGCCCAGCACATAGTTGGCACTCAGTAACTATTTGTTGGATACACAATGGGATGAAATGAATGGACAACGAGGGGAACAATCCAGACAGAAGAGCAGTGGCCAAGGAAAAGGAGGATTGATTTATGGAATCAGATAAGAGGAGTGAACTTCCATAGAGTTGGCCTAACTGAGAATGATGCTGAAGCCAGAGGCGCCCCGAGAGAGAGCGATCGTGGCCTTTGGGGAGGAGGAGTGATGGGTGGT
The DNA here is from genome assembly GCF_003254725.2 of Canis lupus dingo. Taxonomy (NCBI): domain Eukaryota; kingdom Metazoa; phylum Chordata; class Mammalia; order Carnivora; family Canidae; genus Canis; species Canis lupus. Next base: position 31,915,664 of record NC_064260.1, on the reverse strand, counting down.
GCAGTGTGGGGGCGAGGCTAGAATGGAACAGTCTGTGTAGGAAAAGGATGGAAATGCCATGGAGTAAGCACACACCCCCTAAGCCTCACGGCAGATCTGAGGAAAGGATGTGGCACATGATTATCGTCCTGGGAACAACTTGCCTGTTGTGGAATTCAGAAGCGGTGTCTCCCAGAAGGGTTCCAGCAGGGAGGGCAGGTTCCTGTGAACAAGCAAAGTGTGATGGTTGTCAGAGGCAGGTGAGGCTAGGAAAGCTGAGCTCCTTTGCTTCTCTCCCAGAACGCAGGCCGAAATATTGTCTCCAGCCTGCAGGGCTGAGGCCATGCCAGTGTGAGAGCACAGCGAAGCCTTGAGAAGGCACAGCCTCCCCCTGTGAACCTGTTCAGAGAGAGCAACAAGCACTGGTCTTTAGTATAATGCTCACTACGTGCCAGGCTGCGGTCATTAGCATTTTACACCTTACTGGCATCTGTTGGAGAAGTTCCTCCGATTGTTATGATCCCTGTCTTTCTCAGGGAAGGAAAATGAGGCTAGGGAGATTGTGGGACTTGCATAGGGTCATTGTGATGGTTGGACTTATGTGTCCCTTCAGCTGGGCTAAGGATGACCAGAGAATTGGTGGGACACTTCTGGGTATTTCTGGGGGGGCTTGTTTCTGGAAGAGGTTAGCATTTGGATCAGGAGAAGGAGTAAAGCAGATGGCCCTCCCCAGTGCCGGTGGGTCTCATCCAATTCACTGAAGACAAAAAGGCAGAGGAAGGGCAAAAACACTCTCTCTGCTTGAGCCAGGATATCTGCTTCTCCTGCCTTCAGACTTCATGACATTGGTGCTCCCAGTCCTTGGGCTTTTGGATGCAGACAGGGACTCATACCAGACAGGGCTCCCTGGTTGTAGAACATCTGGGTTTCGATTGGCACTATACCACCAGCTTCCCTGGGCCTCCAGCCTGCAGAGGGCAGATCATGGGACTCGGCCTCCAGAATCACCTGAGCCAGTTCTTTGGAGTGTAAATCTGTCAATCTATCTATCTGCCTATCTACCTACCTATTATCTCTCTCTCTCTCTCTCTCTCTCTACTTATCTACCTATTTACCTACCTATCTATCTGTCTGTCTGTCTGGTCTCCTATTGCTTCTGTTCCCCTAGAGAACCCTGGCTGTATAGTCATCCACTAACTGGCAGAGCCAGGATTTGCACCCATACTCCTGTGACCTCAGAGCTGAAGCTCTTCGCTGCTACCGTCTAAGACACAATCTCTGCCCTGTAGGATCTTACGGTTTGGTCTGGGTGACCAAGTGAACAAGCAGAAAACAACCAGGGAGCAGACGAGGGGACCTGGATGAACCGCTTGGAGATGCTGTTCACAATGGAGCTGTGGCCTGGGCGTGCGGGAGAGCCCGGAGCGGGCTTGCTGTGCGCGTGAGGGGTGGGCACTGATGAAGTAGCCTGTCCAAGTCTCAGTTTTCTCCTCTGAAAAATGAGGGCCAGACCCAGCTCCTCATTTAGCGTGACTCTTCGATGAAGCAGTGCAGCGAGGGGCTCTGCGTAGGGCTCGGCGCAGAGGACGGCGGGGCTGCGGGGGTCATTGTTGCGGCCACTGCTGCTGCTCTATGCCTGGGTCTGTCAGGTGGCGGCCGCCGGGCGGAGCAGAGTAAGGCCCGGGCCCCGGGTGGAGGAGATGAGAGGCCAGTGGGGGAGCTAGGCAAGGGCACGGATCATCCCCACGTTGCTTGGGTATTTTTCTGTGCACTCCGCTCCCCCAGATTCTAGGTTCTCAAGCCGACGTCCAGCCGCGACCATTTCAAAGCCTAAGGTGCTGGGTGCAGCGTGCGGGTTTCTACGCGGCCCTGCCGTTCGGGAGGGTTCGTCATGTGGGCCGGGCTCGCCTCCTCCCTGCCAGCTGGGTTCAGGTCTGCTCCACCCGTTTCTCCTCCTTCTGGGAGAAATGGGCCCCCCCGGGTGCACTGGAAGGGCCGAAGCCCAGGCCCGACGGCGTGAGCACAGTGTGAGGCTTGCCCGGGGCACCCGGTGGCCACAAGTAAATGACACAGCCAAGCCCCGGTCCGTGCGGTGGGAATCCCGCTGTGCCCCTGCAGTCAGAACTGCAGGGTTAGGTGGCCGTGGGCACGGGAAAGGGGGGCCAGTGGGGTACAGCATCGGATCTCGGCCCGAAGCCCAGAGGGGGGTGGGTTCCAGCCGCACGGGCCTGCCCTTGACCCCGCAGATGTCTGGGCTTCCAGGAGGCTCCCCGGGCCGCGGCCGAGCGCCTCCCCCACCCGACACCCCACGCCCAGCCCCGGCTCCTCGAGCTGCGGCTGTGTGGCCCCCCGGCCCCCCACTGGTGCTGCCATTTATTGAGTCTGCCTCGAGCTCATTATTTACACATTATTTATTGACTGTAAAACAGAGCTTGACCCCGAATCACGGCAAGGCGGCGCATCTGCGTGAAGCCCACGCCGGCCGCTGCACCTTCTCAGCTGAGAGCAGACTAAATAAAGCGGGGAGGGAACGGAAGGGCGAGTGGGGGGCGGGGGGGCATGGGGGTGCCAATCATGTGAAGGTTCTGCATCTGCCTGTGACTGGTCCCGGCCAGCTGATGCAGGCTGGCGCGGGAAGCGGGTCTTCAGGTCTGTGCACCTGCCATCTGGTGCCTGTCACCCAAGGGCTACGAGCCATATGGATCACAACTTCATTTTGCTTCGTTTCTTCTCTTTCTTGCCTCCACCCTTGCCACTGCCTCCCCCGGTAACGTGGGAAACTCACTGAAACTTGGAGTGTGAGACGCAGACTCACCACGGGCTACGCACACCCGCTCTGATGTGCTCAGCACCAGCCTAGGTGTTTTGTGCACGTATGATCAACTCTTCTGATACAACAACCCGGGAAGGTGGGTCTTCTTATTATTCCTGCTCCGCAGATGAGGATAGTGAGGTCCCGAGGGGTCCCACGGCGTGGGGGCGCCTGGTGAGTTGCCTAAACACAGCCTCTCCCAACTGGGCCCTGCAAGGCGGTGGTTTGGGGAGTGCTTTCCCTTTACTTGGGGTGAAATCCGAACTCTTGACCAAGACTACAAGGCCTTGAATGTTCCAGCTCCCACGCGGTCTCCAGTCACATCTTCTGTCCGCTGGCCCAAGCCATGCCCAGAGGCATGCTCAGCTCTTTCCTGTCTGCCGCCCTTCACAGGTCACCACCTGCCTAGAAGCCTGCGCGTACAAGGAGCACGACCCCCTGGCCACTGCCTCAGCAGGCTGTCCTCCCCTTGCCCCTCCTGCCCCGGATCACTGCATCCTGTGTGTTTCTTCAGGGCACTTCTCAGACTTGTTAAGCAGTGACTGTAGGTCCTCCTTCCGGTCTGCACCCTCTCTGCAAGCAGAGCTCATACTTGTTGATTCAGCTCTGGAAGTCTTGTTGCCCAGACTCTGGAACACAGGCAGCGTGGGCTCTGGAAGCAACTCCCCGGGTTCGGATCCTAGTCCTGCCACCTCCTGCAGCCTGTGCGACCTTAGGCCCATGACTTTATCCTTCTGTCCTCTGCTTTTCCACCTGTAAATGGGGATAATAATAGTTATGTGTGTGTGTGTGTGGGGGGGGTGCGTGAGTTAACTAATCTGTAAAAATGTGCACAGTAAGTGTTCAGGAAATATTAACTGCTACTGTTGTCGCCGTTATTCCTTTTATTATTAGCAGTCCATGTAAATTCTCTAAATCCCTTTGGTGGAGTTGGGCAGGTGGTTTTGTTGGTGGAAAAGACTACTTTCCTATTCACCCAGTGGGTAAGAGGATTCCAGGCCACGAGGAAGGTGAGGCTGGTGGGCTCTGTGGTCCTGTTTCATCCCCTCCAACAACCCCACCGATCCAATCTGTTATGTGAGGTCAGGCCTCTTGGAAGGCATCTGATGGAAGAAGCTGCAGGCTTACACCGGGGCCCAGCCAGGGACAAGGGAGGCCAATTTGGAGCTGCTGGGGGACAGGGTAGACTGTGCATGGCGGTCTGTGCGTGTCATGCCTTCCTCACCTTTCTCTTACTGGTCTGTTCAGGAGGATCCAGTCCCATGTACCACTCTGGCCCTTGCCTTCTGCCTCCAAGGCTTTAGCAGGCTCCGGCAGGAAGCTTTAGAACCCCCACCCCTGGGGGCGCCTGGGTGGCTAAGTCTGGTAAGCCACTGACTCTTGGTTTCGGCTCAGGTCAAGATCTCAGGGTCCTGGGATTGAGCCCCATGCCAGCTCCTGGCTCAGCGGGGAATCTGCTTCAGGGTTCTCCCTCTCTTTCTGCCCCTCACCCAGCTCACTCACACGCTTGCTCTTTCTCTCTGTAAAATAAATAAATCTTAAAAAAAAAAAAAAAAAAAAAGGAATCCTCCCCTGCACTCCGTTCCTTTCTTCTCCCTTCTGCGGGCCTCTGCTGCGCGCTTCCCCCACCCTCCTCGGCCAGCCACTCAGTGGCATCACCCTGCGGTGCTCACGCCTGCTGAGAACAGGGTTTTCTTCCTCCCAGTGTAATCACTTATCCTACTGAAATGCTCAGATCTCTTAAGAAAGAGACTGAGTTAGCCCAAGACCCTGCCAGCCTCACTTCCCCTACTCCCAGCCTCAGGGAAATGGGGGGACCTGCTTCTCACAGGGGTCAGGAAAAGGGGGCTGGTCCCCAGAGGAAGCCAGCTGGCTGCTGGCTGTGGCTTCCGGGCGGGGCGGTCTGGTGCCCAGGTCACCCCCTGGGGCCGTCAGCTTTGTTTGGGTTTTCCCCTGGAAGCTCATTACCAGATCCAATAACAGGGTGCTGGGTGGTCTGAGTTGCCCCTGGGTTTTGATTCCTGGGGAACTCCAGTGCTCCTGCAGTTACGTGGCATGTCTGTGACTTTCATTTCCTTTTTAATTTCTGTTGCAAGGAAGAAAGAACTCTGTGGAATTATAATCTACAAAGGGCCTATGTTGTAAGACCGGTGGGTGTCTTGAATGGCTAAGTGATTTGCGTAACCACCCGGCGTGAAACCCACTGCAGTGTTGCATCTGGTGAGCTGGGTTCTGTAAGCAGAATTGTGTGGGATCAGCCCAGAGGAAAAGTCGCGGAATGCGCAGGTGGTCATCTCTGGTGGTGGACCATTGGGGACTTTCATGTCTGGTTTTAGACATTTTCCATTTTTTCACACGGAGAGCATTACTTTCATGTTTTGAAAGAAAGATATACATTCAACAATAAATAATACCCATGCCCCGGAACGGTTGGTCTTGTGAGCTGAATACAAAAGACTGGGAAAATGACTCTTAGAAGCCAAATATACAGGTTTTAAAGACTGCCTTTGTTTTATTTTTTATTTATGCTAAGGAAATAGTAATATAATAAAACTGCAGGTTGGCACGGTAGGTGGGGATTGGCTGACCAGGGGTTGGAAAGAATATCACTTATGAATAGTTTATTGTGAAAAGTAAAATCAGAAAATAAAATCATACTTGAGATGAAGGGGGTTTTGCACTTGCATTTTTTTTTTTTGAAAGATTTTATTTGTTTATTCGTGAGAGACACACAGAGCGAGGCAGAGACACAGGCATTGGGAGAAGCAGGCTCCCTTGGGGGGAGCCCGATGTGGGACTCGATCCCAGGACCCCGGGGTCATGACCTGAACCAAACCACCCAGGCGTTCTTGCAGTTACGTTTTTAAATGCATATAGTAGGTGCTGTTTAACCCTGGGCTGGTTCTCTGTGCCTTAGTTTTCCCATCTCTAAAATGGTATAAAATAGCACTGGCCCATAAGGTTATTCTTAGACTGAAATTAATTAATGTCGATGACACCCTTAGAACAGGGCTGGCACATAGCAATTATTCATTAAAATGTGTGCTGCTGCTGGTTGACTCTTATCGTGACATTTAGGCTTTCGCCTACAATTTTGTGCCCCCATTTTAGAAGTAGCAGGAGGAGTAAAGTTACAATAGTGATTTGGGGAACATGGGTGGACTTCTTACCACGTTCCGTTCTTGATTTGGATGAGCTCACTTGCTCCTCACATCTACTCTGTACCATTATATGCTGTTCCCACCTTCACGTGATAGATCAGTATGTCGGGGCTCAGAGGGCTTAGGTAACCGGCCCAAGATCACACACCTCATGAGGATTGGCTCCAGAGCTCCTGCTCTGAGTCACTGTTTTCCATCACCTTGTCTTCTATTTTGTGTTTTCCTGTATGTGCCCAGGATGCACTGTTGCCTTTCCCTGGCATTCCTCCCGTGGGTCAGAGTTCCTCCAGTCAAGGTGCTTTAATGCTCCACCAAAGGGATATGCCAGGAATTTCTCAATCTGTGTCCCCAAAGCAGAGGCCAAGCCATCTCCTGGCAGGTATATGTCCAGAGAGGCAGGAGCCACCCACACCCACCGATCGGATGGATCAAGCAGTGGATCAAGTTCCTGACTCGAATGCTACCTCTTGGTGCAGAGGGTTTTCAGCAACATAAGGCAGTTGCATGGCTTGCAATTGAAGTTATAGTGGGAATTGAAAGAGAAATAATTAACTTCCTGTTTGTAGTAGAGTGTTTAGGCATACAGTTCATCAGCATCTGTAAAAGTACACACACCCCATGGGGTCGGGGCCCAGTAAGAGGGGCTCCTCTGCTTCCTGTTAGCTGGGGAAAGTTGGTGCATCTCACACATTTAACTGTGACTCAGTCCGCCTCGCTCTGTGCTTCAACAAATAAAGATTACTCAGCTGTCGAGTGTATGGATGCTCCTTTGAGGCCCTTGCATAGAGACACCGGAGGGCTCTAAGAAAGGGCCACAGAAGCCCGTGGTCCACAGAAATTGGACTTTATCTCAAGAGCAAGGAGAATCTAAGGGGCAGAGGTGCAGTCAGATTTGCTCTTAGAAAAAACACTGTTGTTGGGACACCCGGGTGGCCCAGTGGTTGAGCGTCTACCTTTGGCTCAGGTCATAATCCTGGGGTCCTGAGATCGAGTCCCACATTGGGCTCCCTGCGGGGAGCCTGCTTCTCCCTCTGCCTGTGTCTCTGCTTCTCTCTCTTTCTGTGTCTCTCATGAATAAATAAAATCTTAAGAAAAAGAAAAAAAAACCGTTGTGTGTAGGGTGGGAGCAATGAAGAGCAGAGGCCAAGATCGATACAGGGAGACCTGGCTGGGAGGCCACCTGTATGATCCAAAAAGTGGCTGGTGGTGATTTGCCCCTTGGATGGAGGCAAGTGGGCAGACTCAAGATAATGTTAGCAACGTAGAAGTAACAGATCCCAGTTCTGGTTTTGATGTTGGGAGGTCAAGAGGGTCTGACGGCAAGGGCAGCAGCCCCTGTATCTAGCCTGAGGGATCAGGTGGACCTTCCCAGATGTGAATGTCTGGCTCATCATGTGAGAAGGGAGGAGGTTAATTTAGAAGAATCATGACATATGCATACTTCCCAGCAGAATAAGAACAGTCTCTTTATAGTTTTATACATATTTTTAATATATTTAGAGAGTGTGTGTGTACATGTGTATAAAACTGTTGAATTTTGTATCCCCTGCCCCTAGAACGGTGCCTGGAACACGGGGATACTCAGTAAATATTTGTTGAGTGGATGATAACAATTAGCTTATCTCTACCAGCTGAGATTTTATGCTCCTGGTTCACTATGTTGTGGGAAGACAGGTGCTGAACAGGCCATTTCAAACGGGATAATTCACGTAAGAAAATGTGTACTGCATGGTGAACAGGCTGGACTTCTGAGGAGAGGGCATTAAGCTGAGGCCTCTGAGGGGTGAGTAAGAGTTTGAGAAGAAAGAACTCAGCGAGTTTGAGGGCGTCCGGTGAGGAGAAGGTGGCCCACACGTGAAGAGGAAGAGTGTGGAGACACCGTCTTGCAAGGCCAACCAGGGTTGGGTGGGGTTGCATCTTAGAGTATTGAGATCCTGGCCTTGATCCCCAGAGCAGCGGGGGCCAGGAACCGGAGCGAAGGTCAGTTTGGAAGGCACCGGCTGGAGGGCTGCTGCCTTGCCCAGCTGAGGCCAGAATGCCTTGCAGGGCTGTGACACATGGCGCCAGTGTGATCTTCTGGGCCAGAGACACCCTTGAGCCCAGACGGTGATGCCTCCAGGCTTTCCTCTTCAGGTCCCTGTTACCCTGTGTTCTCCAGGTCTCAGCCCTGCTCAGTGAGCACCTGCTCGGTGCCAGCCGCTCCACCAGGTTCTTTGCACAGAGTGACCTTCCACGGTGGTGGAAGCCAAGGTGTAGACACTCGCCCAGGTTCACTCTTCTAGAAGGCTCCAGAGCTGAGCCCATGCCCACGCCCTCCTTCCCCTTCGGGGCCTGGCTCTCCCACTGTCGGGGTCCCAGTGGTCCTCACCCTGCCCTGCTGGGGGCCCCTCTCAGGATGCACTCTCCTGCCTCTGAGATCCACACGGGGCCTTATAGGCCTCCGCTCCTGGATGGCAGAGAGCCAGAGGAGCAGCTCTTCCTGCTCGAGCATGAGGCACTCAGGAGGCTCTTGGAGACACTCCTTCCGGCTGCGCTCCCCCCACCCCGTCACAATTAATCTGCGTTTCAGTGTGGGTCTCAGGCCTTTTGACATAAGTGAATTGCAAATAATGAGACTGGAAGCAGCAGCAGCTGCATTGGAGAGCTAGCGTGGGGCTCCGAAAACCTTGCTCTGTCGGAGGACAACCTGCATCAGAACCTTCTCAAACGTGGGAAAGTGGGTATTTCCATGAGGGGAGAGTTTCCTAATGTCTTGGAGATGTGAGCTGCCCGGCCCTGTCCTCCGGGGCCGCCAAACCAGCCGGTTTGTGAAATACCTACCTTTTTAGCTACTTAGAGGCAGGAGGACATTCTATAAAAGCAAGAGAGGGGATCTTGACTGTATTCTGTGTTTATTTAGTGAATGAAAACACTGTTGTTTATTATTAAGGATGATTTGCCTTTCTCCCCCCCAGTTCTTTTTAATTGTGGTGAAGTATGAAGAACATAAAATTCGCTATCTTAACCGTGTTTAGCTGTGCAGTTCAGTAGTGCTAAATATATTCACGTTGTTGTGACGATCTGCCTTTGGAAATCCAGAAAAGAAAGCCTGAGTTTATCTTGTGCAGAGAGGTGAAAACAAGCATGTATTCCTTCCTTGACCATCCTCCACTACTACTGACATGTGACTGGTTACCCACCTCTGGGTTGTGTATTCCAATTCGCACAGTCTGTCCCACATCGTGCCTCCCTGAACCCATCTGGGGAGTGGGGTGGGACGGGTGAGGAGCCAGGGAGGCCAAGGTGTGGGGCAGCCTTCTTTCCAGCATGTTCTAGTGCCACCTAGTGTCTGTGGGGCCCTTGTGCCAGCCGGGCTGAGGCTGTAGGATCTCCCCTCCCTGCTCCTGGTGGTGGTGGCTCTCTAAACCCAGATGGCTTTAAAAGAGCACCAAGGAGATGTTTGTCTTTTTAGATCCACCAGTGTTTTTTTCCAGCTCTGATCTCTTGGAAACTTGCTGCTGAAATCTGTTTCGTTAATAGTGAGAACAGTTTGTCCCTTTGAAGCTCAGACAGGGTGAGATTAATATGAACCTGATATTAGGCTATTAAGCATAAATTTCATAAACCTATTTATAAAGGATAGCTGGAGACAGAATAAGGAAGGCTGCTCGAGGGGCCCTTTTGCCAAGTACTGGCTCATTAGAAAATGTGACTCAGTCACCAGTTTTTGTGCAAGAGAAGAGAAATAAAAAGTGAGGTGTGTGCGTGCGTGTGTGTCGCACATGCACGTGCCTTGATGTGTGGTTATTCTAATAGTAGTCATAAGTGGAAGAATGCAGAGTAGCTACACCTATAGTTCTCTGTGCCCAACGTTCTTCTAAATGCTTTATATTTTAAATTACTTGATCTCCATGTCATCCCCAAAGGGTGTTATTATTTGCCCTTTTTATAGATGAGGAAATTGAGGCACAGAATGGTTAAGCAATTTGGCAGAGGTAACAAAGTCGCAGTAAGTATTGTCATAGAGACATTTCCAAGGGCTTGGAAGCACCTGGGTTCCAGGTCATGACATGTTTCCATTGTTGTCCTTTGCTCTTCAGCTAGCTCCTGGCAGTGGCCATGGTCTCTTCTATCCACACATCCCTTCTGGTCTGGAGCCCCTCGAAGCCCCATAGGCAGGGGGCGCCCAGGCAGCACTTGTTATGCAAACAAACCCTTTAAGCTTGTTTGGGGTTTGGGGCTTGTTTGAAGGGTTCCTATGTTTAATTAACCCCATGAGAGGCTGTATGTGGAGGACCGGGCACCAGTTTGGAGTCAGCAGATCTGAGTCCTGTCCTCGGCTGTGTCACTTAACCTACCACGTGACTGTGGGCAAATGATTTCCCCTCCCATGCCTCAATTCCTCCATTTGGGGGCATAATAAAATGAGTTTTATAGTGCATAGTTGTCTTTGCGGGGATACATGACATGATGATTATGACAGCACCTCATCCAGTCTCTGACACATACGTGCTCATTAAATCTTGCTATTGTTGACACCAGAAAAATGAAAAATAAAAAAAAAAAATCCCTCCAATTAAAAAAACAGGCAGAGGACCTGAATAGAAATGTTTCCAAAGAAGACATACAGATAGCCAACAGGTACATGAAAAGATGCTTAAATCACTGGTCACCAGGGAAATGCCAATCAAAACCACAATGAGATATCACCTCACCCCAGGCAGACTGGCCAGCATCAAAAAAGACAAGAAATAACAAGTTGGCAAGAATGTGGAGAAAGGGGACCCCTCGCGCACTGTTGGTAGGACCGTAAACTGGTGCAACCACTGTGGAAAATAGTGTGGGGGCTCCTCAAAAAGTTAAAGATAGAAATACAGTATGATTTAGTAATTCTAGAGATTTACCCAAAGAAAATGAAAACATTAATTTGAAAAGACACACGCACCCCTGTGTTTACAGCAGCATTATCTACAACAGCCAAGATACGGAAGCAGCCCAAGCGTCCAACAATAGATGAACGGGTGAAGATCTGGTAGAAACACAGTGGAATATTACTTGGCCATAAAAAAGAATAAGAGGTCTTGCTATTTGCAACCACATGGATCACGTCAGAGAGAGACAGATAGCCTAGGATTCCATTGCTTTGTGGAGCCAAAAAAACAAATGAACAAACAAAAAAATAGAAATAGACACACAGAGAGCAAACTGGTAGTTGCCAGAGGGCGGCAGTTGGTGAGGGGGTTTAAGAGGAATGAACCCTGAGCGAACCCTGAGGGACGTCAGGTTGAGAGCTGTTTGAGAGACAAAAACCCAGAGAGGAAGGAGGTGGGTGGAGGTGGGTGGAGGGTGGGTAAAGTTAACACACGGGAGTCAGACGGACGGACTTTCAGTTGTAAAATAAAGAAGTCGCGGAGATGACAAGTACATCGTGGCAAGTACAGTCCGAGATACTGTGACACCGGGTGGTGATGGGTACACGTACCTCCCCGAGCACCGAGTGCTACATAGATTGCGGACCCGCTGTCTCGTACACTGCAAACTAAGGTAACGTTGTGTGTCAACTGTGCTTCGCTGATAAAATAAAAAAAATTTTACCATTGTTTATTTTGACATGGAAAGTGAAGCATATGTTAGCTCTCCACCCGTGTACTTCTGGTCGGATCTCCTGCCGGGACATCCGTGTGCCCCGTCCCTTGCAAGGGCTGAGTCCGTTTCTACGTTAGAGGACAGAATGGGCCTGCTCTGGGTGGACATGGTTCTTTTTTTTTTTTTTTTAAGATTTTATTTATTTGTTCATGAGAGACACACAGAGAGAGGTAGAGGGAGAAGCAGGCTCCATGCAGGGAGCCCAGTGTGGGACTCGATCCCGGGTCTCCAGGATCACGCCCTGGGCCCAAGGCAGACGTCTGCTTCACCACTGACCCCCCCCCCCCCCCCCCAGAGGCCTCAAGGTGGACGAGGTCTGTAATGTCTGCTCTAGCTGGGAACTGAAAGTGGAGAAAGTTGGCTTCATCACCTCTTCCCTTTCCGATTTCCATACACATGTTCACACAAGTACATACGTGTGTGTACACGCGCGTGCATGCATATCAACCTGGAGACTGATGAGGGATCACAGAATGGCAGTAAAGCCAGCAGACGTCAGACATTTGGGTGGATGACCAGACCTCAGGGAACAAATTGTGTGTGTCTGCACTTTGCCTCCTACAGGGCAAAATTCTGTCATCAGTGTCTTTCGGAAACCGTGAGGAGGGAAATCCTGAGAAATTCCCTGCGCGGGGGCTAATAAATCGGAACGCGTTATACAGCTCTCATTACTGCAGTTAAGTCTGCGTGGGGTGGCGTTGCGAGTCTCCTTAATATGCAGCTTGTGTTGCAGGTAAACTAACAATATTAATAAGCACGTTCTCAGGTTCCTGTAAAAATCGGGTTCTGCTGATCCCGTTTTCCTGACAGGTGTAAGGCTGCCCCGTCCCACACCCACACCGTGGGGCCTGTGGCATTGGCACGTCTGAAGGAGGGGATTTCTTAATCCGGAGGTGTGGAGGTGTGAGAGGGAGTTGCACGTAGTAATGGCAGCGTGGGCAGTAAGATCTCTTTGTTCTGAGAGCCCAGGTGGGTGGGCCCCCTCTCGGATCTGGGAGGAGGCCGGGGTGCAGATGTTCACCCAAAAGCCCGCCTCTCAGTTGAATGGTAGGAATTGCAGGGTGGGAGGGGGCGACACGGGGCATAGGCTACTGCCCCCCGTGGAGACATGCGATCGCCCATGCCTTCCCTTGGAGGCTCGTTCCGTGGAACCTTCCATCTGCCTGGAAAACCTGCCATCAGGCCCTAGCAGGAGGGAGAGCTTGGAGTGGCCACATTGGGGGTGGGGACCTCGGGTGTCCGTCCCGAGAGGGCAGCTGCTGCGGACACTGAAGAATGTTAAGTAGGGAGGGGCACTGATTACTCTGGTTCCCTCCCTTCCCGACCCGTCCCGGTCTCTCTCTTCCTCCCTGTTGTGGGTTCAGCAGACGAAGAGAATTGCCTGGTAGACAGTTGCCTGAGGCTTCCCACCTTCTTTTGACCCCGCCCCGAGGAGCAGCATCTCCACCCGTCTGTAGAAATCATGGAAACACAAGGCTTAGCTGTGGCTCGTCGTGTAACCAGCTCGCTCAGGTCAAAGCCAGGAGCCCAGGGAAGCATCTGGGGCACGATGTACCCTACCTTCGCCTTCCATGTCCTCTGACTCTCGGGAGACAGGTTGCCGGCATTTGTCCTTTCTTGGGGGGAGTCTGGGACCATCGGGACCTCCCAGTCCTCTTTTCCTGTCCTATTCCTCTTTAAAGAGTCTTTTCGTTAACCTGAGTGTCTAACATGATGACTTTTATGCCCTCTCCCACCCCGCCCCACCCAGAAAAGTTCTATGATTTAAGAAGTATGGTTAAAAACAAAAAACAAATCATCGTCTCTGTTCTGGGACTGTTTGGAGCTTTGAATGCACTTGAGTGCATTAGGAATCCCTAAGAGGGGAGGGGTGTGGGGGAGTAGAGTCTGGCATTTCCCAGAAGTACATTTCACAGAATTCCTTCTTTTTGCCACATCGTGGATGGACGCTGCCAAAAGCCCGACTCCCAAGGACTTTCTAGCATCTTCCCTTTAGGAGTAGATCCTCCTTCCCTGTAATCCAGCTCATCCCCTGCCTGCGCTCGTGGCCGTTTGCCTGTGTGGGTGTGAGCTGCAGCAAGCGAGCTGACCACTTTCAGGATCAAACTTGAGGCACGACACTCCCGAGGGTGCACACTGCCCCGGGTCATCCGCTTGCACTCTTACGTAGGCTTCACAGCATCCCGGCCACGCAGATGAGCCTCATCATCCCCTGTTTCACAGGTGCCCCCACTGGCAGACGGAGGGGAAAGCTAAGTTACCCCAAGCCCTACAGCTGGTACACGGCAGAGCCAACCTTCAGCACAAACATTAGGAAGAGTCCGTGGAGCATAATTAAGCCATTTTGAGCCTTGGTTGTCACTGGTGTGTGACCAGGGAGCAGAGCTCTGTGATAGGGCCATGCTCGGGCTGTTTGTGCATCTGAATGGAGACATCCTCCTGCTGCCGCGGCCGGGCACTTACATCCTTAGGCTACCTGGACACCTTTTAAAATACAGGGCTCAGTTCCCCATACCTACGTTCAATATTTATCCACCCAACACTGAGTGACATAACCATGGGAGTTCATTTTACCCACAATTTCTCTCGCTGGCATTAGCAGATCCTCTACAATTTGGGGGGAAAGATTCTGCAGGCCAGGCACCCGCTTCTAGCAGCCCCTGTGGAAAACTAGTCACGGCAGGCTCGTCATCTGCAGTCAGCCCGGATCACTTAAATTGGTTTCCGAGAGGGCTTAAGGTTTATGAGAACAGTTCGGCAGAGCTAAGCTGGTATTAATAAGCGCCTTGTGCCCACAGACAACACTGTAGATCAATACAATATATGCTTTAAATTCACATGATAAATGAGTACTATTATGACCTAATTAGCAAGACTCATATTTTGAATGGATAAATAATAATTCCACCACATAATCCTAGACCACTTCTTGAAAAATGCTGTTAATGCTCAGCTCTTCCCTGCTGCACAGATGAAGGCAAGAGGAGCAGAATAACCATTTACATATTTATTTGCTCCAGTGATGAGTAAACTGTTTTGTCTGTATTCACAGACTTCTCCGGCTCAGCTGCGCTCGTTATTTTTTAAGGTTAAATAACATTCAGTGTTCATCCTAAAGAAACAGAAAAGCCAGACTGGGCATAAGTAACTTGGGCCGGGGTGGGGGGCTGCCCCCCGCACCCTTTGGATTGTTGTGTTGGAGCAGCATCAGCCTGAGTACTTGACTGGAGATGATGGCATGGGCGGCTCCAAGGCTGGCAGTGATCCCCGCTGGCTGCCCATGGCGACAGGACCATCGCCTTGGGGGACAAAAGACCCCCAGAGACCTGGGTTCAAATCCTGGCTCTTACCTTTCTTAATCTTTCTGAAAAGCAAGTGAATGAGGACGATAATAGTGCCTACTTCTCTGGGAGCCTGGAAGGATGGGTGAGATGGTGAGTCACGTGCCCAGCACCATGCCTGACACGTAATACAGGACTAGATCGTTAGTTGTTTTTTTTTTTTTTCGACGTTAGTTTTCATCAATAGTTTTCCTTACCTCAGATTCATCTTCTCTCCAGTGACGTGATCAGACCATATCATGGGTTCCCAAAATAGGGCCCTCAGATTCCCAGGATTCCATAAACGTATCAGTGGGGATAGTCCACATGGCATCTGTAGTCTGAATGAGAAATACATGATTTTTTCTTTCTTTTTTTCTCTTTCTTCTTGGTTGGACTCAGGTCAGCCTCATAGCAACACCTGTCGTCTCATGCTGATCAGAGGCTTAGGATTGGCAGTTACATTTGCTCATGGTTAACAAAAAATAGCAATCAGATGAATTAGCACTTAATCGTTTCACCATGGTGATAGATGTAGCCAGTCTGCCCCCTTGAAAAGTGCCTGTGGCTCAGTAGATGGCAGCTGTCAGGACATGTGGTCCTTGGGGGCGGGGTGGGGGCTGGGCAGTAAAGACAGTTCTTGTTGGTGGAAGGTTTGGAACCCTCGGTCCGGGTGGTGGTTTCCGCTGAGCCTTCTCTGACTCGGGGAACCCAGCCTGTCTGGAGAGCACAGCCTTGTGAGGCAGTGGGAGTCCAGACAGCTGCCCTCTGACCTCAGATCATTACTTTTACTAGAAATCATGACCATTTTTACCTTCTGCAAACCCTGCCTGCCCCCTCCTCTCTCACCTATTATCTCCCAGCTTGTGGCCCTGGCTTGAGCCAGATTAATGTCCTTATAACCTCAGGAGAATGCTACACTCACCTTCTCCCTGCCCTAGAAGAACCTAACATGGGGTTCTTCACCCTCTGGACCACTGACACTTGGGTGGCTAATTCTTCATAGTGGACAGCTGTCTTGTGCACTGTGGGATGTCTAGCAGCATCCTCGACCTCCACTCCTAGACACCAGCAGCACCCCATCCTCAAGTTGTAACAGCCAAAAATGTCTCGAAGACATTCCCAAGTGTCCCCGGGCCGCAGACCCAGCTCAGCATTTTACCCTCTCCGTGAAGACTTTATTTCCAGCCCGCAGCATTCACCACTGAACTCTAGATGATCCCACCTTTAGTCTGTATGTGTCTTCCTTTTGCTCCCCACCCAGGAGCTGGTCCACATCTTAGCATCTCCATGTCTCCACAGAGCCACTCCTTGTGGGATACACTGATATTTCTTACAAGGGCCTCATGGCTTAGCCATTGGTTTCCATTGATTACCATCCATTGGTTACCACGAATGGCGTGCCTGATATTTTCCAATCATTCTTGTGTATTTTCTCCCAATTCTTAACAACAACCAAAATTTTTACTGGGAAGGGGTCTGAGGCTCAGAGACAGTCTCTAACGTACCCAGTAATCGTGCAGCTGATTAATGGAAGCCTGTGCCCTTTCCACTAACCTACAACCTCACTGGTTTAAGGAGGGCAGCAGGAAGGGGGGGTGGGTAGGAGGTTGCCTGTGGCCAGAGTTTTAATTGTCTTTAGAGTAAAGGGAGGCTAGGAGTGAATGGATGTGGGAAGAACTAGTGCAGAAAGAACAGGTGACAAGCTCTCTCCTTCCCCAAAGCAGGAAGCCAGCTAGAGTGACAGCAGGCTCTCTAATTGTACAGTTGGGCACTGGCTGGTTATTGGTTCTGCAGCCCTGAAGGCTGTGTCAAGAGTGGGGTCAGCCTGACGTCCTTGGAAATGCCCTGAGAAGTGACACATCTCTCATTGGGTAAGTGCCATGCCAGGAAAAAGTAAATATTTCCTCTGGCAGCCGTGAAAAGAAGAGTCAGTAATGATGAGCAGGAGAAGAGTGATTTGTTTTGGGAACACTGTGTCTGTTACCCCCCGAATATGGCTTGCTTGTTCTTAACAAATGCAATTCACAAAAGAGGAAATTCGAGGAACCGTAAGCCTTGGAGAAGATGCTCCTGCATTTCAGTAGACAGGGATCCAAACAGCTAGAGGCCCCTTGTTACACTGGAGCACATCTTGCCGTGTGTCTGAAAGGACGTGATTAAGGATTCTCCTGTCATCATTGTTTCTCATGATGAAAAGCTTCCAAACAATCTAAATGTCCATCAGTGGAGGATTAGAGAAATCCTGTGGTGGGATACCATGCAGCTCTTAAGGTTTAAGAAAGAGCGAGATGTTGATCGATTATGTGGTTATCGTGCAATCGTGTGTGCTTTAAAAAACATACGCAAACCAGTGCTGTATATTGATTAGAGGCATAAATGTATATGTGAAAGCATTTAAAAATGGACTTTAAAGTTGCAAAACAATACTCAAGAAATGGAAGACAGAGTCAGCGGGGTGGGGGATGGGCAGACAGTGCCGTTGAGAGTGGCTGGATAAGAATATTTTTTTAATGACTAGAAAGTGACGATTGCTAGCTAGTTTTTTTTTAATACTGGTACTGTTGAATATGAATACGCACACACACGTTTTTATTTTTAAATTTTTCTTCTGTATACTTTTTTCTTTTTTAAAAGAATTTTTTTATTTAAATAAGGAGAATTCTTTCATATGGAAAGAGCTGGTATATTCCCATATTTGAAAGGCGAAACAATAGGTCCTGATTGGAGGGAAAGGCAAAGGGTGAGTGTGCAGCCATGGCTTGCGGAACCCATGATTGCATTTCCCATCCAAGGCAAAAGCTTCCCCCCAAGATATATAAATAAGCTGCATATTCCACCTTTAGCCTTTATCCGCCCTTTCAAATACCTGGTCTACATGAAAAGACAAAAAGGAAAGGCAAAATAAAAACAAAAGGAAAGGAAACCAAAACTTAACCCTCAAGAACAGCAAAACAAAACAAAACAAAACAAAAACCCAAACCCTTTGTATGTTTTTTGTCAATTGTGCCCCCCACCCCACCCCCACCCCCCAACAAAGGAAGAGATACATGTACCTGCCCTGCCTCTCCAGCCCGGCTGTCCTCAGGATCTGATGGTGTTAATAGAGGTGAAAATGCTCTATGGAGCAGGATGCAAGGTGAAGGGAGGGTAGTGTTTATTTAATAAGAATAATCACCCGTTGGGCTTTTCTTTGGTCCTTGGCTAAGTGGCGTTTGTAGCCTTTGGAGGCCTGGGAGGATTGGCAGTGATTTACACTCTCCATACCTTGAAGTTCATGTTCGTTTGTTTTGTGAAAACTCCCCAGAGCACACAGCAAAGATAAAAGTAAAGAGAGAGCGGAGGATTGGATTTTTACATGCGTCTTGGAAGGCTTGGGGAGGCCGTGGGAGGGTGGATGCTTCCCTCCAGGAAGCCAGGACAGCTGTCCCGAGGTCCAGGGGCTCGCATGCTCCGAGCAGCTCTGGGCTGCGGTGTAGTCCGAGCCCAGAGTTCAAGGGGAAAGGGGGGCTGGGGGGTGGGGTGGGGGTAAGGTGTTGGTCAATAAAAGGAGCAGGGTCGGGGGAGGAAGGGATGTGGGCTACCCAGTACAGAGAGATGAAGGGCAGGGTGTTCAGATAGTGGTTTCTATGGCAACGTGTGGCGGAGCCGGGTCCCCCCAGCCAGAGGAGCCAGGCTTGGTCTGCACGGAGTCCTCCCTTACCTGAACAGGACCCAGCTGGAGCCCTGGGAAGTCCGCAGACCTGGGTGGAGGGCAGGCTGAGACTCCAAGCATAGCCTCATCTGCATTTCTGAAGGCAATAAATTCTCATTTAAGCTGCAGTATTGATTTGCTCTGTGAAATTGCAGCATCAGTGATTTTTTTTTTCCAAGCCTTACGATTGGGACCTTTCCTCGAATCTCAGATAGGATGTGCAGGAGCTAATTTGTTCCATTTTTCTGAGAAAAAATAAATCTCTGTTCCTTGCTCGTAGGCCTCCTCCTTCCTTGACTCTGTGGGGAGGCCTCCCCCGGGTGCTGGGCAGGGTGGGGGCTCTGGGAAGCACCCCTGGCCGCCTGTCAGCCGCTCTGAGCTCAGGAACACCCCCAGCCTCTCTTTGCTATTTGTCCTCAATGAAAGGGCGGACGACAGTCTAGACCTCACTCAGACAGCCCTGCCGGATTTGTTAAGTGAGCTACACAAAAAGGGCTTAGATGCAAGAAAATCCATCTGTCTGTCTGTGCGGCTCTGTAATTCCGCTGTAATTGTGATCATGATCAGTTTAATAGCTACTGCTGACGTCTTGAGGCGGAAATGTTAATAGTACAACTTGTTCACCTGCCTCCTTTAAATGGGGCTCATCATTAACTCCGAACGCCGGCTACACCACCTTTCAGCAAAGCGGGTGAGGATTCGCTGCCTTGATGGCGGTGCACGCGGCCCCCGCTGCCTGGTTCCTGCCCCCTTCTTGCTGCCCCTGGAGTCATACGGAC
Organism: Canis lupus dingo; assembly: GCF_003254725.2. Taxonomy (NCBI): domain Eukaryota; kingdom Metazoa; phylum Chordata; class Mammalia; order Carnivora; family Canidae; genus Canis; species Canis lupus. The sequence continues at coordinate 31,896,294 of NC_064260.1, read as the reverse complement.
ACATTGACCTTGAGTCAGGTGCACGGAGGCCGAGCAGGTGGGCAGTGGTGTGGCCGGCCGGGGGGACCCGTGCACGTGGGAGGGCAGGCCGCACCTCACTGCCGGCGCACGCTGCCGTGGAGGGGGTGCTCTGTGGATTGCTGCATCTTCCCATTTGTCGAAAGGCCTCAGAGGTTGGAATTTGTGTATGAAGGTTGTTGATCTTTAAAGGCCGAGAATGGAAATTCAGATGCACGGTGCGGTCACGCAAAAACCCGGCCCCAGTCTCCTGTCACCGCAGAGGGGAAAGGCCAGGTTACCCAGTGGGCTCCGAATACCATTGAAAAAGGAGCCAAATCCATGCAGCCTTTCCACTAATACGCATAAAAAGTAGCACCTCCTGTGTGGTGGGCACTGTGCTGAGTGCTTGACATTATAGACCCACACCCAGCGGAAACTGAGTCTCAACTTGGGGAAGCGGTTTGCTTGAAAGCACTGGAGTGATTGAAACCAGTGTCCGAACCCTGTTCTCTTCCAGAGCCTATCACACCCACCTCTTGCAGCCTTGCTTCCCCTGTCTAAAAGTCGCAAAGCATCCCCTGGCCTGAAAGAGAAATCACAGAGATTTTTTAATTTTCGTTTTTGGTTTTTTTGGGGGTTTTTTTGTTTGTTTGGTTGTTTGTTTGGTTTTGATTTGATTTGGTTTGGTTTTTTTAAGTAGACCCTGTGCCCAGTGTGGGGCTTGAACTCAGGACTCTGAGATGATCAAGAGTTGCGTGCTCTACCAACCGAGCCAGCCAGGAGCCTCCCACCCTTTCCGCCAAAAAGAAAACCAAACCCCACCCTGCACCATCGGTGGCCTGTGGCTCTAAATGAGAAACCACCGGAGGCTGGAAAGTCTAGCAGGTGTGGCTTTGACCACTTCACCTTCCCACTGGGCTTGGCGGACCTTCTGCAGAAGATGGATTTTCCAGAAGCCTTGGCTGTTACTGTTGGCCTGGAAATAACCTCACGGGGTAGAAGAATCCTGTAGCTGGGAATTATGCATTTTGCTGCTTGCTGTTTGAGTCCCGAGAGGATGCCACCGGAAAAGGAAAAACGGGCAAAAAGACCTGTGTTGCAGCCTCCGTAAGAGCCGTGGTTAGCTTGGGCTGCCATAACACAGGACCCCAGGTGGCAAGGCTTAGCAACAGAAATTATATTTTCCTAATGCTGGAGACTAGACATCCAGGATCACGGTCAGGCTTCTTCTGAGGCCTCTCTCCCTGGCTTACAGACGGCCACCTTCTCTCTGTTTCCTCGCGTGGTCTTCCCTCTGTACGTGTGTGCATCTGCTGTGTTTCTTTTCCTGTGTTCCCCAATTTCCTCTTTTTATAAGGACCCCAGTCAGCATAGACACAAGTAGGGCCCGGCTAAAGACATCATTTTAACATAATCCCTTCTTAAAGACCTTCATCTCCAACCACGCCTACATCCTGAGGTGCTGGGGGTTAGGACTTCAACATGTGGATTTGGGGGTGGAGGGGACGACACAATTCAGTGCACAGCAGCTAAGTGAGATGGCCACATGGACGGCAGCTGGTGAGATGCACCAAGAGACCCAAATTTGTGTGCAGACTCAGCCACCAGCTCGATTTCTTGATCCCCCTCCAGCTGCTCATTAGTATAACGTCTGTCCCCAGTGCTCTCACCTCCCCAGATTATTTTGGAGATCAGACGTCTAGTGAGTAAGAACCCTCACGCAGGTAGCAGCGTTTTGCTGTTTGCAAATCTTCGGTGCTAAAATGGCAGATGGCTCGTGCATTTAATGACGTTTTCTCTCTCAGTATAAGTAGTAAGACGCGCCTGCCGCCCAGTTCTTCTACGTCACTGAAACCATCCTGTGAACAGTTCTGGGAGCTGCTTCTGCTTGTCCTAGTGGGTTGGTTTCCCAGGGTGGCCATACGTGACCACAAAGGACCCCTCGCTCATCTCAGTAGCTTAAGATAACAGGAATGTATTCTTTTCACAGTCCTGGAGGCCAGAGGCCCAAAGTCAGAGCGTCACCAGGATGGGTTCCTTCCAGAGGCCGTGAAGGAGAATTTGATCCAAGCCTGTCTCCTAGCTTCTGGTTGCTTCCGGCAATCCTTGGCATTGCTTAGCCTGTAGACCTTAGATCGCTCTTGGCTTCTATCTTTATCTGACCTCCTTCCATACGTGTGTCTCTGTGCCTCACATCTCCCCGTCCTTACTCCTACGGGACTCTGGTCATGGCACTGAGGGCCCACCCTAAATCCAGAATGATCTCATCTCTCAGACCTTCACCCAGTTACATCTGCATAGACCCTATTTCCAAATAAGGTCACATTCGTGGTTACACCGGTGAGGACTTGGACATACCTTTGTGGAGGACACAATCCAACCCATTACCCACAGCATCCTGTGCATTTTTCAAGTCACCAGAGATTCCTAACATGGTACGTGTGTTCCAAATATCCCAGCCGATGGCTGTGGTCTCGCTGATGGAACGCTGCAGATGACTTCACGCCCAGGTCCTGTGACTCTGACCTCTCCCAGCCCTGCCAAGCGGTACCCAGCTTCCCGTGTGCCCTGCGGCGGCGCGACGGTGAGCCGTCAGCTTGGGTCCCTAGTGCCTGTTTTTTTATTCCTTTCCCTCCCTGCGTCCATTAATATCTTTTTCTTTTTCTTCTATTGTAAGTGGTACAGTCTGGTACGGGGATTCTAGAAAACACAGAAGAGTGAAAAGAAAACTATAAATTGGGGAACAGTGATGCCGTGCATGCTCATTGTCTTCCACCCCCGTGTCATTTGGGTTTGAACTCCTCCCCCATTGTTTCAGGGGTTAAAACGGAGGGAATGTGTGTGGAGGCTTAGCCTCCCCCGTCCTCATGCACTTGGACTCTATTTCCTCTCTGAGTTTTGGTGCTGACTCAAGGGGCATCTCCATTCCTTCACTGGCAGATCCAGCTTTTCCGTTCCTTAGCTGTGACATCAAGGACCTGTATTATTTTTCTCTCACTGCCTGCTTTGGGGAGATCCTTCTGATGATTATGTTTACTGGTGGGGCCCAAGGGAAGGCGTGAGTCTTAGGTAGTTGTGATGAGAGGTGTGTGAAACCGAAGGGGTTGGAGGTGTAAGCGGAGGTCTGAGAGATGGAAGAAGAGGAAGGTGACAGGGCCATCGTAGGGTCTTCCAATCTCTTGGATGCTGGGTCCTGGTGACCCCTGGCACATGCAGTGGCAGAGGATGCTGCACTGGGATGACTCCACCCCAGCAAGGCTCCCAAACCTTATCTCCCAGGTTCTGAAGGACATGGAGAATTCAGTTGTCTTCTGCCTGCACATCACCGGCCCTGTGAAGTATGGGTCCCCCTGGCTGAGGTCAGCAGACAGCATTGGTAATGAATTGAAATAACATTTTAGCTCAAAGCTTTTGTGATAGATTGTGGTGGTAGGTGCTCTGGAAGGGGCAACTGAAGTCAGCGAAATGGACCCTCATTTATCCCTCCGCTGAACCATCCGTTCAGCTAGCGTCGTTGGCACCTCCTGTGCACCGTTCGCCATGATGTGCCCTGGGATTGTAAAGAGAAATAAGATGTGAGCCCTCAAGAATCTCAGAGCCTAAAAAGAGGAATAGACCAAGGCCAGCTGGGGAGTTGTGTTGAGAACCAACGTGGCAGATGAAGGGAGTATCTAACCTCATTTGGGGGGCCTGGGAAGATGGGCTTTCTGTGGGCTCCTTGGTAGTGAGCCGGCATTCAGGACGGTGTGGGGAGGAGACACAGTGTCCAGGGACTCTGTACAGACATGAGGAGACGAAATCTCAAATCAAATCTGTAAGAGAGTGGAAAAGAGCCTGGAGAAGCAAATTTTGTCCTGGACAAAATTAAGTTGGCAGAAGCAAGAGGAAAACCAAAGAGGAAAGTGTCAGCATGTGGTAAATAGCAAAGGACAAAATAACCCAAGTTGGAAGGCCCTAGAAAGACAGGTGAGTCCAGAGACACTATCTTGTGCCGACCTTGCATGGCAGTATCCGCAGGCTGGTGAGAGAGGAGCCCGAGGGAGAGAGTTTGAGTCTGACCCCTGCTCCTGTTTACTTCTCGTTAAAAATGAGCCGCGTGTCTGCTTCTGGCAGGTGCTCGGGTCCACGCCCTGCAGCCCTCCACAGCCCTGCCTCGCTCATCGCAGACAATAATTGGGAAGAAAGCCATCGCCCGGGACTCAGCCACTGGGTGGGAAGGGCGTGTGCACAGCCAGAGCTGCCTTAGGGCCGGTGGTGTCGAGGCAGGTGCTGTCCTCGCTGAGAGCAGGGGATCCTGTGGGGGGCCTGCACCTGTCTCCCCACAGCCCCCCGCCTAAAGCTCTGCTTCGTCTTTACAGTGCAGCTTTTCTGTACATCAGGCCTGGGGGGATGTGATGGAGCTGGGGAGTGCAGTAGAGGAGGGGCAAGAGCAGGAGATCCTTTTCCATTCCCAGAAACAGCTTTCTTGAAATTAGCACTGTGGCTGCTGGTAGGTGTCATTTACCTGCGAACTCTGGAGCATCACAACCGCCGGGGAGGAGCTGTACCACCTCCTAGTGGCCATGCCTGCCCGGACACCACCCATCCCAGGACTGAGAACATTATTTGCTGAATGAATGAGGCCTGAATTGATCCTTTTAGAACCCCACTATGGGAGCTGAATTGCCTGTGTGTCCTGCCTCCACTGTAGCTTCCTACTGGGGCTCCCTGCCCTCTGCTCCCCACCTCCAGTCCCCTTCACTCACACCCAGTCCTAATCTTTACTTTCTCTGCCCACTGCATAAAGCTGAGCTCTTTTGTTTTTTTTTTAAAGATTTTATTTATTTATTCATGAGAGACACAGAGAGAGAGGCAGAGATGTAGGCAGAGGGAGAAGCAGGCTCCCTGTGGGAAACCTGATGTGGACTCGATCCCAGGACCTAGGGATCATGCCCTGGGCTGAACAAAGGCAGATGCTCAACCACTGGGCCACCTGGGCATCCCTAAAGCCAAGCTTCTTGCTCAATAGTGAAGATTACCCAGATCTGTACTCTTCACCGTTGCCTGTAGGTGCTCCTTGGCTTTCCACCTTTGGCTCATGCCTTTCCCTCTTCCTGGAATGTGCTTCCAGATGCAGCCAGGCAAAAGATCTCCAGCTTTCAAACTTGAATTCGCACGTCTCCTTTTGGTGAACCATGATCACATCTGGGAGTGACTTCAGAATTCCATCACGGCTCAGATGAGAACTCTCCTGGGTTACGGACTCATGCAGTAGCACCAACGACAGTAGTATAAGAGCACCACACCATTGGTGAAGCACACGTGACACGTACATGGCCAGGGCTGCCACCGTGCACGCCTTTGGGGGCCTCCATTGGTGTCGAATGCAGGACAGAGGCACTGCTGCTCACACCGCCACACCCTTATGTAGATAATCTCAGCCCTGGGAGGTGGATGCTGTCCTCTCCATTTTACAGATGAGAAAACTGAGACTACACAGGTTAAGTTTCTTGCCCAAAGCTACATAGTCGCTAAGTGATGGGGCTGGGCAGTAATGAACTCAGGTCTGTTTCCAAAGCCCATGTTCTTTCCTTGACATTCGATTACCCTTCTAATAGATGCTAAACCTTGTGGGATCAGGGTCCCACATCTGATTCCTTTGTAATCTCCCCTCTCTTCCTTTGAACTTAATAAATGCTCATTGGCCAAAACCATTCATCCTGTCGAGTACCACTTACGCAGTTGTAGAGGCTCTGGCATTATTAGCGTGGGTTCAAATGAATAGGTCAGGCTTTAAAATCAATAAGAGCTGAAAGAAGCAAAATATACAATTCCTCTCCTGCAAAGCCTGGGACACTTAAGTCTGTTATCTCTTGGTAGCATCACAAGGGGAGTCTGGATCATAAACTAGGGGACTGGGGGTGCTGAGAGTTTCTTAGACTTGACCCTAACCCCTGCAGCTGGGTGACTCTGAGGGGTTGACCCCAGAGTGACTGATGTCTCCAGTGTCATCTCTTCCCAGGCCAGCCCATCAGATTCCCCATTGCTAAGCACACTACCAAGGGGCAGAGTCAAGGAATACTGACTTTCTAGACGCCTCCTGAGGGAACTAACCCCCCCCCCCGCCCCGAGGCTCCCTGGGCCTCATGTGTTTGCACAGACAGCGTGGTTTATCCTGGAGAGCCTGGAACTGTGGCATGGGCTAGGCAGAGGGTGCCTACGTGACCAGCCCCAGTGAAAACCCTGGGTAGCGGGCCTCCAGTGAGCTTCCCCGATGCAGAGTATTTCTCCTGTGTTGTTACACCTCATTGCTAGGGGAATTAAGTATATCCTGGGTGCCTCCACTGGGAAGGCTCTTGAAGGGCACCTGGATCAGCCAGTTAAGCATCTGCCTTTAGTTCAGGTCATGATTCTGGGGTCCTGGGAATTGAGCCCCAGGTTGGGCTCCCTGCTCAGGGGAGAGCCTGCTTCTCCCTCTCCCTCTGCCCTTCCTGCCCCATTCATGCGCGCTCTCTCTCTCTCTCTCTCTCTCTCAAATAAATAAAATATTTTTTAAAAGGAGGAGTCTTGGAAGCTTGCATCTGGTTTCCCCCAGATTTTGCCCCACAGACCTTTTCCCATTGCTCATTTTGCTTTCTATCCTGTAATAAACTACAACCGTGAGTACAACTAACTGCTGAATCCCACAAGTCCTCCTAGTGAACTGTCACACCCGGGTGTGGTCTTGGGGGATCTCTAACCCAGGAGGAAATGAGTTCAGGTCCAGGGCACAATCAGTCTTTTCTTCTCCTAAGAGAGGCATGAATGATTAGGGCTTGTGAATGAAGACTTTGGAGTCCTGCTTATGTGGCTCCAGCCCTGACTCTGTCATTTACTCTGTGTTCGGGGTAAGTTATGTCCCTGCTCGGCACCTCCAGGTCCCCAACAAAGGGGGTGTTAATACTTGAGGACTCAGTGAGATGCCAGGCCTAGAGGAGATGCTTGACCAGCGCGAGCTTTGAGTGCAGGAGTTCTGTGTTGTCAATGCTTCTGAGAACAGGGCCTCCCAGGAAGTAGACGACCCACAGTAAACATGTGTGGAATGTATGCCCCCAAGAGTAAATACATGCTACCTTGTGTCGCTGCGGGAAGCACCTGGAGCCAGGTGGGGCCAGGTGGGGCCGGGGGAGTTAGGGGTATCGTCAAGTGTGGTGTGTAAATTCCATGTGAGTTCCTGCATGTGCCCACTGACTGACCTCGGGTTGTTGTAGAAGAGAACCTTCGATTGAAAGCCTTGGGGGTTATCTCCACTTTACCCAGACCTCCTTTCCTGTCTGCTGGCTTATCCACCCAGACCTACCAGTGAGCCTCCTTCTCCCCCCAGGGGCACTGAGGCTTCCTTCTGGATTACCTTGGTTTGTCTCTTTTTGGGTCAGTCTGTGAAGTTGTTACAAATGTAGAACCAGGGCAGCCCAGGTGGCTCAGTGGTTTAGCGCTGCCTTCAGCCCAGGGCGTGATCCTGGGGTCCCGGGATCGAGTCCCACATTGGGCTCCCTGCGTGGAGCCTGCTTCTCCCTCTGCCTGTGTCTCTGCCTCTCTGTTTCTCTCTGTGTCTCTCATGAATGAATAAATAAAGTCTTAAAAAAAAAAAGTAGACCCAGTTTCCAAGTACATGATCTAATTAGCCAGTCTCTCGTTTTGAATGGGTAAGTGGAGCATCTCCTCACAATCCCAATGACCCATTTCCCAAAAGCTCCCTTTATGCTGTGTTTTTGCTCCTCTGCCTCTTGAACAAAGGAGAAGGGAGGGCAACACCATTTGCATATTTGTCTGCTCCAGTGGTGGGCAGCCATTTACCCTCCCAGCCTTGGGGAGTTTCTCTGGCTTGCTTTCTTGTTAATGTTTCTTTTACAGGATAAATAATGTGGAAGTGTCATCGGAGACCAACAGGAGGCTGGGCAGCCACGGGAAGGTGGGATTTACTGCCTCCCCTGCAGTGCAAGGACACAGATCCTCTTAAATTTTTAAACATTGGTTGGAGTTGCACCTTCAGTAGTAAATGAGCAGGGAGGAGGGTCAGCCAGCGCAGGGGGAGGAGCTCAGGCTGAGGGTCCGGAACCCCGATTCTGGTTTCATCTCCACCACTCAGTTGTCCCTGAGACCCTGCTGTTCCTCATTTCTGGCATTTGTTCAGTGTCAGTCATCAGACGGAGGCCCAGTTTTGGTCTCTGAGAATATCACACCCGCTGGAAGTCACACTTTAAATGCCCGGTGAAATGAAACGTGGAGAAATAGTCATCCTGCTACCACCACCCAGGTTGCCCAGCTGCAGGTGAGGCTGAGTGGATAAATGACGACTCTCCCCTTTAGTGTGCAGGAGAGGACAAGACCCCCCCCATGGCACAGCTCAGGGGCCCTCAGGCCTCGCCAGTTCCTTCGGCGCCCTAGTAGCTTTCCTAAGGCCCTGCCTTTGTAGCCCCGCATCTACAGCGCTCCACCCGTCGTCACCTAAACTTGGGAGCTACTGTCCTGCTCCTAGAGATCACACAAGAGCCTCAGAGAAACCCTGCTGAAAAGAAATCTGTTGAACGTTGTCTAACCAGCGTGTCCTGAACTGAACTGACCAAAGAACGCACCTCTACCCTCCTGTGCAAACCCTTACCAGGATCCATAGCCGGGGTCAAGCTGGTAACCTCGCCAGGAGTCCGCTGCATGTCTCACCCTCCATCCTGGTCGTCTGCCAACCTGTGTCAGAGCATTAAGAGATGTTTGAGGGGCCGGCTCAGAGATGTTTGAGGGGCCAGCTGGGTTGGAAGAGCAAGAGTCTTGATCTCCGGGGCATGAGTTTGAGCCCCACACTGGGTGTGGAGAGTACTAAAATAAACTTTAATAAGACGAGGTGTTCGCATTTCCTCCCCCCCCCCCCAATTCGTATGTTGAAACCGTGATCTCAGTGCGATTATATGAGGAGGTGGGGCCTTTAGGACGTGATTGGGTCATGAGGGTGGAGCCCTCATGAGTGGGATTAGTGCCCTTGTAAGAATAGGCCAGAGAGCTAGCTTTTTGTCTTTTTTTCCCGTGGGGCTACGTGAAAATTCAGCAATGTGCAGCCCAGAAGGGGGTTCTCACCAGGACCCAGACATACCAGCACCGGATCTGGGACTTCCAGGCTCCCCAGCCAATTTAGAAACACATTTCTGTTGTTCATAAGCCACCTGGTCTATGGTACTTTATTAAGCGGCCGAGTGATTAGGGCACAGGACGACTGTGTCCATCCAATGGCAGCCTCGTCTGAGTCAGAGTTTTCCGTGATGAATGGACGGATCACCAGCTGACCCCAGGCAGCTGCCCCGCAGCCTCCTACCACAAGTGCCTCTCCTCAGTGCCTGTCCTGTCTTCAGGCTCAGGCGGTCTGTCTGTCTTTGTGCTTCTTTCTCTCCCTTCTTTCCTCCTCCTCAGTCCTATACGTCGTCCTCCTTCCCTGCTCCCCGCTCCCCGCTTAGTCTGGACTCTGCTAGGAAATGGGTGGCCTTTGACCTCAGACCCACAACTCTTCCACATCCGAACTGGTCTATTTGCCATCCTTTGGTTTCTCATTGATCAGGAATTAGCTGGTGGCTGACAGGCTCCTCACAGTAGATCGTGGCTGTCTAGGAAATCTGCTGATCTAGAAAGATTTTCAGATGTTGTTAACAACCCACAGAGCGTGCTGTCAAGTATTTGCTTTTTTCAGTCTGCTCTTGGCACTGCCTGCATGTGATTCAGCCTCTCTGCTCTGTGTCCTTTCGGTGACATTCATTATTTATTCAGGGTGTTTGAAGCTATGCCTCAAAATGTCATTAAGAATTCTAAATTATTTGAGTTTCTTCTTCTCTTGTTTAAAGAATTGTAACTAAAACCTCTGTTTTGAGACAACCCCGTTAAAGTAGGAGCTGTGTTGACTTACGCCTCTGCTCCTGAGTTCATTTCTGTGGCCCGTTTTCTCCGCAGTCTGGCTCTGAGGTTCGGAACACGTCAGACCGCTGTCGTTCCTCACTTCGTGACCCTGGACGGCTGCTTAATGTTTCTGAGCTCGGGTTTCTTCCCCTGCAAAATGGGCACAATGATAACTATCTCATAGGTTGGTGGTAAGGATTCAGTGAGAGAAGCAGAGAATGCAGAATACTTAGGACTGTCCAAGAGTGTAAGGGAAAAAAAAAACTGTACCTTCTTAGGTGATTCACGGAGGCCTGCAAATTAAATAGACACAGGACAGGTTAGCAGGAAAAAAAATGTTATTAATATTAATATTTTATATTTAATTTAATGTGCGTGAGGACTTCATGGAAAAGAAAAATCCAAAGCATTTTTTTTTTTTTAGGTTTTGTTTTCTTTGTTATTTGTATTTATTTGTTTTTTATTTGAGGTACATTTCGTATCTTCATCACGGGAAGGCTGACAATATAAAATTCTTAGATATGAAAACTCAAAAATAACCCAAACTAAGTGATGAGTGAAATAATTAATTGCTTTGAGAGGAAAAAGAACAATCCAAATTTTCTTCTTGGATTTTCTTAAATTAAAAAAAAAAAAAACACATGTTTAATGTACTTAAATGGCCATTTCCTGTTTTTAATTTTGTTAACACATATTTCATTGCATTTGGGAATAGGAATAGGGTATATACATAGAGCCAACACTTGGGGATGGCTGCTGGCTTTCTGAGGTGCTTTGCAAATGGTGAGCAAGTTCTCTTATTACATAGCTTGTTCAAAAATATGGGAAACTAATGATAGATAAGGGTTATTTAGTAAAGGGTGTTTATATAGACTCATCTCAGTGCCTTCTCTGTCTCTGGTGGTTAGAAATTCTCTGCTTGCTGTAAGAGTGGAGGACACTTCACAGGGGAGATGATGTCACCTTTCCAGAAGGGAATCTACGCCCTGCTTTTAGGCAGATGGGGGCAGGCACTGAGCTCTTCCCATGTCTACCTTTCCTTAGTTGCCTTCTGCTCAAAATAATCTTCACTCCAAAGCGGCGTATGTTGGGGTGGCTTATTCTCATCCTTTTCATATCCATGCCTTGAGGAGAAGGAAGGGGCCTCTCGTTCTCCCCTGTGCGGTCAGGGGTATCTGGGCTTGCAGTAGACGGTCAGGAATATTTTTACAGTGGAAAATAGAGGAGTGGGACGTGCGGACTGTAAAAATCTGCTGTGGGAGTCTAGCCGAGGCCCTTGAAAGTCCCCAGCCTGTCTTCCTCCCAGCCTCGAGGCGCTGCACGGGTGGCCAGGAGGCCACCTGCAGGGCTCTATGAGAAAGAACCGGGAGGTGAGCAGACTGCGTTCCCCAACAAGTCACGCCTGGCCCTCTGCCTCTTCAGCCATTCTCAGTGCTGGATGCACATTAGGATCGCCCAGGGAGCTGTTCCTTACAACGCAGATGCCAGGGCCACCCCCAGGTGTGGACTGCCGGTCTGGGATGGGGCCTTGCAATTCCAGTGTACAGCCCAGGTCAAAAAGCCCTGGCTTTTTATTTATTTATTTAATTTATACATTTCTTTAAAAGATTTTTATTTATTCCTGAAAGACACACAGAGAGAGGCAGAGACACAGGACAGGCAGGGGAGAAGCAGGGTCTCTGCGAGGAGCCCGATGCAGGACTGGATCCCAGGACACCCGGGATCACGCCCCGAGCCGAAGACAGACGCTCAAGCCCCGAGCCACCCAGGCGTCCAAAGCCCTGTTAGCTGAGAACTAAGTGGTGAGTGGATATGATCTCACTGACCTCCAGGCACTTGGAGGGATAGAAAAGTCCCGTAGTTTCCATCTGGGTTGGGGCTTCGAGGTTGAATCAGAAGCAGTTCATTACCTGCAAGGGCTGCCACCATCCCCCCTTATAGTTTGTGCAGACGTGCTGTCCGGCTCTGCCCAGCGGGACCCCCAGGCGGGGGGTGGGGGGCAGGTGCCTCAGCAGGCAGGACGTGAAGCAGCTGGGCCTCTTCCCGTCAGTCATCATCAGCACGAGCTGAGGGACCTTGGGTCTTCCCGGGGTAGCTCTCCCTCAGAGCGGCCAACCACGGCTTTCTGCAGACCTACCATCTTTCAGTAAACACAGATTGGGTTTTGTTTGTTTACCCACACAAGGCTTTCTCTTGGGGGAGAGTAAGTGAGGAATAGTCTCCGGGCTCTACTCCGATGTAGCATTATTTGGAAACAGTGACTTACTCATCAGCCACCTCCCTCCCACCTCCCGCCACCCACATGACTGGTGGGATGACAAAGGAGGAAGGTCAGCATTCATCATCTTCAGCACGATACGGTTTCAGAGATTTTTAGCGTTTGATTTGTAATGTTTTCAGAAAGCAACATAAATCACGCTGGTAATTTTTTTTACCAAAAAAAAAAAAAAAGAAACAGAGAGAGAGGGGGAGGGAAGGCTCAATCCGTTTGGGAGAACCTGTGTGTCAGTCACAGCCTCTTTGGATCTGGTTGAAAAGCTGCAAATATTTTTCTCCGCACAAAGTACACTCGGGTTTTGTTGATGATGTCGTTGTTAGTACAGATCTCCTCAGGGGCTCCGAGGAGCTCTGGGGGGAGGGTGGGAAAGAGAGCAAGGGCTGTAATTTTCAGCCTGGAATAGAAGCAGCAATTTTAAGCAATTTAAAACATTCTATTAAGAGCAATCTGTTGGTCTCCTGCTGGAGGGAGGGGGCCGTGTCTGGGGTCCTCCTGCCGGTGCTGTAAGGGCCTGCGGGGGGCTCCAGATTTTGCACAGAGTCTCCCACACCCCCGGAGCTGTCAGAGAGAGCCCCCACCCCTAACTTTGCCCCCTCACGCCTTTAAATGGGAACATGAATAATTTCCTGCTTAGTGGAGGACATATTATAAAAACTAGAAGTGAGTTGCCCAGATAAAGCCAGGCCTCTGGGGGCTGCCAAACTTGATTTTGTCGTAAAAGAAGAAATCGAGGTGGTTGACTGAAGAGTTTCCCACATTGCGGCTGACGAGCAGTGTGTAGCGCTTCCGTGGATCGCTTACATTTCATTTTCTGTAGTCAACCTTCTTGCAAATCCCAGGTGAGCCGTGAGTCCTTGGGGCAGGAGAACAGATGAACAAACTGGTCAGGCCAGGGAGGACACTTGTCAGCAGACTGCCCGTGAGTTAGAACCCACCCGGTCGGGTCGGGGTCACGGCAAGGAAAGGGAGCCCTGGCCAGGAAGCCGGGTGTCCGTCTCTGGAAGAACGAGAATGTCTCTATTTTGGTCCTTCCTGAGACAGGCAGTGTCTGCCAGACGAGGAAGTGTCCTCCTTCTTGAGCCCGTGTTGGAAGGAATCTGGATTTCTCTAGGGCAGATGTTCATACTGCCATGTGGCAAGCAGCTTGGGGCTTAGTAGAAGGTAGCCTGTGGGTTGGTCACTAGCTTTCAAGTCCTATTGACCCCAACTCACAATAAGAAAGTGTTTACATCACGGTCAGGTGCATAGATAGGAATGAGTTCTATATGCGGTGCCCTGATATGGTTAATAAATTCTGTGTCTGACTTAGATGCTGGCCCTGACCCACTGTGTTGGTTTCTCTACTTGATACCAAGCCACTGCAGCAGGGCTTCATGAGGAGGAGCTCAGTGTGTGAGTTCCTAGAGGGGCCTCAGCTAGAGTATTTCCAGCAATGTTACTGTCCGGCTGCGTTCCCTTTGTGGCCAGTTGAGTTTTTTTATTATTTTTTTTTTCCAGTTGAGTTTTAAAGAACAAGCCCTCTGCTATTCCTCAAATGGGGCAGGACTCTCTGACCCCAGGGCCTTTGCACTTGTTCTTTCTCCCGATTAGAACATGTTTCCTCCAAACATCCAAGGGTCCGTCTTCAGTTCTTTCTCGCCTTCCCGATGAGTCGCCCACCTGACTGTCCTGCTTGTAATTACAACACACCTCCCACCCACACTCCTGTTCACTCTTCATTCCGCCTCCCACGCTCCGGAGTTCTTTGGTGGCTGTGTCGTTCCTTCTGACAAGCAATATACTCTCCGGTTTATTTATCATACCTGTTGTCTGCCTCCCTCTGCTAGCCTGTGAGTTCGGTGAGAGCAGGAATTTTTGTTGTGTCGACGTATTTATCCCCAACAGCTGGAGGAGCACCTGTTTGTTGCGTGATGGGTGCTCACTGGAGATTTTGTGGAATGAACAAAGGAACGAGTACGTGACTAAAAGTCACAGCTGCTGCCTGTGACTTTCTTGAGTTGAGGAAGTTGAGGGAAGGGTGAGCCCCCACTTGAATCAGCATGACAGTGAGGAAGGAGAGTGGGTGAGACAAGGAGGCAGGTCGTGGGAGCCAGTGAACATGCCCGGTGATGAAGGGGAGGTCAGGGACCCGGCATCAAGGTGACAAGGTCCTGTGGCCTCTTCCCAAAAGAAGAGCCCATCCTCATGTCAGGGGGACCAGGACGTGATGAAGGGCCAGCCTGGCTCCCTCTCCTCCTGCTCAGGCCCGAGTCTTCCTTCTCTGAGTGTTCGGCCTCTCCTCGGCAGCCGCTGCGGGGCTTTGGTTGGGACCCCCTTGAAAATGCGTGGTCCCCCCTGCCGCATGTTGCTCGTGGTTGATAAGACCATTGCGGGAGCATTTCTAACTCCGCTGCTTTAGTGGCTGTGACTGAGGCAGATAAGCAGCGGTCTGACAAAACTAAAAGCCTCTGTCCCCCACACCCCCCCTTCCTTTTTCTTGCTTGAGTCACAAAGAGTAAACCCAAGTCTGTGTAGTGAATGAACATTGCGGCGACGTGAACATGATAAAATTCCAACTTGCCGCTTTGTGGGAAACATTGCAAGCGCCCCGTCTTTGTTCCCAGACCCCTCCATTCCGTGTGCAGGCCAGCCACCAGGGCCTTTGCCCACCAAAACCTGCAGGAAACTTGCACCCACAGAAAGCCAGTATGATATTCCAGCCAGAGGAGATAAGGCTGTGGAGGAGCAGTGCCAGTTGGGCCAAATCCTCCTTGAAATATTTAATTGAATGCATATCCCAGTAGTTCTTTTTTTTCCCCCTTAACCTATATTTAGCCCTGCAGCAAAATAAAAGAAAATGACAAAATAAAATAAAATACTATCCCTGGGAGTTTATCCTTTTTGTAATGAGGCTCTCAGAGGCCAGTTGTTTAAATGTTTGTATCCCATTGTTCAAGCCGGGAATTCTGTTGTCAAAGGAGAGGATCTCTGAATAAAATAATGCTGTTTGATTCCCTTTACAGTCATGGTTTACCTTTTTTATGGTAGTTTTCAGTTTAAGAAAATGTTTTCAGGGGCACCTGGGTAGCTCAGCGTTTGAGCGTCTGCCTTCAGCTCAGGTCATGACCTCGGGGTCCCAGGATCGAGTCCCGCATTGGGCTCCCTGCATGGAGCCTGCTTCTCCCTCTGCCTGTGTCTCTGCCTCTCTCTCTGTGTCTCTCATGAATAAATAAATAAAATTTATAAAAAAAAAGAAAATGTTTTCACAGCGAAGAAACCAAGGCCGAAAATGCACCTGTGTCCTGCCCAGAGCTGCCCAGTGACTCTGTGGGAACCTGCTGGAAGCTGGATCTGTACCCTCACCGAGTGCCAGTCTCCCCATCTCTACCCAGCCAGGGCTTCCTGTCTCTCATGTCTCTGCCCACTGGGCAAGAGGACAGGAGCCCACGGGGTGGGGTGGGGGCCCAGCACTGGGTAGGAAGTACCTTTCCTACATTACTGGCCCGCTGGCTTCTTCCAGGAACCCTGTGAAGCAGGCTCTGTGCCCCCCACCTTCTCGTTCAGAGCATGGCAATTCAGAGTGGCTCTATTGCAGATGAAGTCAAGCTTGGGCACCAGAGCCCCTGCAGGCCTAGTGCGCAGGGACTTGGACGAAGGGCGGAAAGGCCCTCAGCTGGGTAGATACACTTACAAAGAGAAACACTAGTGACAGCAAAAAAAAAACAAAAAACAAAACAACAAACCACACACGCAAAACTCCCTGCCCCTGTGGAGTCAGCCTACCTTCTAGTGCCCCATTTTGGGGATGGATGGATGGAATCCAGCAATTCACAGAGGCCAAGGCCATTTCTGCTCCAGGGATAATAGCAAGGCCCTCTTGCTAAAAGGCTAGAACAGATGCTTTTGTAGACATACACGACGTAGCTTCCGACCAGGAGGTTCAGTTCCGTCAGCACGCTTGGTCACTGTGGCAACACGTCTCCTGACTCGTACGGTGACTGAGAGCAAGAACAAGTTCTTTGAGGACGGAAGCCTTGCCTTAATCAGGTTCGTACGCCCCGCCGTACTTGACGCTTCCTGGGTGCCTATTGAATGCTTAAATGAACGAAACATGTAAATCAGTTAACATGAGGCTCTCTGAGAATGAATTAACATCTGTCAAGAGTTGTGCAGCTCACAGACGTAGAAATATCCCAAAATAATCACCCCTAGAGAGATCTCCGAAAATCAGCAGTGAAAGAGCTAAACGAAAACCATAAATCATTCCATTACAGACTCTCATACGTGTACAAGTAAGCGGTTTTGGAAGTAGGATCAGTGCATAAGCTGCATTTAGCCTTGGTGTGCTAAGCAAATTTGAACCAAATATAAATTCCTGGCGTGGTGTTCTTAAGCCACTGGGCGAGGGGGTGTGCTGGGAGGAAGGAGTTGGAGGAGCATCAAGGCTATTTTTGAAAGTTTTAATCTACATTTTTAGAAAGATGGATTTTTGAAGAATTGGAATATCCATCACCTCCCACTGGCAGGATTCTTCACTGGGGGAGAAGCGATGGCACATCCCATCTTCCTTGGGTCTTTTCGGATCACGTTATTATTAACCTGGCTTCCGTTGCTGTGCAGCACGTGTGAGAAGAAGCCCTTCCTTGGCGCCCCCACCCCCCGCCCTTCACCTCCTTATTTACAGCCCGCGGTAGGCCCGTTGAGTGTGACGGGAGAACCCAGACAGAATGTTAATACGGAGGAAAGACACGTGAGCCCTGGGCCGTGGGTGCACACGATGGAGGGGAGGCCGGTCCGCTGTGGCTCTGCCCCTGGCATTAGCTTGGACTCACTAGACGCCACACACGGGGGGTGGTCGGAGCCTCAGCCACGAGCCCCTCCGCCGACAGCCAAGTGCCAGCCCTTGCGCTCGCAGCATCCCCCTGGAGACTACATCATTAGCCAGGGCCCTGGGCTTGGCCAACAAGGGCGGGGGGCGGGCAGCGAATGCTTGATTTGCAGTGGGAACGCACAATTTGGTAGGGAGCCTCCAGTTTTAAGAAGTGTTGGCTGACATTACAGCTTACCCCATCCCCTTCTCCTGACAGTCTTCTTTCTGGAATATTTCAGACATAAGGGATAGAATGGGGTTGTTGTTAGAACTGGATCCTCTCGGGGGGTTGGGGGGAGGTTGGCACTCAACAGTTGTGATGTTCAGCAGGACAAATGTGGCCTGGAAGCCAAACGGCATCTTCCTCCCCAGGTAGTTGAAGATCAGCTCACGGCCCTGCCCGCGTGCATCTGCATGGGCATCTGGTATTGGTGTAAGCTGGGGGCTCCGAGTGGGGGCAGAAAAGGCAATGCACAGGCACCAGGCAGGAAGCCAGGGTGGATCAGGAGAAAGGTCTGGAATTACGGAAGGCTGCAGATAAGCAGTTTGGGTTGGTTTCCAACACGGGCAGTTGCCTGCTTTAATGTCTGGATAAGAACTTGCTTGTAATTGGTAGATGGATTGCTTAGATGTAAATGGAGCCTGCAAAGAACCTATTTCCTTCCGCAATTAAACATTCCCCCCATGATTTCTCCACCATCCTTCGCCAGCAGACCCTTCCTCCTTGATGCACAGCACAGAAATGAATCATAGCCCAGCCTGGTTTGAATGTGTTTATGGGCTGCACATTAATGAAGTTTCAGCCTCGCTTGTGACAAGATAGAGTGCAGTGGCCAGCGTGGAGACGTGGAGCGTGGACAGTGCTGGGGTGCGATCCCCACCAGCAGACGAGGAGGTCCCTTTAAGTATTCCTCATTTCAACAGGATTGTAAAGGCGGACGCCGTCCTTCCCTGGCCCTGGTACCCACCCCATCGCTGCCATGGAGGTTTGATAACTAAGTATTTAGAACAGTTTTCCAGAGAGGGATGTGTGGGGGGTGATTCTTGAGGGTTATAGTAAATATCTTTCACCTTAAAGAAAAAAAGAAAAGCTGTATATTTGGCATATGGATTGACAGAGGATCGTGTATATGAATCAACGCCTGTATTGGTGGAACATGCTAAAAATGTTATTAATGAAAGTGTTCAAAGTCGGCTTTTTCAGAGCACCGAAGGCTCCCTTTTTTACTTTGTCATTAATGCTGAGTGGCTTCACTTTTCCCTGCTTTCACCCACGTCTCTGCAGACCTAAGTCAGGAAGTGGAGACCTAGAGCTTCTAGTGAGAAGAGAGGAGGTCGGGGGCCAGATGTAATTAAGACCCCACTCTCCCCGTGGCCTGTCCTTGACTTCTGGGTTAGAGAGGAACCAGCAGTGTCATTGAGGCCTGTGGGGTCTCAGCCATGCGCTGCTCCCAGGCCATGGAAGATTGTATAGGGGGCGCCTGGGTGGCCCAGTGGTTGAACATCGATCTGCCTTCAGCTCAGGGCGTGATCATGGTCCGCCCCCATCAGTCTCCCTGCAAGGAGCCTGCCTCTCCTTCTATCTCTCTGCCTCTCTCTCCCTGTGTCTCTCATGAATAAATAAATAAATAAAATCTTTAAAAAAAGAAAAAAGAATGTACAGGTGTTTTATGGGCAGCACACAGGCATCGGATGTGCCCACCCCAAGAGCCCCGCATCCCCCTGCCCTGCTTTGCCATGCTGCTGCTGCCGCCGTCATGTGACCTACTTAGATCACCCGAGTGTTGCTTTATTTAAAATTGAACAGCTTTCAGCCACTTAGAAAATATGCCAATAAGCTCATCACTCACACAAAATGGTTCCACTACCCCAGCACCCTGCATATGGCCTTTAGATCACTCCTCATTCCCAGAACCAGATGGCTGGCTTCAAAAAAATCTTGCTCGAGCAGGGTCAGAACGCTAGAGATGATAGCTTTCAGATGCACAGATTTGCATCGAAAGGAGAATGCTGTGATTGGGGCTGAGCTCTGGCAGGAGAAGTGTGCAATCCCATCCGTGCCTGCCCATCCGTGTGTGCCTGTTCTAAGGCACCGCATGGCACACCTCCTTCCGATGAATGAACTTCAGCAAATGGAGTGTCCGTGACAGCTGTTTGACTCATCCTAGAGTCGAGCAGTTTAGAGCTGACAGCCCTAGCTCTTCATTTCACTTCTTAAGTGAATTCTTTTGGACAGATAGAGATGCTTTGCAAGCAGGCAGCTGACCAGATTCTTCTGGGTTCCAGATCTGGGGGTTAGATTAGAAAATTTTGGTATTTACAGGTCGGTTTCACCTTGAATTAGCTATGGTTCCATTGTTACTGTTGGTTGAAGGAGACGTCTTTCAAAACCTCACTTCTACGACTGAACTTGCTTTACAAAAGCAGAATAAAACCCTATGTTGCTGTTATCAAAGTACACAAACGTATTACAGGACATTTGGGAAATGGAAGAAGGAAACATCACCCATATTTCCTTTAACCATCGATAATCATCATTGGCTTTTGTTCTTGCACAATGATTTTATTCAGTTTTGCATCCTACCTTTTCCCCTCTTGTATTAATAAATATTTTCACATGTTGTTATAAACTCTTAATAAGCATTCTTAATGATTGCACGATGTTCTATGAGACGGATGCACCTTATTTTACTTAAGCCACATACCTATCGGTGAACATTTCGGTTTTACCATGGAGTTCTTGTACACAGAGCTGTAATGGCCTATAAAGCTTTGTTTCATGTTGTGAATTCCTTAGGATAGATTTCGATAGGCTTTATACCAGGTCTGAACACTTAGGGCTCATTGCACTTTAATTACTAAATTGTTTTCCAAAAAGATTGTAGCGTTTTCCACCCCCGCAGGCAACTGGATAGACCACATCTTTTCACCACATCCTTGCCAACATAGAATATTACCATTTTTAAATCACTTCTGCATTGCTAGGCAAGAAATGATATATAATTGCCTTTAATGCTTCAGCTCCCCCTTGAAGTGTTGATTGAGGCTTTACTTAGGAAGACCCTGCTGTATTTTTGCATAGTTCATGGAAATTTTAGGAAAGGGCTCTTGAAAAAGGAAATCATTTCTTTTCATTCTACTTTGTGAAAGCTCTCATCTCCACTCCCACCCCGACTCCCCCGACACACACACACACACTCTCTCTCTCTCTTTCAAGTCATCTTACACGAGGAAATCTATAACCAACTATGAGAGCAGGAAATTGATACTCCAAAGAGTCTGGTGATTGATAAAGGCCACCCAGTTCTCAGGCAATGAACGACCTTATCTGGATTTTAATTTTTCTGACTTTAACTGTTTAGTCAATAACCATTGGGTGCCTACTGTTTACAGGCTTTCTTTCCTCCCTTCCCTCCCTTTCTCCCTCCCTCCTTCTTTCCCCTCTCCATCCTGTGACAGTCTAGGTGAATGTCTGACAGAGGGAAATTAACTGGCTAATCCATGTGCAGCAGCCCCTCGTTCCTGCTCCTCTTCGTGCTGAACATGATTTATAGTTGTTTGGCAGGAGGTCAAAATTTGATTCCTTGGAGTGGGGGCAGAGGGGGAAATATTTGATTTCTTTGACACAGTTCATTAAAAATTCATACATATGGATCTGAAAATGAAACATTTCTCCATGTCAACATGAGTTACAGTGGGAGCCTAGAGCAGGACGTCAGTATTCGAGCGCGACACTGTCCTCAAGTAATCACATCAGCATAGCAGTGCCTTTATGAAGGAAGGGGGAGAGGTGACCTGGGCTCGGATGGTGGAAATGAGATTTCTTTCTTTCGCCTAAGGGCTTTCCTTGTAAATAGGGGCCAGTTTATTAGAAAACCTCTCTATCTTAAAGAGCCCAATTTATTCATTTATTCTTTTGTCCTCTCGTGTGACAAATATTATCCAGTTTCAGCTGTTGGTAAGGTGCATATTAATGAAATGTGACCTATTTCGAAACTCTCTGCTATTTCTACTTTCTTTCCTAGACCCTCTTCTCTGACCCTTTGCTTTAGAGTTGTCTGATTTTTACAATGTCTGGACTCCAAGCCTTTTATTACAAATGCCATAATGGTTGGAAGCATGATCTTCTAGTCCAGGGCTTCTCAAACTAATGTGCATACAAATCACTTGGAGATCCGTTAAAATGAAGGTTCTGATTCACTAGGTTCAGGATGGAGCCAGAGAGACTGCATGTCTACCGGGCTCCTAGGAGACACCATTACCGCTGATCCAAGCACCACACTTTGAATAGTGAGGCCCTAGTCCACATAAATACCCTGGAGTTGAGAACATTCCCCCAGAATTCATGTCCAGCCAGGAATGATGAATGTGACCTTATCTGGAAATAGTCTGTGCAGATGTAATCAAGTTAAGATAAGCATATTAGTCAGCGTTCTCCAGAAGCACAGAATCAATATCTATCTTTCTGTCTATCTTTGGAGAGAGAGAGGAGAGATTGATTAACTAATTTGAAAGAATCACGGAATTGTAGGACCGGGCAAGTCCAAAATCTGCACGACAGTTCAGCTGGCTGGAGAGCCAAAGAAGAATTGATATTGCAATTTTGAGTCTGAAGCTACCTTCTTCCTAGGAGAACATCCGTCTTTTCTCTTAAGATCTTCAACTGATTGGAGGAGGCCCATCCACACTATAGAGAGTAATCTGCTTTTCTCAAAGACTGGCGATTTAAATGTGAACCACATCTAAAGAAATACCTTCATAGCAACATCTAGCCTGATGTGTGGTTAAGAGCTAGGTATCATAGCTTAGCCAAACTGACATATAAAATGAACCATCACAACAAGGTCTTATCAGATTAGGGTGGGCCCTAAATTCAATAGGACCGGCCTCCCTATAAGAAGAAAGAAATGTGGACCCAGATACAGGGGACCATGAGAAGACAGAGATTGGAATGTAAGTCGAGATATGCCAAGGATTGCTGACAACCACCCGAAGCTAGGAAGAGGCAAGAAAGGAGTCACTGGAGCCTTACTTTATGTTGTTTTAAGCCACCCAGTTTGTGGTGCTTTGCGAGGGCAGCCCCTGAAAATTAATACAGTGTCCTAAGTAATAAGCCAATGACAAGCCTCTGAACATCGTCGTTTGACTTCTCTGGTAATCTGCAGCCTTGAAAGATAGACCCGGAGTCTGGAGAGTCCATGAACTACAGAGTTTGGTAGAAGAGCAGTTCAGAGCCCCTGTGTCCGAGAAGGAACTGGTCAGGGCGCCCCTCTTCTCCCTCTTCTCTCCCTGACTCGAAAGTTGGTCTGAAAATGCTACCCTGTCTCCTCCTCTACTTTCTCTTCTCACTCTGCCCCGGGTTGGAGGGCAGCCTGGTGACCGACGAGGAGGAGTTAAATTTGCTTTTCATTGAACAAACTATGCTAATTAACATGTACCCCACTGGGATTGCCATTTGCCATAAGTAATGCATATTTCATTAACATTTGCTTTAAAAACCAACAAGATCATAAAGTTAAGATTGCTTTAGCCTAAATGCTGTCCAAATTTAATATGCGTGATATAACCTCCCGGCATAGCAATAAGCTTGAGCAGGCAATTCGTGGTGCCTCGCTGATGCTTGTTTTTAACAGGAGGAGAATCAATACTCGGGTGAGGGTTAGACTAACAACGTGAGCCATCAAGAACCCAAGAAATAATTAAGGTTATGATAGTAACAAAATAACATTGTTGTAGGGGAATGGATAGATGATTTTATTCTGGGTGAGTTTTTTTTTTTTTTTTCTCCCCTGCCTTGGGCACATTTGTTGGCATTTTACGAAGGAGGTAGAATCAGGAGGTATTATTATTATTTTATTTTTTTGCTAGAGAATGTTTAAGTAAATGTCAGTTGTGATCAATAGGGTAGCCTCCACAAGGAAAGCAAAGCTGTAAATGTCACTCATTTCACTTTTCAGCAACAATTGTGTGTGTGTGTGTGTCTCGCACACACCCATGCTGAAGCCTGAAATCAGTGAATCCAACTTTCGCCAGGGGGTGTCAATCAAAATCCATCGTGGAGAAACAAAATTACTCTGAAATAGTGGAGTTTTTCCTGACAGTGATAACATGGAGAAACCAAACTCTTGATAATGGGATTTCTCAACTATCTAATTCAGCAAATCAGTGACTCTTCGGACTGCCTCTAGGTGGATCTCAGACTGAACACAACCCTCACTCATCATTCTTGGAGCTTGAGAATATGCTTGTCCAAGTGTCGACAGGTCAAAGTGTAGCTATAAAGAATGGCACATAGTGAGGAACTCGGTGTTCCTATGGTGAGACTCATTCTGGTTTTGGACTCCCCCAAGAGTCTTCAGTGTGTCCTGACTCGTGTCAGTGCAGACTCTAGTTATCTAGCATTAGCTAGACCCTACCTGTCCTGGGTGACACAGACCCTTCTTGTTCCTCTCCTACCAGTTGGTGGCCCATCTGCTACTGCAGTTCAAACCATCCTGTTTCTCCGTCTTCCAGCCCCATCTCGCACAAGTTCATGGTTCCCACTTTCCAGAGATTAAGGCCACCCAATCTGAGTTTCTTCAACTTCCTTTCCACCTCAGGCACTGGATTTCCTACTGCCCCTCTCTCTCCACTGTTGAGAACCCTCTCCTTCCAGAAACCGACATCTTTCTTGCCCTCCATGATTCATCTGTCAACTGGTCTTCCCATCCTCTCATTCTCCCTCAGACCAGTCCAGCCTCCACTCAGTGTCAGATTTATCTTTCCCAATCTTCCTTCCAGTGTTATGTCACCCACTCAGGCATCTTCCAAAGACCATCCCCTTTGCCTTTTAGATGAAGAGTAGGCTTCTCACCCTGGCATTCAGAGCTTTGACTCCAATGGACTTCTTCATACCCTGTCCCCATGCCCCAGCAAAACTGGATGATTATCATTCCCCAAACAGATCTTGTCCTTTCCCATCATTCACTGTCTCCCTCCACAGAGCCACCCCAGTGCTTAGATCAGAGTAGACACTCTGAGTCTTGGTTTGCCCCCAAAGTGCCGCATCCAGTTCTGCATCCAAGGGCTGTTGACTCTTGCCTGCCTCAGTACAGTATCATTTTCCTCACCCACATCATTATTTGAAGGTCCCTCCCCTCGTAAGCCACAATTCTTCTGCACCTAGGATGCATCTACTGCTTTGCTTCTTTCTGCTGCTTGTGGCCGGGTGGACCTGGGTTGTCACGGACACAGTGCCCATGCTGCTTTTTCCTAGAGTAACTTTTTATGGGTGCCAACTCTTCAACATAGATTGTTGAGTACCTGCCAGACACTGTTAAAGACATTGGACACACAGCAGTCAACAAAATGAGTAGAAATCCCTGTCCTCAAGGAGCTTGTATTCTAGACAGACTAGAAACATAATGAATACATAGGAGGACGTTGCAGGGAGCCCCATGAGGCTGAAGCAGAGTGAGGGAGCAGAGTGGAAGGAGCCAGGATGAAGAGTCTGGGAACCAGATGGTGAATACACTACGAGTGTGGGAGGTACTTTGATTTCCCCTCCAGGTGAGATGGAGCTCATGGAGAGTCTTGAGTGGGGAAGTGACATGACAAGACCTGGCTGTTTTCCCAGGATTTCTCCCCAGCCACTGTGTTGAGAATAGACTTTACAGGATGGTGGTGGGAGCAGGAAAGCAGGTGGGTGGAAGCTCTTGCAAAGATCCAGGCATGGGCGTGTAGCCCCAGGACCAATGGCGGTAACATGAGAGATGGTGAGAAGCCGTTGAGAGAATCAGGCTGAGTTTTGAAGTGGGTTCGTTAGAATTGCTTATGGACTTGAGGTGGATGGAGTATGAGGAGAGTTGATGAGGACACCAACGAGTTTGCCCTGAGGAAATGGCAGGATGGAGTGACCAATAACAGAAATGGAGAGGGTGGGGGGTTGTTGTGAGAAGGACAGATCAGGAACTCATCTGGCGACGTATCACCGCTTGAGGTTGAGTGTGGCCTCAGGTGGCTGATCTCTGGAACAGCTTGGAAACTCTCCACCACATACATGGCCGCACATTAACTTTTTAAGAATACAGTATTTGGGTGAAAAAGTATGTCTTCCTCACTATCCCTGCTGCTCTTGGATAATTATTGTTCAGTTTGCTTTTTGCTTTTTTCCCCCAGATAATGTGTTTCTACATGTTATGCAAGTCCAGCCTTGAGCCAATTAGGTGCTTAATAGCATCTCCTCACAGTAATCCTTGTATCAAATCTTTGAAATGTAGATACCTTTTTTCACATTGTACAGATGAGAAAATGGAATTAAGGGGAGTAGTTTACCCAAGACCAGTAAAGGCAAGGGTTCATGGTAGGTCTTTAGACACAGAAGCCTCTGCTCTTGACTGCTGTCCTGGGAGCGAGCACCCCGGGCTTTCATGAAGAAGCCCCTCTGAAACGTCTGTGACATCTCCTGCTGTGGGGTTGGATGCGAGCTATGTTGTGTAGACCCTACCTAAATTAAATTAAAATGGACTAATTAAATGTGGCTTCTCTTGATAGACTGCCATATTTCTAATTACAGCTTTCCTTCTCCTGAGAAGGCAGCCCAACATTGTTTGGAGAAGTTGCTCAATTATTAATGGTTTGATAACACTTTGAAAATGTGAAGTGTCGTTAAATTGTTAATAAGAGGGCCCTGAAGGGGGACGGGAGTCAGTTTTGCCTGCCTCCCTCTCTCCCTCTCTGTCCTCTCTCTCCTACACACGTACACATCTTGAGCTCACAGTTGACCCAAAGCATTAGAAATAAAGGTCAGGCTGACCAGTCTTAGCTGCTGGAAGACACCTTATCCTGTCACCCTAAATTTGGCTCTGACGCTTTGATCTAAGCCTGCAGACAACAGAAGCAAGGAGCTTCAACATAGACAGGAACCGTGGAAATGACTGCGAACCAGTCGTTGCACCGAGATGAACCCAGGAGGATTAAATGATCAGCTTCTTAAACGGGAGGTGGCCTTGCATTCCACTCACTTGGGAATGTTCCCAGGATGGAATTACATCCTAGGCATGAAGTTGTTGCTTCCGATCCAGTCCTTTCCAGGTAGCATCCATGAGGTTTGAAACCGTATAACACTGATCACCAAGAGGTATGCAAATTGGCAGGTTTGGGAGCTGTGGAAGGCACACCACAAAGGGGGAAAAAAAGATTTGGAAAGAGACTTAGGAAGGAAGTCAGGAAATGTAGGCAAGAAGTATAATGGCTTTGAGTGATCTTCAGAATTCAATCCCCCAGGTTCAAGTTTTTGGCATCATCTCAACCTTTATTGCCCCACCAGCCCCCCAACATTTACTTCCTCCCCATCCTGCCCTCCTTTAAGTAGAAAGGAATGGGTTCCGCTCTTGGCAACATCTGCCGCTTGTTTAGTGCATTTGCACTCCTGGGAGACTTATTCCACTTGGCTTTAGAAGTTCTACAAGCCCCTCGTTCACACCTTCTGAAGTGGGGACAGTGGAAAGCTAGCAATCCCCTCTGCTTCCCTGTTGAATCTCTTGCAGACCCGTGACAGTGCAGGACACTGTTGTGTAGGTAAGGACATGGTGACCAGCCACAAAGGCTTTCCCTCTTACCTGTCACCTTTTGCATCTTTGGGAAGGCCGTCCTGGAATAACCAGGGACCATGTGTTTCGGTCTAATAATGTAGGCTTTTAGGTATGATTACACACAGAGACAGCCGGATGTTAAGAGTTACACAGAGGAGAAGGCTACATGGTGGTGCCAAGAAGGTGCTGCTTTTGAAAAAGCATGAGGCACTTGGAGAGGAAACGAGACGTCTGAAGGTTGGAGTTTCAACTCAGGAAATGGATTCATCATTTATTAACAATGGCTTCCAAGTTTTTGAGCACTTGTAGCGTACCAGGCACTGTGCTGAGCACTTCATGCGTGTTGCCAGGAGTGGAGATGGTGGGATGCTCACGTTACAGGCGGGGAAGCGCGATGTGAGCTGCCCCAGATACACGGTGGTAGTTGGCCAGCTGTTGAGAGGCGCTTTTCATAGGCTGGAGTGAGTGAAAAGCAAGCAGCACGTACTTTTACCAAACACCATTTTAAGCACAGGTACTAAATATGCACATACCCAAAGCAAAATTTAAAGTGTTTTTCAGTGTCACTTGCTTTGGAAATACAGATGACCCTTGAAAACACAGGGGTTAGGAGTGCTAAACCTGTGCAGCTGAAAATCTGTGTATAACTTTGACTCCCCAAAAACTTAACTACTGGAGAGCCTATTGTTGACCTGAAGCCTTGCCAGTAACATAAACAAGTAACACATTTTTTTATGTTTTATGTATCATATACTATATTCTTGCAATGAAGGGAGCTAGAGAAAAACTGTTACTAAGGAAGTCATACAGAAGAGAAAATACACTCACAGTACTGTATGTATTTTTTAGAAATACAGGTATGGGTGGACCCACGTGATTCAAACCCACGTTGTTCAGGGGTCCACTGCACAGAAATACTGAGTTTTCAAACGTGCTTTTGGTTCTGCTGTCTAAACCCCAATTGAATTCTAGTATGTTGACCACAATACAAGAAGGTATATTACACATTCTACCCAACTGTTATGGGTGAGAAGGGTACAGTCAGTGAGAGGTGAAAAACTTAGTATAGTTTGGACAGAGGAGAAAAATTTAACTTCTGAAGTCTGCCACCCAGAAGTTTCTATTCCTCTACTTTTTTTTTTTTTTTCCACTACTTCTTTTAACGTTGCATGTTCCTAGGACCCAAAGTAGTCTTGAAGAAGCAACTTCAAGGTGGGATTAGAGCCCCTGAATCCATAGCTTTTTTTTTTTCTAAGATTTTTATGTATTTATTTGAGAGAGAGAGCCATCTAGAGAGAGAGCACAAGTCGGGGGAGAGGCAGAGGGAGAAGCAGACTCCCCACGCAGGGAGCCAGACATGGAGCTCAGTTCCAGGACCCCTGGATCATGACCTGAGCCAAAGGCAGATGCTTAACCAGCTGAGCCACCCCGGTGCCCCCAGAATCCATATCTTATTAACAAGCTCCAAAGGTGATTTCTGTTGCACATCATAGTTTGAATTTCCTTTAGATTCACCTCACTCCATGTCTCTAAGCTCCTTTTTTTTTTTTTTTTTTTTTGGCATTTTCCCTCTTTTGGGGCTGCTCTGGGCTGCATTCTGAATAATTCCTCCTGGGCTGTCTTTCATTTCATGCATTCTCTTTGTGTCTGTTTCTAATCTACCGTTAAACTGATCCATTGAGGTTTCAGTTTCAATTACAGTATTATTGACTTCTCGATATTCTGTGTAATTATTTTTCTAATTTATTTGATTTTTTTTTTTTTTAGTGGCTCACTATTCCCTGCAGATGGATGTGTTCAGCCCTTTAGTTCTCTAAAAATAGCAAGCCATGTTTATGACTTCGTGTGATGATTTTAATATTTGAAGTCTTTGTGGGTCTCTGTCTGAGGCCAGTTGATCCTACCGTTTTACTCATGGTGCATTGGTGTTTCCTCAAGTGCTTGGTATTTGGGGCTGTATGTTGCTCGTTGTCTCTGAAAAATTGTGGGGATTCATTAATGCCTGTGACAAATACGCCTTTCTTCAGAGGGATTGAGTTTGGCTTCTGCTAGGGGCCTGGGAGTATCCCAGTACAATATCTCTTCATTCCCAGTTAATGAGGTTCCCTAGGCCATCTAAGAAAGGCAAACCCAAGGCACCCAATCCACAAGAGGCTACCCATAGTAATAAATTCCTCCACGTCTCCCTCGTTTCACCTGTTACAAAGATAACCCTCCCAGCAGTCCCCTTGGCAAGGGGGAGGAGGTTTACTTCTGGTTCATCCTGACCCTGAGACTTAGCTCTTTGGAGGAGTCTCCTTTAGATTCCCACTTTGGGCAAGCCCTGGATCTTAACTATAGTCTTTGGCAAAACCAAGACCCACATTGGTGCAGACCACCACAGCTCTTAGGAGAAAAGTTATCTCAGTTTTCCAGATGTTTATTACCCTTTACCTTTTTTTTAAGATTTTATTTCTTTACTCATAAGAGACACAGAGAGAGAGGCAGAGACACAGGCAGAAGGAGAAGCAGGCTCCATGTGGGGAGCCCGATGCGGGACTCGACCCCGGGATCACGCCCTGAGCCCAAGGCAGACGCTCAACTCCTGAGCCACCAGGTGCCCTACCCTTTACTCTTTATCACCTATTTGGTGATTTTAAGATGTTTTTAAAAAAGTATTTTTGCTCCAGCCTCGTAAGTTTTTCTCCCCCACCTTGGGAAGGTTGGTTTGACTAGAAAGCCCATTACACTGCCAGAACCAGAAGTCTCTATGCTAGAGTGTGACAAGCACGCCTCTGTTCACTCCAGCCCACGTTAATAGAGAGGAGAACAGAAGCTCTACTTCTGGCCTGTTGTTGAGTAGGACGCTTTACTTGTCTTTGCCCAGGTCTCTCATTTTTGTTCTCCTTAAGGTATCTCTGGGTATCTTAAATGAGGCGGCTCAGATCTGAAAGCAGCAGTTACTTAAATGCGAGAAGAAGGTCAAACAGATTGTAGAAGGAGGTGATGGGGATGCTGTAAAGGTTGGGAATCTTTAGATGCTGGGAATTCAGGGAGGAGGAGCTACAGCTGTTCAGATGAGCTGGAGCTGATCTTCCCTCCCGGGATCCCTGGGTGCCTGTAGCCAGGGAACACTGTTTGATTAATGCAGTGGCACAGGGTGGCTTGTGTTCATCATGGAGACTGAGAATTACAAGCGGGAAAGAGTGCTCCGGCTTCTGTCATTGAAAATTGGGTAGATAGTCTGCACCCGGGCTCCGTCTCTCTCATCTTCATTATTCCTTCAAATGGATTAATTGGCCTCTGGAGGAGAGATTGCCACTGGTTCTGAAGGATGCTTCACTTTGCCACATTATTGCCTGCCCTTCACTCTGCTCCTGAAAGTCACTCTTGAAAACACACATTCCTCTCCACCTGTGAAGCCTGATTTATCAGCCAACTCCTCAGAGAAGAAACAAGAAGATAAAAACCTCTGGTTATAAAACACTGTTATGCATTATGCTCTGTTGGTTTTGTGTCTAGACAGAGCTAAGAGACCCCTCTGTGGCCCCAGCAATACCTAGAGATGACTGCATATTTACCTCTTTTTTAGAAGAAAGATGGACTGGACAGTTTTATACATTAGACAGAGGCCACGGAGTCTGGCAAACAAAGCTGTAGCCAGGCAGTCAGGAGATGACATTTTCAACCCTGGCTCTGTCCGTCCTTTCCCAGTGAGAGGAAGCACAGCCTCATGGGGTTCCGGTCCTGACACTTACTAATTCTGTGACCTTGGGCAAGTTACTCACATCTCTGCCCGAGTTCATCATCTATACGATGGAGATAATGATGCTACCTATCTCATGGTGTTGTTGTAAAGATAAATCATGTAAATTGCTTAGAATAGAATGCTTAGCTATAGCAAGCACTCGGTAAATGTGAGCTGTCATGATTATTAGGCTAGCCCAGAGCAACTGGATACAGATACTGTCAACGCCTATAAAACAGTCCCCTGTTCCAGTGAGTCATGGGAGCTAAGAGCTCCCGTTTTGAAAAAGGACGTGGACAGTGATAGCTGGCTTATTGGAGAAAGCTGGTCCACATCCAAGGATCTTTTCCACCCAGTGCATCCTTGCCATACTGATTCCATGTGTGGTCGAGGGTTATCATGGTCAGAGCCAGGAGCTACCCATATTAGGAGGATCTAGAATCAGGGAGTCATCCAGAAATGCAGACGGAAGGCTAGAGAGCACCACTGGGCGGGTGCTGCTGGGAATTAGATGGGTGTGAGTCACACACAGAGCAACAGCCCCCGACCCGTCATGGGCTCCTGGGGTTGAAACAGCCAACCCATCCCCACATTTGATCCTGGCTAGTGAGCTCGGTCCCCCACCGAGCCATCCGGCCACATACAGCTAGGTTATGATAAAAACAAATTCCCCATGGGTTGCCTGGGTATGTGCATTTTTTTGAAGTCATTGAAGTATAAACTCAAGATTTTACTGTACAGAAATTACAGGGATTTTTTTAAATGGGTTTTTCCTCCCTTGAGTTTGGTAGTGGAGCTTGCATAGGTGCACAGGTTGTTGTCATGGCCTGAGGAGGGTCCTTTTGAGGTCACCAGCTGTGGGGAGGGAGGTACACTTGTATGTTCCTAGCAGAGGTGTGTGACCAGCCCCTGACTCCTGCCAACCCTGGCGCCTTTCTTAACGGCTTTTCCACTGTCTTCATCTGACTTCTTACTGTCTTTTCTTTTCTTCCCAGATTTTTTCTGTTACTCTAATTTATATTTAATATCTTTTGTGATCAGAAATAGTATACCCATGTTATGAAAAAAATTCTCAACTGCCCAGAAGTGTATAAAGTAGAAAGTGAATGTCTTTCCCCAGCTCCAGTCCCATTTCCCAGAAGTGACTATCGTCAGCGGTTTTGTGAGAACCCAGCCAGGACCTTTCTAGGTGTGTGTGTATCTATAAAACACAAATATGTAGGTACGTAGATGAGTGCATATCCATATATAAGGTTTTGTTGTTTCACTCTAAAGAGAGAATCGTTCACATGGTTCTGCTTCGTGTTTTTATCGCCTACTAGACAGTGGGTGGCTTTTTGCGTCCCCACATATACAGGTACCTCCTCACTCTTTTTTGCATGGGCTTAAGATGTCTATTGTTTGGATGTATTTAGCCACTCTGTTTTCTGTTTTCCGACCTAACTCAAGATAGTTATATAGCTCAGCTGAGAGGCCCGCTGTGGAATGGACCCCCAGCTGAGAGACAGACCCACTGTGGAATGGATGACCCACTCATCCCTTTTGGGTGAACATGATCTTGGATTCTGGATTGATTGTTTTGGGTAATGTGGAGCCTGGCCGACTTGGGCAATTGATGTGACCGTGTTAGTGGAGAGACACTATCCTGTGTGTCTGTGTGACTAGCGGACATTCTTTTGAACGTCTCAAGGGTGATTTGTAAGATGAGAGACCAGCCTCTCTCCCCAGAAGACAGGCCGAGATAATGTTAGATTGAATTTCGGGAGATGAAATTGAGTCTTTAAGTAATAGCAAAGCCTTCTGTTTGGATAGTACTTCATGCTTTTTGAAGTGCTTTCACACGCGTTATCCCATCTGATCCTACTTAGAACCCTGAAAGTGCGCAGGGTTGGGGGTTGTTATCCTGAGCCCATAGGTGAGACCGAGGATAACCAGGAGTAGAATCAGAGCTAGGATACACCCCTCCTTACCCACTCCTGGCCCAGTGTCCTCTCCACACTGAAGAGAGCACCACGCCAGGAAGAGATTGGTCTCCACCACACGGACACCCGGGAGCACTTCCCTGAAAACCCACGTGCCTTAGATAGTTGGGGTTCAGGGGAGGACATGCTAGGACGACCTGCCTTCAGGACTTCTGGTTTATGTATGTTGGCAAATTGAATTTAAATAAAATATTTAAAAGAAAAGACTTCTGGTTTAAATTGGCAGCCCAGGCACACACATTTACCTCTGCTTCCTTCTGACAGTCCGCTCAAGTGGTATTTTAAAGGGTGAACTCACAAGGACAGAGCAGAGGAGAAGACAAAACAGCAACAGCAATAAAGATGTGGAAGGTGGAGCACGGATGCATGAGCAGAAACAGACTTAGTGGGCTCAGAAGATGCAGTCCTCTCTGGCACACAGGAGAAGCCCCCAAACCCACTTCCAGAAGGCCAGCCCTGGCAGCGGGCTGACAGTGGGGCTAACCACAGGAGCATCTGTTGGAATTTCATCGGGAGGCTGTCAGCTTGCAGACCACCTCCCCCCTGGGGGCCTTGGCTGGGGTGACTGCCCCCTCCCACCCAGAGTTTATTCTCTGGGGAAGGCAAAGCACAAGGTCTCTGGAATACCTGGTTGAGGATGGGGGTTCCTTCCTGAAAGTGGATTTCGTGTCAGTTGCCATAGTGACTGTTGGAAGCCCTCATCTTTTTCCTCAGGCCATTTCCCAGAATAGTTAGCCAGTTCCTTCCAGTCAGTTCAGAAGAGTCTTTTCTGGGGGAAATCTCACCGGTTTAAAGGATTGGAAATCCCCAATGGAATCCTCATATGGTGAAGCCTGCAGTCAGCAGACCTCAGCCAGGAGCTTTTTAGCCATGCGTAGAAGTGAGTGGGCAGCCGAGAACCACCCACCACCTGGGGAAAGCCTCGAATATGAAAGACACACAGGGAGGTAGAGAGAGGAGAAGGCAAGAGAAGGGACAAGGACCTTATAGGGAAACAGGCTATATGAAGAGAACTTAAAAATAATAATAATAAAAATAAAGACAGGATGCCCCCTCTCCCTTCTTAAAGGAGCCAACAGGAAAGAACCCAGAAATTTATTTATTTTTTTTAAGATTTTTAAATTTTTATTTATTCATGAGAAAGGGGGGGGGGGCAGAGCAGGCAGAGGGAGAAGCAGGCTCCATGCAAGGAGCCCGATGTGGGACTCGATCCCGGGTCTCCAGGATCACACCCTGGGCCGAAGGTGGCACTAAACCGCTGAGCCACCCGGGCTGCCCAGAACCCAGAAATTTAAAAAATGAAAAAGTTTTGACACATTTAAGGATCTATCCCAGGAAGTACAAAAACACAAAGAAATACAGAACAAGACTGAAAAGATCAGAAAAAAAATCAAGGACATGGTTAGATTTGCCACTTGAATGATAGGACTTCCAGAGAGAAGAGAAGAAAACCTTGAAGGAAATCCCCCCTGAACCAGAGACAGAGTTTCCAGATGGGAAGGGGCCCAGCTAATACCCTTCAGATCTGTGAATGAGGGTAAACCACACCAGGTCCCCCACCCAGCGCCCCCAGGAGGAGATTCCAGAACATC
Organism: Canis lupus dingo; assembly: GCF_003254725.2. NCBI lineage: Eukaryota > Metazoa > Chordata > Mammalia > Carnivora > Canidae > Canis > Canis lupus. The sequence goes on along the minus strand of NC_064260.1, from coordinate 31,862,400 downwards.
GGGCCAAATGAAGATCCTACAAACTTCTGGAGAGGATATTCAAAAGTAAAGAAATACGTGACTAAAAATAGGTTTAAATACAAAGGTTCAAGAAGCAACACGGCATCAGACTTCTTAGTAACACTGGATGTGAGTCAGCGGTTCTGAAGTGAATAATTGCAGATTCTGCACCACGAGGACATCCTCAGAAGTGAGGAGGGAGAGACTTGTAGACAGCCCTTCCAGAGCGCTACTAAGGAGCACACTCCACCAAAACGAAGGGAGGACTGCAAGAGAAAGGAAGACGCAGGATAGAGGAGCTCGGGGAGATGGGGATCCGATCTGGGGGCGTGTGGACGAGGCCCTCCAGGATGCCGTGAAGGGCATCGCTCGGGTGGCTGGGTAGCATCCAGGAGCCCCCATGCACCTGGCGTGGGCCACGCTTGTGGGGTCGTTTCTATGAAAAGACACTGATGGGGGCGCCTGGGTGGCTCAGTTGGTTAAGGATCTGCCTTTGGCTCAGGTCATGATGTCAGGGTCCTGGGATCAAGTCCCACATTTGGCTCCCCGCTCAGCGGGGGGTGGAGGGGGACACGATCTGCCTCTCTCTGCCCCTCCCCCTTCTCGTGTGCATGTGCACGCTCTCTCTCCCTCTCTCACATAAATACAATCGTTAAAAAAAGAAAAGTTAGGGATAGAATGGATTCGAAGGTAGAGGAGATTGCAAAAGCTGGGGATGTCATCGTCTTTGGATTCGTGAGAGCTCCGTAGCACCCTGTGGGGCGGGGGGGAAGCCTGTGTGAATTCCAGGGAACACAGAAACCGTGGCCGCGCAGGAAAGTGTTCAAGCCGTAATGGACGGTGCCGGCCTGCCAGCGAGTAACGTTTTCACGGTCGCGATCACGGGCACGCTGATGCTGGGAAGTGACGGTCCCACTTGGAGGAAAGTGGGCGCGCGTGTGACGATAAGCCCGGTGAGTGCGGGGTCAGCAGCTGGTTCCCAGCCCCGAAGAATCGAGAGGCAGGCCTCCAGCAGTCAGGCAGAGATGGGGAGGAGAACAGGAGACCCGTCCGAAAATGGGGGGCAGTGATAGCTTCTAGGACCGGAGGGTCAAAGAATGCGATTTCGGTTATCGCCGGCCCAGGTGGAGCTCCTCCGAGGGCCCCCGGCCCCGCCGAGCACACGGCCCGGACTCGAGCGGCGCTGCAGCCCCCTCGCCTCCCAGCGCAGGCCGCCTTGGTGCTGGGAGCCCGCGACCTGACTTGCCCTGTGCAGGATAACCGCAGGATGAGTGGTTTATTGAAAAATCCAATTCTGAGCACGTCGGTCTACCACAAACCAGAAGAGGTGGCCGAGGTGCCCTCTGAGTGGGTTTGGGTCACACACAGCAGCGCGGGGCCCCTTCGTGCGGTAACTTATGATCCTGCCCTGGTCTCCAGGGCGAAACCACATGGCATCTGTCTGCGCAGTCGGATAAGGCTTCCTGCCTCTCCTCCACCCTCCTCGGCGGGCCTGCGTTGGGTACGTTGATGGTGGCACGTTCCTTAGATGTGTTGTTACGTGATTCAGCCCTGAGCCCCTCTCGGGGGAGGGGGGCAGAGGCTCCCTTCTGAGACGGGATGGCGTGGGTGCTCCTGGGCAGGTAGCCTCAGAGGCCCACCTCTGTCCCGAGCACCCTGTTCCCAGCAGGGACTCAGGAACCCGCCCGAAGTGGCTTCGCAGGTAGACACTTGCTGCCGCTCAGCTGGGTGTGGGTCACAGTAAGTTGCTTCACTTCCCTGAACCTCTGTTTTGCTTCTGGAGAACGGGGATAACCGTAGTACCTACGGTGTAGACCGAAACAGCGCATGAGACGTGTCCTTGGGACGGTACCTGCCCCACACGAGCTACTACCCCAGGATCGTGTCACCTGTGTCGCACGGGGGAAGTCACCGAATGGCTCCGAGCCTCAGCTTCCTGGTTTATGAAGTGGGGAAATGCTGCGTCTCCAGAGAGGGCGGGAACCCCTCTGTGAGCTGCCGTGTACAGGTCGCTTAGCCTGATGCCTGGCAGCCGCCGGGCCCATTCTCCCTCCCTTCCCGTGTCCTCGGCGTCTGTCCTCACGCAGGCCCGCCTTCCCCCTGCCTGGCCACCAGAACAGCTCCTCCGGCCCCATCCCTGCTGCTGCACGTCCTCCCTGCAGTTGCCCCGGCTTTTCAGGAACGTTGGTTTTACCCCTTTACCACCGGTTATGACAACCAGACCCCCCAGCCTGTCACGTAAAGCTTCGGCTCCTTGTGCGCCCTCGTGTCGGCCACCTCTGTGGGCTCTACACCGTCCCGTGCCCGCCCCCCCCGCCGCCCCCAGCTGCCCTCTTATGAGCATCACGTGTTTTAGGAGTTGGTTGGAAACCTTCAGAAACCTTCAGAACCCCCATCAGAAACCTTCTCTGGCCACCGCTTGTTGCCGTGGCTCGGCAGCACTCCCGGCCGGGGCCACCCCTGGCCTCGTGCCGTTCGGGACAGACTTACCTCCCGCTGGCTGCGCTGGGAAAGCGCGTGAGGCTTTGGAGTCTCGGACAGCGAGGTTCACGCCTTAGTGGTGCTACTTGCCAGAGAGACCCTGGGAACGTCATTTCCCCCCTTAGTGGCCTCACTTGTAACGTGAAAATATGTCAGCGGGGAAGAGTGACCTTATTCGGCTTCCGGATGAGGACCGTGAGAGGTGAGCTCTCCCTGAGATCCTGAGGAAGCAGCTGCAGAAGCCCCTTCGGATCACTTGCTCGCACGTGAATTCCCTTCCCTCCATTGCCTCATAGGTGCGTGTTCTGTGGCTTTCGCCCCAGCTCCTTGGGTGCGGGGCCTGCGTGTTGTGTTCCTGTAAGTCACCCCCCTGGGTCAGTCAGTATGTGCCACCCCATGTGGTGGTAACATGTAGGCCCGAGCCCCAGCATTTAAAACAAGATGTGGGGATCTCTGCGGGGCTCAGCGGTTGAGCGCCTGCCTTCGGCCCGGGGCATGATCCTGGAGACCAGGGATCGAGTCCCACGTTGGGCTCCCTGCATGGAGCCTGCTTCTCCCTCTGCCTGTGTCTCTCCCTCCCTCCCTCTCTGTATCTCTCATGGATAAATAAGTAAAATCATTTTAAAGATAATGCTAATAATAAAGTAAAACAAGAGATGTGGGTTTCTCGCTCACCCTGCACACCCATGTGGATCCGTAGGGCCAGCCCTCCTCGTTGTGCTTCCCCAGGGAGCTAGACCTCTCACGTTTCACTGGCCACAGCAAGTCCCTTGGGCAAGTCTAATGTTCAAGGGGAGGGGTGGTGTTGGGGGTGGGGGGGCTAATCGTACCGCGTATCTGGAGGGCGAGGAATTCAGGAACGTTGGTCAACCGCCTAACCACTACTGTATCCTCCAGAAGCCTGCCCCCTGCTTCGCACGTGGAGACGCCTGTTGGGAAGCCTCCTGTCGCGGCTTGGAGCCGAGGTGGTGAGACACAGCCCTGTTCTGCGGGCGCTCACGGTTCCCTCCCTGATGCACAGCCTTTGCCAGAAACTGGGAACAAATCTAGTTGTCTACGGGTTCAGCCCCATCCTCCGAGCAGTGAAGACACACGAAGAAGAAAGTTGTATCGCGTCTGAAATTCCGACTAGTATTCAGAGACCACGGCGCTCTGAAGTTCGCTGATTCTCGATTCACCCCGTTCACTTGGTCATTAGCTCAATAAATACCCTATGTGTCGAGACCTGCCACGTACCCGGCACTGTTGCGTCCGAGACAGCGTAGTAATAACAGGTGTGTCCCTGCCTACTCCGACCTGACAGTTGGGCCTGAGAATGGAATCTGGGCACAGCCAACCCTCCTGGGCTTGCATCGCTTCCTGGCGACCTTGGGCAGGTTCTCAGAACTCTCTGCACCTCAGTTTTACCATCTTTAAAGTGGGAATGATAACCGGCCATAGGTATGTGCGATAGGGTTATCATTAGGAGGAGGTAGGTGGAGAACCCATAGAGAAGCCTTGATTAAGCTGTTGGCACAGGGAAAGCCTTGATAAGCACCAGCCACACCTTTTGTCATCGTCACCGCCTTCCCCCTCCTCACCCCTGTTGTAATAATACTTAGGATGAAAATGAATGATGGTGGGAATGGCAGGATGTCGCACCAGTAAGGAAGGTCTTGCATTTTCCTGTAAGGACCGTATGGCAGATGGTTGTTTGCCTTACACGGTAGTCCCCGAGAGCTTGTTTCTCGTGGACCCGCAGCTCCTGGTAAAGACCACTGCGGCGCTCACACCTGCCTCGCCCCGTCTCCAACACTGTGCTGGCTCCAGCACATCCCCTCTGATGCCTCCAAGTCCCACCATCTAATCCCTTTTGAACATTCAAGTGGCTTTTCACTGCTGAGGTTCAGAGCATGGGAAGAACCGCCGAATATGAATGGAACACTTTTAAAAAGGGAGAAAACGTGCGTTTTTAGAGCCGGTATCAGTCACTCTTCCTAAGGAAAAACACATGCTAAGTCCCTCCAGGGTGCAGACACCTCAGATACGTGACCAGGCGAGGACATGTGTTGGGGCGCTCGGGTGGCTCAGCGGTTGGCCGTCTGCCTTGGGCTCGGGGCGTGATCCCGGGTCCAGGGATCGAATCCCACATCGGGCTCCCCGCGAGGAGCCTGCTTCTCCCTCTGCCTGTGCCTCATGAATATATAAATACAATCTTCTAAAAAGAGAGAAAAAGGGCAGCCCTAGTGGCACAGCAGTTTAGTACCGCCTTCAGCCCAGGGCCTGATCCTGGAGACCCGGGATCGAGTCCCACATAGGGCTCCCTGCATGGAGCCTGCTTCTCCCTCTGCCTGTGTCTCTGCCTCTCTCTCTGTGTATCTCTCATGAATGAACAAATAAAATCTTAAAAAAAAAAAAAAAAAAGACATGGTAGGTTTGGCAGGAAGGACAGCAGAGCCAGGGAAACACCCCTGCTCATTCCCCGGTTATGCATAAAATGGGTCTGTACCTACCTGAGTTCAGAATCATCGAGTAAAGAAAGGGAAGTCACCCCCTGCCACTGCTACAGCCAGACATCGCCTGAATCGAGGACGTACGCACGCCACAATCCTAGTCCACCCCAGCCTTTTGACAAAATATCCATCCTCCCGCCCCTGCCCCGCCTACCCCTAGAAAAAGAAAAGTATATGCCCCATCCAAAACGCTGGCCTCATCAAATCCTGACAGTTTGCCGCCCTGTTTCATAGCTGCCTGGTAGCTGGATCTGTCTCTAAGGTCTGGCAGGAATCGGATACATCTGGCTCCACTGAGTTGTTTAATATTGTTGGCGTGAGCCGGAGAATGGGGGAAATGGCAGCAAATGTGTCCGTATCTTACGGTGAGGCACGAGGGAGTTGGAAAAAAGTATATACTTTATTTCCTCTTGATTTGAAAATGATGGGAAGCGAAGGGAGCGGGGCGTCCCCTTGCATCCCGTGTGTAGGACAAGTCGCCAGCGTGGGGCGATGCCCTCGGGCTCCGCAGCGGTGTGGCCCGGGAGGACGCGAGGCCCCGTCTCATCGGTATGCAGCGTGGCCCTGGCATTACACACGCTAATCCCGACACAGTAAGCTGTAAAGGAGGCGCTTGCTTTCTTGCTTCGAAATGAATGGAGCAGCCTGGAATCTTCCAGTTTTACCTCCTGCGTTAACCTGGAGCGATGCCAGCGTGTCGGGCTTTACTCCGGGGAACTCGCATCATGTGAAAACCTTAAATCAGGCCTGTCCGCCAGTACACGCGGTTCTAATCCGGTGAATATTTTTAGCTAACGATGCGCATGGGGCCCTTGAGCGCCACAGTCGTGCTCTGCTAAGACCATGCAGATGTAACCACTTTTGCCTGTGTTTTTTTTTTTTTTTTTTTTTTTTCCTGGAAGGAATCGATAAGTCCCCACGCCTCCATGGTTTTACCCAAATCCCTCACGCAGCGCACCAGGCATTGAGCATGTCTTAACCTTGGCGGTAGTGCGCGGCCCGATCTCTGGGGTCGGGTTCTCTTACTGTGAGCCTGGGAAGGTTTAAAAGGAAGGATTGTCTTTCCCTTTGTTTTTTTTTTTTGTTTTGTTTTGTTTTGTGTGTTTTTTTTATAAATTTATTTTTTATTGGTGTTCAATTTGCCAACATATAGAATAACACCCAGTGCTCATCCCATCAGGTGCCCCCCTCATGTCTTTCCCTTTGATTAGCCACTTACTAGGAACCAGAACCTTTGACTCTGTCAAGTTATGGGAACTTGAGCCCAGAGTCCCAGCTGTGGAAGGTGGAAGGAGAGATGCATTGAGCAGCCGTCCGCCTGCCCCTGGTCCCTCCTGGACGCGGGGAAGTTAAAACACTGGGACTCGTTTTAATGAATGAACCTCACGTGGAACATCATTCTTCAGAGCCACGCACAGATGTCTGAAAAGGAAAATTTCTTTCCAGAAAACTCAGGTTTTTCGTAACTACCTCTTTCATACTGATGGCTCATTCCCAGGGGAGTGATTTTTTTTTTTTTTTTTTACACTTCCGTTCATCCAGGAAAAGAGAGAACGTTTTGAGAATCCTAAAAAGCAATGTGGGATGGATCTTTCAGTGACAACTCTTTGTCGGGGAGCCCCGTGTGCTGAGTGAAGTGCTGGATAGAAGGTCAGTGCAGTGCAGTTAGGAGCACGGACGCATTAGCCGATGGCCTGGGTGCAGATCCTGGCCGCGGCCCGTCATCCTGTGTGAGGTTGTGCCGGGCATACAGCCTTGCAGTGTTATGGTTTCCCCTTTGGTGAAATGGGGCTACCAACCATACTTCCGTCATTCTGAAGTGCTCGGAATAGGGCCTGGCCTGTAGTAGGTAGTCGAACGGTACGGCCACCTTTGCTGCTACTGTCGTTGATCGCATTATTATCATTATTAATTATCGTTAACGATTACTAGATGCTGGGAACAAAAATGTCCACAAGAATGAAACAAAAGCCACTGTGGTCCCTGTCTTTATGGAGCACAGGGTTTCCTGGGGGAGGCACACACTACATACAAGATCATAGTAAAACTGTGACTGTGGTTTGTGCCATGATGACGGAGAGCTAACTCTTTCCAGGGAACACAAATGAGGAGACCTGTCCTGATCAGGAAGGTTGTCAAGGGCTTCCCTGAGGAGGGGATGATTGCCCTGAGATCAAAGGGAGGCAAAACATTAATTCATTACAAAATAATTCAGAGGAACGCCTGGGTGGCTCAACGGTTGAGCATCTGCCTTCGGCTCAGGGCGTGATCCTAGAGTCCCGGGATCGAATCTCCCATCGGGTTCCCATCAGGGAGCCTGCTTCCCTGCCTGTGTCTGCCTGTGTCTCTGCCTCTTTCTCTGTGTCTCTCATGAATAAATAAATAAAATCTTAAAAAAAAAAAAAAGAACTCAGAAAACACCAAAAAGCCACTGATAATTCATCCATCCAACGATAACCACTATTAACATTTTACTTCGCAGCCTTCTGTATCTTTTTTTTATGAATGAATAAAAACACACACACAGCATGCATATTTCCTCATCCCCCAAAGTGACATCCCGCTCTTAAAAAAAATACATGTTTTCCCCTAAAGTGCCTTCTTTCACTAAGCCACCATACCACAGACACCTTACTGTGTCAGCCGTGGGGACTGACTTCCTGATGGCTGAGAGCCCCTCGGGACCTTCCAGATGGTGACCCACCTGCTTACCTCCCCGCCCCAGCCCTCCCTTTCCTTCCCACAAGGCAGGATGGTTCTGCAAGAGCCAGCCCTGCATGGCATCCACCTGACAACCATTGTCACCCGGACACCAAGCTTCCGTCTCTGCACGGCTGCTTCACAGGACCTGCTGAGAATCTCCAGACTCCCCGCAGTGTAGTCTGATGTGCACATGGTACCCGGAAACTTCATGGCTACTTCTGAAAACATAACTTGGGTTCCCAACCAGCTGTTTAACATGTGGAGGAAAAATTTATCCACGTGCCTATCACCTACCTTCTTTCTTAAAGTACCTCTTCTTTTGGGGATCCTGAATTCTAAAGAATTCCTCTTGGGGAATTTGCTCCTAGGGTCTTTTTTTTTTTTTTTTTTTTTTTTAAAGATTTTATTTATTCATGAGAGACACAGAGAGAGAGAGGCAGAGAAATAGGTGGAGAAGCAGGGAGAAGCAGGGTCCATGCAGGGAGCCTGACACGGGACTCGATCCCGGGACTCCAGGACCATGCCCTGGGCTGAAGGCAGGTGCTAAACCGCTGAGCCACTCAGGAATCCCCCTGCTCCTAGGGTCCTAAGAGACCCCCACACCTTATTTGTCTCTTGGAGGATGAGTCCTCTTGAAATGGCTGAAGGCCCAGGTCACTAGGATTCACCTTTAAGGGACATAATTTTCATGGATTCAAAAAAAGGAAAAAACCATCAATGGCCTTGTGCTCTGTGAATTGACTTTCCGCCTCTTTCTCCTCCTCCTCTACCCAGTGACAGGTTGATTCATTCTTTGCCTTTGCGGTACAATTGAAGACCTGTCTGCTCCCTGGCTGAGGACCCTGTTAGCGGGTATATATATGGGCTCTGTCCCGTGCCAGGTGGGGTGACGGCAGCTGCTCAGCGTGTGGCAGCCCCAGCCTCCTAACAGCACCCTGTCCAGCTTCCTTTGTGCCACAAAGACTTGTCTTGATTTGGTTTTCTTTCTTTTTTTTTTTTTAAGGTTTTATTTATTTATTCATGAGAGACACACAGAGAAGCAGAGACACAGGCAGAGGGAGAAGCGGGCTCCCCGCAGGGATGTGGGACTTGATCCCAAGAATCTGGGATCACACCTTGAGCCAAAGGCAGATGCTCAACCGCTGAGCCACCCAGACGTCCCTTGACTTGGTTTTCACTTCTTTTCCTCATACTCTCACAGCTTCACCTTGAATCAGTCCAAAATGTCCAAGGTCAGTGACCAAGGTCATTCAGTAAAACTGTGGAATGGTGCTATATCTGTTCGGGCTCCTGTGACTAAATACCATAGCCTGGGTGCTTTAGACAACAGATGCTTATTTCTTGTAGTTGGAGAGGCTGCGAAGTCCAAGTGCAGCCCAGTTTGGTTCCTCTGAGACCGTCTTCCTGGCTTGTAGAGGGCCACCTTCTTGCTGGGTCCTCACCAGGCAGGGAGAGAGAGAGCGAGCAAGCTCTCTGGTGTCCCCTTCTTCGGAGGGTGCAGATCCTCTGAGAAGAGTCCCACCCTCATGACCTCATCCAACCCTAATTGCCCCCCAAAGGCCCTACCTCAGATAGCATCACGTGTGGCTTAGGGTTTCAACGTGTGAATTTGGGGGAGGGGACACAGATATTCAGGCCATAACCAACAGGTCTTGGGACTCGGGGTGAAGGACAGTATGCAACTAAGATACTGTGGCTGGTAGAAGAGAAAATCCAGACTGTCGGGAGGGTAGGGAGGGCATCCAGAGGAGGGTGGAGGGGTGGAAGGAGTGGCAACACATGCCAGCTTTGCTACTTACTGGCTATGTGGCCTCGAGACACACGTAATCTCTCTGAACTGACCTTTCCTGCTCTCGTGAAAGGGGGGCTGGGCATGCTCGTTCACGGGCCAGCCAGGAGTTCTTTATTTATGAGTTTATGCGTCCCGGCAGCGTTCTTGGTTCATTCAATCAATCAAGAGCTACAGATTTTTTTTTTTTTTAAGATTTTATTTACTTATTCATGAGAGACACGGAGAGAGAGAGAGAGGCAGAGACACAGGCAGAGGGAGAAGCAGGCTCCATGTAGGGAGCCCAATGTGGGACTCAATCCCGGGTCTCCAGGATCATGCCCTGGGCCGAAGGCAGACGTTGAACCACTGAGCCCCCCAGGCACCCCGTAACTATGGATTGATTGGTAGGTTGGTTACCTGGGATGTGTCAGGCACTGCGTTAAGTGTTGCAGTTAAGTGAATCTCATGTGTGTTCCCAAGCCCCACATGCAGGACAGGGTGGGCACTCAGTGTTTCCTTTCAGGTCCCACACAGAACGGATCATGGGAACGGGGGTTAATGGGAGTGAGCCAGTCATGGAGCTGGTGCTCGCCCAGCACGGTGACAGACTGGGGAGAGAGAAACATTTTGTTTTGTGAAGCCCGAAAGTGAAGTGCTCTGGGTGCAGGATTGCAGTGGGTCCTGAAAAGGGTAATCGGGAGAGACATCTGGGGGTGGAAGCTGGGTGGGGCAATAATGGGAGCCACATGCTGACCTCTGAGGCTGGAGGTGTAATTACTATTAGAACGTAGAACGATAAGCCCATCGCCAGAAGATAGCCAGACCATTGGCAGGCCTCCCCACCCACCACAAATCTTGTCTTTGTTGCTAGATGGTAGAAAAATAGCCGTATGACTCCAGGGACGTTTATGAGACTGACCTCTTATTATAGCTTGACGCGAACAACCTTGCATTGGAGTTAGAAGTCATCACGTCACGTTTTTAATGCACATCGTAATTCTCAGTAACCAGGTTGTTTGCCATCATGGGTGGTGATGGGGGTTTTGTTGTGTGGTTATTGGGTTGTGTTTTGGTTTTGGTGTGAGGTGTTGGGTTTTTTTTTTTTTTTTGTATCTTTTAAATTAATTTTCAATTAAGTTTTGAAAGAACAAAGTATAAAATTAACTAACTTGCAATTAATTTCAACAGTAATTATGCAAAAATTCTAGGCATGTGAAAGATGGGGGGCACGGAATAATTAGTCGTGGATTTTTTCACTACCATAATTACCCTGATGAATATGTATGAGGCCGTTTGGGAAAGGAACGCACAGCAAGCAGTTGTATTTAATTAAACTTTTAGCTGGCTTAGCTCAGGGAGCCTGCATTGTGTTTTAGTCTCTCAGACTATTAGCAAAGCCTCCCCAAACAAATAGCTCCCAGAAACATAGAGGAGAAAGTCACAGGTGTCTTCTTGCTCAGGTATCCTCTTAATTCTGTAGACTTCTGGTTTTCTTGGACCCTCGGCATGGCATGCATCGTTGTCCAGGGGGCCGACTGGACAGTACCTCGGATTATCATTGCTATGGCAAGGAAGCCTAGCCTAAGCCTGGCACACAGGCCGCTTTGTTTTAAGTGCAGCCCGTGTCTCACACCCTCCGTTGGGCTTCCCTTCCTATCGTGCGGGATGTAGGAGCTGGGTTATAACAAGCCTATGATCAGAACAGCATCTCCTGGATTGAGCCGTTACTGCAGGCCGCTCAGTATGCTAAGCTCTTGACGTGCATTATTCTCTCTTTCCCGTCTAGCCACTGAGATCTGAGACCAAGGAACTTGCCCATGGCCGCTTGCCTAATGGCAGAGCGACGTTTGAACCCTGCTCTTTCCGACCCTATGACCTGTGCAGTGTGCCACTCATTCACTCTCCTGTTTGTCCAAGCTGGAAAGAAAAAAGAGCTAGAAATCCTTCTAGTCCTCACTTGAGGCGGCACGTGGAATTTATTCCCCTTGCTTGTTTTTCTGAGGTTGCCCTCCTGCTGCAGATGGACATACCAGGGGTATCTCAGCCCGTGAAGCAAGGCCCTGATAGGAGGGCATGACGAATAATACTGCAGAGGTAGTAGGATGGCGGTACCTCCAGGGGTGGCCACAGATGTCCCCTGAGCTCCTGGGCTGTTTTCCTACCACTGTGTTACGAGCTTTATAAAGACCAAGTCCGACCTTCTCAACACCCCAGGATGTGGCTGCTGTTATGCCCGTGCAACAGGTGAGGAAAACTGAGGAGTTTAAGTCACTTGCTAAGATTGCAAAGCCAGTAGGTGGTAGAGCCAGGATTCAAAAGCAGGCCAGGCAGCCTCCAGAGGCTAGAGTCTATACTGGACATCAGAGCATCATGTTCCCAACCCCTTTTATTATGTAAGGGCCGCCACTCACTGGGTAGGAAAAGGCCGTCTTCAGTCTTTCCTGCTGGTGGCAAGAGCCAAAGTCTCAGTGTTGGCAGTCTGGGGAGATGTCCCCTGGTTGCAAAGGAGATGATGATATTTGGGTGCTTGTCAAGAACTTTCTAGAATCTCCAGAGCAAAGGATTAGAGAAGCATAGAGCATGTCTCACTGCAGTCATTACGGGATCGTGTTTTTATTTAACACTGAGGTTCCCATTTCCAAATACAAAACCGCCAAAAGGCCTCTCAGCCTCATCCCTTCTCTGTTAGGTCAAGCTCTCTTGATCAGTGACTACTTAGGATCGTTGAAGCCCCGTCTCTTCAGGGTCAGTGGTTACTAGCTAGAATGGTGTGTGATTTCTGCAGGCAGTTACAGCTTACCAGAAGGGCCGGGATGGGCCCTAGCGAATGCTGATTCCATGGCCCTCATCCAGTTCTCATTAAGCTCGATGGCTTTAGTAAAAAAAGAAAAAAAAAAAAATCCATCACACACAGCTCCTACCAGACTGCCATTAGTGGAACCGGGAAGAACCTTTCGCCAAGTGAAGCAATTTCCTCATTCTTTAATTAAAGCAATTTGGGGCTGAATGTATTTATGGGCAGACTCGCTGAAGTGAGACAGAAGTATTTTACAGTGTGCATGTCAGAGGAAGATCACAACATCCCGGGTATCCCTCCATCGTACATAGGGCAGGTACGTACAGGCAGATCAGGCCGGAGCCAAGTCTTTATGCAGAGTCACAGGCGGCAGAAGGAGGTGAGAAACTGTGGCACGGAGAGAGGAAGCGGTTTGCCCAGAGTTGGAGAGCGAGCCAGCCAGTGGCCACACTGGCCCAGGCCCCACCTTCGGGTCCCACCCTTAGACATGCCTATCTCCTACCAGCATCCCGTTTGGGTCATCATGTCACTCTTACCCTGCAAAAGTCTGCAGAGAGCTACCAGCCCCAGGCCAGACCACCTGGCCCTGTGCACCAGCAGCCCCTGTGTACCCCAGGCTCCCAGCTCCTTCCTCCTCTTCATTAATAGGAGGCCAGAATTCTCTGGAACTAAGATTTTATATGTTCTAAGCTCTGCCTGGGGTTCAAGATCACTCTTCAATTGTTCATTCAATTTGCATTTGCCTTATTCTTAATTCGAACAAAACCTGTGAGTTTAGGGTGAGGTAAGGTGACAAAACCGTGGTCCCTTCTTGGTCTCCGCAGGGGGCGCATTCATCTTTTTATCCACAAAGAGAACCAGTAATGGGGGAAATGCCAGAAGTGACAGCATCTTTAGCTTAGGGCTCAGGGTTTTCAGAGCTGCTAAACCAAAGGAAGCAGGAAAATCTGTAACATCCCCTCTTATTCCCTCAACAGTCTTGTACAGAGCGAGAAAGGGTTAAGAGTTTGTTTATCTGCCATCAGACAAGATGCTCCAGAACAGCTCCAGCCTCAGTCTGTACTGTCGAGACCACAAGGGGAGTCTGTAATCATGACTGATGATGAGTTCTCCTCCTCTGGAGCCAACAAAAAAATAACAATTAGCTGAGTTTTCCTTTATCTCCTTCATCCATGTGTTTAATTAGTGCAATTGGACATAGATACTATTGCAAGAAAGCTTTGCTGGGATGATAGGGTGGCCAGCAAACTCTCAGAAATGATAAGGAGACTATTAATTGACAGGCATTTTGTTGGCTTCTGCCTGGAAGCTTCTGCCCTGAGTCTCCACCAAGGACTTGAGGTTGGTATTGACACCAGTGTCTCCTGGTTGCTCCGGGCGAAGGCATCACCAGAGGGACACCTGATACATAGAAACAGCAGAAGTAAGCCCGCAGCCCTCAACTTATGCCCAGGAATTATCTCTTACTTCCTTTCAACTTGAAAGTTCTGAGATTGGAGGAGGAAAACCATGGGGAATCCAGAGAACTAAATCCTTGTGAGAAAAGAGAACATTCTTTATGAAATACTGAGCGGTGATAATAATGCTTATAATGGCTAATACTGTGTGTGGTGAGCATTGTGACTGTAAGTGGATTGTAAACCCATAATTTAAGGCTTATTATCACTTACTGGTTCTACGGATATTATGAAGCACCTGATAGAGGTATGTAAGCCTGAACTTAGTGCTTGGAAGCGAGAGGAACACTTTATCAACATGACTGAAATGGGAATCCAACACTTGAGAGATGTAGGGTTTTCTTTGTAGGAAGCTGGCTGTACCAGTAACTCTGTAGCAAGGCGGGGAATAAGTGCCACAAGGTGGATCAGGTGAGGGGCCGTGGGAGGTTGTCACAGAGAAGTTATTTCTGGTTGGAGGGCTGGGGGGTGGGCGAGAAGTCAGGGAGAAAATAGTGGCCATCTGAGTCTTGAAGGCCAGTGATGTGGACAGGAGGTCATGTTGGGAAGGACATCGTAGGCCAAGAGAGCGACGGTCCTAAGAAGGAAGGGCATCTAGAACCCTTTACCCATAGAGCCATGTGACTAGTGGGACTGCCCTCTGCTTTCAGCTCTCCTAAGGCACGAGTTGACTTTACCCTTTGGACACAAGTAGCTCTTGCTCCATGTCCCTTTAGAGAGCACAGTGATGCTCTCAGCTGACACTGTGGTCCCATCTGAAGGCTCAACGCAGGGAGGGTCAGCAGCCAAGCTTACTCTCTTGGCAGGATTTGGTTCCTAGTGGGCTGCTGGGAAGAGGGCCTCAGCTCCTTGCCGGCTGGCAGGTGGAGGCCTTCCTCAGGTCCCTGTCAGGTGGACTTCCCTGCAGCACAGCTCTCACCCGGGCCCTCAGAGCAGGCGAGGGAGGGAGAGAGAACAAGCAAGCACTCAAGACAAAACAAGCCACAGGCTTTCTAGAGCCTGGTATTGGAAGTGACAGCTTGTAATCTCTCCCATATTCTGTTAGAGGTGAGAAAATAAGTCTGGCCCACCTCACAGGAAAGGGTCCCCACAGGGGTAAAGAATCAAAGGGGCCATCTTCAGGGTTGCCCACCACATTGGGTGGGAAGGGGGGAAGTGACAGGACCTGAGGTCAGAGAGGGCCTCCGAGGCCTTTTAAAGACTTTGGGTTTTAGTTTAACAGTGACTGAACTGCAACCTGACCCATCCACGAGGATTTTTTTGGTTTGTAAAACATGATAATAGGAAAAGATTGGAAGGAGACCCTAAGTGCCCGTCGTAAGTTCTGGTTAAGTAACCAGTGGCACGTCTCTTCAGGTAGCACACCACGCAGCTACTACTAGTGGAGAGTTTTAGAGTTGATTCCAGGTCCAAGGCCAGGAAATACCAGAGTCTGAAGTATTTTGATGCCAGAAAGTAAACAAGTAAACATACAGAATCATGGAGGTGCGTTGAGCAGTGGCAGGAGCTGCGCCAGCCTGGAAACGCTCCCCATAGCCAAAAGTGGACACAACCTATGTCACAAATCAAATAATAATAGTATTGGATCATAGCTTGGGGAGTAAAATAAATATTCATGAGTCTCTCTGACATAAATAAATAACCAAATAAATAAATAAATGGGAGGCAGGGGCGGATCGTCCTTACAGACAAATTCCAGGTGGTGAATGGAGAAGGTATGAGGGAACCTGAGAAGCACCATGAGAACAGGACTGTCGTCATCGCTGTGGACAAGATCTCTGATGAATACCAGTGCTGGGGGGACGTCTGAAGTCTAAGCAAGGACAGGATCGTCGCATCGTCTCAAAGGCTCTCCTCCAAGATGGTATGAACTCCAAAAGGAAAAGCTGAGACTGGACGGTGAAGATTGTCGCCAGGTGGCACCTTCGGTTGACCAGATGACCGTGGTGAACACCAGCCGTGGGCGCGCCGCAGCCATCCTCTGGTGGGACACACCGAACAGGACGCAGCACCTCGGCGACAATCTTCCCGGGAACATGCCTTCACGTCTTCTCTTTGATCGTGAAGCTACATCAGAAAAGCCCACACGGAGGGACAGTCTCCAGAATAACTGCTCGGTCTCTTCCCAAGTGTCAAGGTCAAGGAAGACCAAGCTGTCCTAGCTGAGAAGACACAGATGCTCTGCAGGCTCCTGGATTGGGTGGTAGGACAGAAGGAGAACATTAGTGGAGAACTGGGGAAGTCTGAGAAAATCCTGGAACGTAGTGAATATAATCGTTCTAAATAGGGGGACCTCTTCGTTTGGACCGTCACTCTGTGGTCACGTTGGGGAAAGCTGGGTGTGGCTCTCTGTACCATTTCTGAAACTCGCCTGTAAATCTGAACCTACCTCAAAATTAGAAGTTTTTTTTGTTTTGTTTTGTTTTTTTAAAGGAGAGCCTGGCCTATCGCAGTGCTGTATGGGTATTTATTAAATAGACGAAATGATATTTGGTTTTTAAAAGATTGGTGTGGTTCATGAGGTTAAAAAAAATTAACTAAAATTAATAGATATTTAAGACATGTGCTGAAAGTACTAGGTATTTGCTAATATATGCCTCGACTAGTTCTGGAAGCTCACATGAAAATAAAATGGTACCAGTGGTTGCCTCTGGGGAGGGGACTCTGGTGGCTGAGAGACCGATAAGGAAACAGTTGCATTTTTCTCTGCAGATCCTTTCTGACCTTCTGAGTTTTGAACCAGGCATCAATTGCCTATTCAAAAAATACATTAAAAAAATAATCTAAGCGGCCGTGGGAGCTCTGAGGTTCTGTAGGTGCCCTATCCATTCTCCGGGAACCCTAAGCCCATTGTGGTGACCCAGGATCCCCTGGCACCCTGGCTGTGCCCCAGTGGATGCTCAGTAAAGGGTTAACGAATAAGCAAGTCGCCCCGCCATTGGCCCGCCGTGGGATTGATCACGTCCATGGGATTGATCACGTCACGTCCTCTTACTTCTCTCCCCGAGGAGGCCAGCTTGGCTCTTCTCTCAGCTCCAGAAGGCTTTGACTTCTTCCCTGGCTGGTTTTAACACAGCCCCATTAGGGTTTAAAAATGCTTGCCTGAGCTCTCTGACCTGTGTTCGGTGTCTGGAGAGCTTTTGACAGGGATACATGGATTTGAAAGTGGCCTTGGGGGAACTTGGTGATTCTTTCCTCTTTAAAGAATCCAGCAAGTAACTTTGAATCCTCCACGGCCTCAAACCCTGCAGTTACTCCTGTCTTCTGGAACAGCCAGGTGCCTTGACCTGGTGCCCAGGAGGCCCTCTAGTGTTAGAATGGATCCTCCCTCGCCTTATCTTGGGGAACAGTAAAACCTCCACCAGGCCTTCATTTCAGGAAGCGTAACTGTGCGACGGCCCAGCACGGCTCAGGAGACAGGATTGCAGGGTCAGCCGGGATTGGCCAGCTGCACAGGGCGGTGGCGGCCCCAGAGAGCAGCCGACCTGACCATTCAGGTATTTCGTATCCTAGATTGACACCACGTCTGCCACTGCCAATGGGAAATCTCAGTCACTGGCTTCCACAGGCCACAAAAAGCAAGAGCTCGGGGAGGCCTTGCAGGAAGGTTCCTGATTTCTTGGTTAACTTCCTGTGCAGTTCTAGCACCTTCTCACAGTCACTACCTTTTGCATATTCCAAAAGAGACTGAACCCTGGGTAAAAGCGGCCGGTATACCTCTCAGCTCACGGCTCGTTACCTGTCGGTCTGCTCAAGGAATCAAGATTAGACCCGTGGGGGCCAGACGGTCAGTATTTGGGGCTCCGTGTGCCCTAGAGCCTCTCGTCAGCCACAGTAGCACAAGAGCAGACGGAGACTCTGCGTAAAAGAACGGCCGTGGCTGCGTTGCAGGAGCCCGTGATTTGTAAGAACAGCCAGCAGGCCAGCCTTCGCTGATGCCCGAGCGAGAGCATGGGGTGCTGGAAGGCAAGGGGCTCCAGTCAGGCTGTAGAAGAGTCAAGGGCCAGATCAGAGAGGCCTCCCTAGGCCATCGTTAGAAAGTCGGATTTCGAGTGCAAAGCAGCCGTCTTATGTGCTTCCTCAAAAGCTCGCTGAACGCAGCGTGGAGAATGGAGGGGAGCGAGTAGAGTAGGGTTGGACCTTGGGAGGCCACTCGGAAGTTCATGTGGGGATCCACGGTAACTTGTCCCAGCATCTGGCACCGGACTTGGCAGGAACCCGCCGGGACATCCAGCTCCAGGGAGGCTGGGGGGGCCCTTGGGGGATCGTATTGGATACCCGATGGTTGTTTCCTCAGCGGCCACTAATGAGATTGGTTTGCAGCAACAGTGGCGTGCCCGAGGTCGGCTCCCCGTCTCCCTGGCTTTTCAGGTCAGCCTCTCCCTGCAGTGCTATTTGTGTAGGAGTGCGCGACCTCCCAGACTGGAGCTAGCGTGGCAGGACTCGGCTGGGGCTGCTGACGCTGCAGGCTCCGCCGACCCGGGTACTGGAGTTCACCGAGCCTTCTTAGACCAGAACCCAGCTGACCTCCGAGTCCTAAGAATCTCTGCTAAGCATGGATTTTGCAGCTCCCGCCAAACACTCCGGGCGAAGAGACACAGTAAACAGTAGGAAGGGCGATTCTGTGCAGCCGGCCCCATTCAGCAGACGCCAGGAGGCCTGTGCTTCTGCTGGACACAAGCACTGGCGGGCACTGGCGAGCGCTGATGGGCACTGGTGGGCACTGGCGGGCAGGAGCAGCCTCGGGGCCAAATGGGGGAGCCCAGGTTGCCTGAAGCCACTGTGCACACAGGAGGCCGAGTGCCCCGGAGTCTCCCCCTTGACGGTTAGGACGATGAGAACAGCGATCCCGGTTCCTGACTCATCACCAAGGCTCCCGCACCCGCCTGCTGGCGCAGGCAGCTTTTGCTCTCTGTGGTCGTCAGTAGAGGAGGCACCAAAGGACTGTCCCCCGCCGCCCCGCCTTCCTTGCACTGTGCTCTTCTGCTGACATTTTTGCTAGCCGTGACAATTGAATGGAGTCCTCAAAAGGCCACCCAGGCCCTCACTCCAATTATCCTCATCACTGAGTTTGGGTAGCAATCTAAGCTCCTAATTTAAAAAAAAAAAAAAAAGCCGTTTTCAGCCTTAAACAGCCAATTAAGTTCCTTATTCTCCAGCCAGTTCTGTAACTGCCCTGTGCCTATTTCTTAGCAGAGGCCGTTGAGCACCGAGCTCCCCGGCTTCTCACTGGCACCTTCTGCATCAGAGGCCGAGATCAAGCTCTGGGGGCGAGCGGCAGTTCCTAGTGGGCTTCAGAGAGCTCTGGGATCACAGGCGGTTTCCTCCGAGCCAACACGCCCGCCTTGGCCAGGAGCAGCTTGTGAATCAAGGGCCGCCGGCGGCAGCTGGCTGTCTCAGGACACCTGCCGAAGAGGCAGGGCCTTTCAGGGCTGCTTCCCTGCCCTCTGCCTAGGAGAAGGCGTGAGTGAGGGACACGGAGGATCAAGACAGGACCCCCTTGGTCTCTTGGAATCCATCAGAGCAGCGGAGAATTTCCTCGAAGACGTCCACTTCCTTCTGTCCTCAGTTTTACAAACTCTCATGTCGGACTCCCCTCCCCTCCCTCTCATTTTCCATCTGATCTTCGGGTGCTCGTCTCCCGCCTCTGGACGGTCCTCACGTCCCTAGCTCCCTCCCTCCTGGCAGATGGGCCCCGTCCCCTGGTTTCGGGCTCCGGCCAGGACAGCTCCTGCTGTGGTCCACCCGATGTGGGGCCGGCGGGCGGTGTGGATTTTCCCATCACCCTTCTTCTAGTTAATTTTAGAAACTTGAGTTGCCATGGCAATGGTACAGTGGGGTTTCCATGGTTCTCTTGTGACTCAGCCATTTGCCGGTCTGCCGTTTAAATTAAACTTTTTCAGTTCAGTGGGGACACGAGGCATGCTTGGAATAGGGACCTGTCAAGGTGCTGTGGCCCCCACGAGATGGGTAAACAAGAAAGTCAGAGTGCGTAGGGGATGCTTTTGGTTTACAATGACCGTTTCTGGAAGCTTCTGTGCTAGAGAGAATGGGCCCTAGGCAGTAGAGGTAATCTGAGGATGCCTGAGAGATGGGGATCCCAGGGTCTCTCCATGCAGTGAGCTCCCCCAGGGTTGGCTGTTTGGGTTCTGGAGTCCCCAGCACTGAGCACACGGCCAACCCTCAGTGTAGGCCGAATAAGTGGATATCAATGAATGTGCTCTCAGCCAGGCTTTCCTCCTCCTCGGAGAGAGCGTGGAGTCCTAACCGCTAGGCCACCAGGGGTGTCAGTTCCCATCCTTCCTTACAAGGCCACAGCCTCTGTGTCCCTAAAACCTAAAATCCCACGGTCTCCTTCCTGTCTCCTCCGGGTGGAGCATCCCCTCCCCCCCGTGGCATCCCCCCCACTGGCCAGCACTCGTGAAGCCCTTTGTAACTGCGTGCGAGGGGACCAGACTCACAGGTGCCAGGAAGTCAAGAGCAAGCTCAGCGTCGGCCCCCTTGGCTCCCGTCTCCCACGATGGCCCTTGGTGTGGGTGAGGATTCTGCGCCGGGGGCGGGGTTCCCCCTGGTTTACAGACATACTTCATAGCTGCCACCCGCCGCCCCGAGTCCCTCATGGTCTCTGGCAGAACTGGGGCTCAAGCCAGCCTGAGCCCGAACACCGGCTCTGCGCCGCAGGCCGCAGCGTGCTTGGGCCCGGCTCCCCCGCATCTCCCGTCCCCCACATCCTGCAGCTGCCCGCTCCCCGCGTGAGCAGGAAGGGCTGGGGTGAGAGGCAGCCCCGCGGGCACCCAGGAAAGCTCTGGATGGATCCTGCTCTGGGCCGGGGTGGCCCCGGGGCTGGGAGGGCGGTGGGAGGAAGGGAAGCCAAGCGGAAGGCGCCCCTGGGAAGTGGAAGGTGCGGGGC
The DNA here is from genome assembly GCF_003254725.2 of Canis lupus dingo. Lineage (NCBI taxonomy): Eukaryota > Metazoa > Chordata > Mammalia > Carnivora > Canidae > Canis > Canis lupus. The sequence continues at coordinate 31,841,789 of NC_064260.1, read as the reverse complement.
AGTGAGCGGCGCAGAGCCCGGGTAAGTCCCGGGTCCCCAGGCCACCTCGGGAGAGGAGCCCGTGTGCTCTGGCTGCAGGCGCCCAGCCCTGTGCTGGGGCGGGGGGGACTGGGTGACTCTGGGAAGGGGTGACGTTGCCCCCGTCTAATTGATGACAGGGGAGGTTCTGGAAGGATGGGGCCCTGTTTTTGTACCAAACCCCTGGCCCATCCTCTACAGTCCTGGGCTGGCACAGCTTACACCTCGTGAATCTCTGGGTGTTGGTCGGACACGCCAGGGCTCAGGTTGCAGCTCTGTCACTTTCTGGCTGTGTGACCCGGGAATCACGACCTGACGTCTCTGAGACGTTCCCACCCGTGAGGCTGAGCTCCTGGCCACGAAGCACTTGGCACATTGGTGTTTAGTCTCACGTGGAGGACGCAGGGGCCTGTGGTAGGAGGACCACACGCTGAGACCAGACTTTGAGAGTCACCGGAGTTAGAGACCCTCTGCCCACTTTCTCCCACGCAGCATCTTAGGCGTTGGGAACACAGTGATGACTGAGCAGGATACGGCCCTGCCCACCCAGTTACATTCCAGTAGGGAAGAGGTGATTGCATACAAATACGGCAGACGGTGACGGGTGGGGACAAGGGCTGTGACAGAAGATAAGGCCAGAGGAGGGAGGGGACAGATGGAGAGGCTTGGCGGTGGCTCAGAAAGTCTTCCCACTGACACCGATCTGGGACAGGGACTTGGGTGGGATAGAGTGTGAGTCATGCAGATTCCCGGGAAGCAGCATTCAGAGCAGAGAACATGCAGCACGGGCAAAGGCCCTGGGGCAGGCATGTGCTTGGCGTGTTCTGAAACCACAGAAAGGAGGCCAGTGAGTCTGCAGCGCGAGAAGCTGGGGAGGAGCAGAAGTAGAGGCCGTGGTAGAGATTCGGACTTTATATGGTATGAGGGGAGCTGCTGGAAGGTTCTGAGGAGGGGAGTGACGTGAACAAAGGCATTTGGGTTCCAGAAGTCCCACTATGCAGCTAAGGGAACAAAGGCCAGAGGGTGAGTGGCGGTGGGGCAGAGGCTCCCAAGGTGGGGACAGGGGTGGCCGAGGGGAGGGTGCGGGACCAGGACAGGCTGGGGGCTGGTATGCAGGGTGCTCCCTGGGATCAGCTATGCCTTGCGCCCCTCTTTGAGGAGTCCTTGTCCCACCAGCACTGGGAGCAGTGGGACGGAAGCCCCAGAGCCCAGGGTGCATGAAACCGCCTTCCTTCTAGGGTGCGAGGGTCCGAGTGGTCTTGCTGAGACTTTCTGGAACCTCCAGGAGGGGTGAATGAGGTCGTGTCAGTAAAGCTGCTTCTTGGGAGCCCCTCTCCTAAGGCTTCTCTTATCAGCCTTTTCTCCGAAATTATTCAGGAAGGTTTTGCACTTGGCAGCTCCAAGGGCGCCCGCTCAGCAGTTCCTGGGCAGTCAGCGTTCCCGGGCGGGCGTGCCAGCAGCCGGCTGATCCCGCAGGGGCCCGCGCGCACCCGCTCACCCAGGCCGCCTGCGCTTCCTGCACCCTGGAAGGGGCCAGCTCCTGCCCAGCGCGGGTGGCGGGTGTCAGGAGGCTCAGCAGCTGCTGAACCCCGACGGGAGCTGCTCTGCGCAGCCGGGGGTGGGGGGCTGAGGCGTTCGCTTCTCAGCGTCGGCCTCGTGAGTGGGCAGCTACAGCCACAGAGCTTCCTCCGCACCGTAGGGCCAGGGGTGCCCCTGTCTGCCGTGTAGCAAGCCAGCTTCCAGAACGTGGGGAAGGTGCTTTTCGGGAATATGACAGGTGTCCTGTCCATCTCAGCACCGAGGTTGGGGAAGTAGCCATGTCCCCCCATGAACATGTCTCTGAAAGCCGCTCAGAAGTCCCATACCGCAGCCGTCAGTCACAGCTAGGCTCTGTAGGGGCGCCCAGGTGGCTCAGTCGGTTAAGCATCCAGCTCTTGATTTCGGCGCAGGTCATGGTGTCAGGGTTGTGAGATGGAGCCCACGTCGGGCTCTGTGCTGGTGGCGGAACCTGTTTAAGGTTCTCTCTCTCCCTCTACCCCTCCCCCTTCCTTCCCTTAAAAAATAAATAAATAAAATAAAATAAAATAACTAGGGTTTGTTGAGTGTGTACTGTGTGCCAGACCCTGTTCTAAATTTTTTAAATGTATTTTCTCTTTTTATCCATAATCAACCTATGATTATGGGTGGGTTCTACTGTTATCCTGTTTCACAGATGAGGGCACAGAGAGGTAAAGTAACCTGATCTAGGTCACACAGCTCATAAGTGACAGAGCCGAGAATTATATCTAAACAATTCGGCTTCCAGGGACGCCTGGGTGACTCAGCCGTCGGCCCAGGCCGTGACCCTGGAGTCCTGGGATCGAGTCCCACATCGGGCTCCCTGCATGGAGCCTGCTTCTCCCTCTGCCTGTGTCTCTGCCACCCTCTCTCTGTGTGTCTCATGGATAAATAAATAAAATCTTTTTAAAAAATAAATAACTGAGGCATTGGACCACGTGGTCCAGTTACTTCATCTGCCTGGGTTCCCATTTCCTCTTCTGTAACATGGTCTGCTTCATAGGCTGGCGTACACGCCATTACAAACTACACAGGCTGGATGGCTTAAAACACTAGAAGGGTATTTGCTCGCTGTTCTGGGGGCCAGAGGCCCCAGATCAGAGCCCTGGCAGGGCTGGCCCTTGGTGGGGGCTCTGAGGGGAATCCATCCGTGCATCTCTCCTGGCTCCTGGCGTCTGCCTACCATTGTGGACAGTCCTTGGCTTGGGCTGCACGACTTCCGTCTGTGCCTCCACTTCACACAGCCTACTCCCTCATCTGCATTGTGTCTTCTCCTTTTCTCTCTCTCAGGACACTCCTCATCGGATGGAAAGCCCACTCATTTCAAGATGGTCTCATCTTGAGAGCTCTCCCTTAGTTTCATCTGCAGAGACCCTTAGTCTAAATAGAGTCTGAGATTCCAAATGGACATATCTTTGGGGGGGACGCCATCGAACTTGCAGTAGATGGTGTAAAGGATTATAAGAGTGAATATAATACAACACAGAAGATGCTGCCAATAGGGCAAGAACTGCTGTCATCGTGATAATATTATTATTACTGTGTTTCCAAGTCCAAAGCAAATATGGTTGGTGGTGATGGTTGGTATTATTAATGTTCTTATTTTGAATCAGGAGTAGGGTACAGGTCACATGGCAAATAGTGTTTCTCTGCCCGGCCCTGGACTTTTCCCCATACCTCCGAGGGTTGGTGCTGGGAACCCGAGGCAGGGGACCCTGTGGAGTCTGAATGCCTGGCTGACGAGGGCTATGTGAGCCATTGAGGGTCCTTGGTTTGAGAACTGAATTTTACAAGAATCACACAGTGACACAGACAGGAGGCTGAAGATGGAAAGAGCCCCACGAGGCAGTTTGTCTTCCTGGCCTGGGCGTGGATGTGGCTACGCAGATGGAGCCCAGAAGCAGAGGCTGGAGAAACACCACATGGCAGAAATGGACCACATGTGCTGGCTCTGTGTGGACAGAGTAAAGGAGAGAGATCAAGACAACCCGAATGCTCAGACCCAGGAGAACAGATGGCTGAGGGAATGACCAACATCTGGGAGTCTGTCCTAAGAAATTGCATCCGTGGCCACAGGTCACTAATTTATTCAACAGCTGTGTTGAGCACCAACGGTAGAATGGTCGAGAAAGCGAGCCTGGTCCCACCCTCGTGGCTCTCACGGTCTGTTTGGTCTACCTGTGTGTTGCTGGAGCGTGGCTGGTAACAGCAACAACAACAGCAAAGACCGGGAAGCCACCTACGTGTACCTCGGCAGGGTGTTAGTCGTAGCTGTGATGCATCTATAGACTGGGATCCAACACAGCTACTCGTTAACAAAGGTGTGGGCAGGTGGGGAGAGATGTCCGTGCACGGAAATATCTGCACGGCAGGAACAAAAGTACTTGTGTGTGTGGACGCACGTAGAGAATAGTTTTGAAGGGTACACCCTGCAGATCAAGAAACTACGGCCAGTGAGCCAAGATGCTGCCTGTTTATGTAAATGAAATTTCATTGGGACACAGCCGTCCTCTTTCGCCGGTGGAGCTCGTCTGCAGCTGACTTGGTATGACAGCATGAAGCTGAGTGGTCGTGACTGAAGCTGTGTGCCACGGAGCATGAGATATCTGCTACCCAGCCCTTGATGGAAAAAGCTGGCCAGAAGTCTACACTAGACTACGTTCTAGTAGGTTTGGAGGAGGGAGGGCAATGAACATTTCTTTTCTTTTTTTTTTTTTTAATTTTATTTATGATAGTCACAGGGAGAGAGAGAGAGAGAGAGAGAGGCAGAGACACAGGCAGAGGGAGAAGCAGGCTCCATACACCGGGAGCCCGACGTGGGATTCGATCCCGGGTCTCCAGGATCGCGCCCTGGGCCAAAGGCAGGTGCCGAACTGCTGCGCCACCCAGGGATCCCTGAACATTTCTATTTTGCATTTAAGTTTAATGAATTTTTAAAATTTTTATTTATTTATTCATGAGAGACCCTGAGAGAGAGGCAGAGACACAGGCAGAGGGAGAAGCAGGCTCCGTGCAGGGAGCCCTATGCGGGACTCAATCCCGGGATCATGAGATCATGACCTGAGCTGAAGGCAGACACTCAACCACTGAGCCACCCAAGTGCTCCTTAATGAATTTTTTTTATCCCCTACACACACACTCTTAATGAATTTTCATAATCAGAAAGTTCAGTTGGGGAAAAAATAACAAAAGCATACAGGACTCACAACACCTAATTTTGAGACTTACTGTAAAGCCCTGTTACCAACACACGTATACGCATGAAGGTTGGTATATGGTTCAATCAGACAATAGAGAATCTAGAAATAGACCCAGACTTGTATGCTCAATTGATTTTCAGTGCTAAGGTAATTCAATAGGAAAGCATAGGCTTTCAGAAAACAAATGGTGCTGGAACAATTGATTATCCAAAGGGAGAGGGGCAGAGAACATTAAACTTCACTTCGTACCATAAACAAAAATTAATTTGCAGGTGGATCCGAGAAGTAAACGTAGGAACTAAAGCTGTGAAGCTGCTACTAGGCAAAGGTTTCTTGGATAGAGTACAAAAAACAGGACGTAAGAGAGATCATGAATACAATAGACTTCATAAAAAAAAATTTTTTTTAAAAACACTCACCTTCAAAAAGACTCTATGAAGTAGAGGAAGAGACAAGCCACCAACCGGGAAGAAAATACTTGCAAAGAGCATTTCTGGAGAAGGGCTCGTATCCTTGAACATACAAAGGATCCTCGCCTGCTCACTAGGTAGTCAACCCACCAGATTTTAAAATGGGCAAGAGATTTGAAGAGACACTTTAGCAGGGATGCCTGGGTGGCTCAGGGGTCGAGCATCTGCCTTCGGCTCAAGGTGTGACCCCGGGGTCCTTCATCGGGCTCCCCGCAGGGAGCCTGCTTCTCCCTCTGCCTGTGTCTCTGCCTCTGTGTCTCTCATGGATAAATAAATAAAATCTTTAAAAAAAAAAAAAAAAAAAAAGAGAAGGACACTTAAGCAAAGAAGATCTCCAGGTGGCATATCAGCACGTGAACAGAGGCTCGACATCATTAGCCCCCGGGAAATGCAACGTAAAACCAGCCAGCCACCGCTTCACACCTGCTAGAAGGGCTGCGGGTGAAGACCAGCCCCCTGCAGTGCTGGTGAGGGTGCAGAGGTCTGGGGGGAGGCAGGATGCTGGGGCCACCTTGAAGAAACGGGCAGAGGTTCTTATAAAGTTAAACATACCCCTCCCCTGCGATCCGGCGGCCTCACAGGAAATAGGAAAATGTACATCCGTGCAGAGACCTACACTCCAGAAACTGGAAACAACCTGGTTCCCTCCATCAACATGAACTGTGATCCCTGCATGCAACGGAACATGACTCCACATTCTGAGGGAGGCGGTGCTGATACCCAGAAGAGTGGGTGAACCTCAGAAGCATCATGCCAAGCGGAGGAAGCAGATGCTACAGGCTACGTCCTGTATGATTCCAGTGACAAGCCTTGCTGGAAAAAGTGAATCTGTCTGGACAGAAAACAGAAGAGTGTTTTCCAGGGGCGGTGAATGGACTGCAAAGGAGCCCCAGAGACCTTCTGGGGAGGGATGCAGAGGGACGGCTGGAAAGGTTCAGGTCTCGTGTGTGATCGCAGTTATGCAGCTGGTCGTTCTGTGAAACTCCTCTAACCACATATTTTTAAAAGGGGGCATTGGATTGTGTGTCAACTACATATACTTCAGTCAATCTGACTTTTTATTTTATTTTTTTTAAGATTTTATTTATTTATTCATGAGAGACACACAGAGGCAGAGACACAGGCAGAGGGAGAAGCAGGTTCCCTGCGGGGAGCTCAATGCAGGGCTCAATCCCAGGACCCCAGGGTCACGCCCTGAGCCAAAGGCAGGCACTCAACCACTGAGCCACCCGCCCTCTAACCTGACTTTTTAAGATACGTAATCTGGAGTAAAATAGGCTTTAAAAGGCACACCGGAGTTGATCTTCCAGAAGAGTGGTAAGGAGTCTTTTGGAATGGGCAGTTAACATTCCAGAACAGGACTCCAGAGGTGAGGTGGGAGGCATTGGTGCCATCCTTGGGAAGTGTGAGCCAGTGGGGGTTCTCGAATGAGTGAGTGAGTGAGACCCCGAGGGGTCCTCACGTTACAGGGGAAGGCAGAACGAAAACAAACTGAGACATCCCCTTCAGGCTAGGCCGTACCACAGGTGGTGGACAGTAGGCATGGTTTTAGAAGGGACAACACACGACAAGGAGTAGAACGTAGGAAGGGTCAACACATCTCCCTTCACCTCCATTCTCCACCTTGCGAGCTACCGGCGTTACCAGTTCTGTGTGTTTGCCTAGAAATAGTGCATGTGATGAACTTTGCTGCTTCTCACATATCAACGTATCTTTCAGATTTTCCGCACAAGTATATACAGAGCTGCCCTAATTTTGTAAACAGGTGTGGTATTGTATGGACGCGCCATGGTTAGTTCGGGCCGGCCGCAGCTGGTAGGTAGATAGATGTTCAGGTCGCTTCTGATCTGTGTGCTATTACAAGTGGTGCCTCAGTTCATACTAATATTAAAAAGCGATTTCTCGTCTGTGTGAGTCTGTCTATTAAATAGAATCTTGAGAGCGGGATGGCCGGGCCAGAGGACACGTATGTTCTTATTTTGATGTGTAAACCACCACCCTGAGTTGTACCGGTTCACCCTCCCTCCCCCCCACCAGCCGTGCGTGAATAATTTACACCTATTTTCCCAAGACCCAGGGGGCATAGTGGGAACTCCAGCTTTGCCTTTGCCAGTGTGGTAGGTGAGAAACTGTATCTTACAGGAAATGTGATTTGCTTCTGGAGGAAGGACTATTTTAGAAGCCAAGGAACACCAGGTCTCCAGCGTCAGCTGCCCTTGGGCCTCCGTCAGGCCAGCCCGTGCCTGTGAGTTGGAAAAAGGTGCTCGTCCTCGGGACCCTCGACTGGCATCTGCAGGAAAACTGTTGTGATCACTGCAAATCTGCGATGGCTCTGAGGCAGAGGACAGCCTGGAGTCAGGACAGCGCGGCCTGCTCTCCCACAGGCAGCAGCAGGAGCTCCTGGCGGTTTTGTGAGCGCGCTGGTCTCTGGGCGGTAACCAGATCGCCTGCAATTAGTGCCGTGGAAGCGGCAGCAGCGGGACAGGAATCCAGGCCGTCTGACAGTGGAGCGTGAGGGCATCAGCTTGAGGGGCGGCCAGAATAAATGGAAACTTCATTATCCGTGGATTATGCACTTAGAACTCAGGTCCCAGGCAACTCTGATATTAGTAATTTGGCCAGCGGGCTCATTAAGCTCTTAAGAAAAGTGAATCTAGTTAATGAATTAATACAAGATGACATTTTACATACAGAGCAAGAACGAGACCAGGCTCCACTGAATTATGGAACATCATAATTTCTCGTGTAAATGTGATTGCCGCTTCTCGCCTGCCAAAGTGGGCAGATCTGGAGAGAACCTGCTTTCGGAGACGTAAATGAGACTGTTAAGATTTGCAATCATTTCATATCCCATTCATTTTAAAGCGCTCCCTCTTGCACGCTTAAAACTTCGAGTGGTTGCACGGAAGTCAGTGTCTTAAAATTTCCGGACCTGTTTGTTTCCTGAAGGCGGTTCCACCGGCTTTTCATTTATTAGGAGACACATCTCTCTAAAAAGAAATGCACTCAGTCCCTACTCCCTTCTCCATTCTGTGCCCTCACCAAGGGGACTCTCTCCCCGCCTCTGCCTCTGGTCCAGAGAAGTTGGGGAGGATAAGGGAAAAGAACATGAGCACTCAGAATTAGCATTAGCCAGTTTGGAATGATGGAAAGTTCTAGAGACGGGTGGCGGTGAACGTGAATGTACTTCATGCCACTGGACTCTTAAAAATGGGGAGAATGGGAAATGTTGTAAGCTATGTATATATTTTACCACAATGAAGAAGCAAGAAAAGAGACACCCGGGTGGCTCAGCAGTTGAGCATCTGCCTTCTGCCCAGAGCGTGATCCTGGAGACCCAGGATGGAGTCCCATGTCGGGCTCCCTTCATGGAGCCTCCTTCTCCCTCTGCCTGTGTCTCTGCCTCTCTGTCTGTGTCTCTCGGGAATAAATAAATAAAATCTTTATATAAAAATAAAAAGTGAGAAAACCTGGCCCTAACTGAGGGCAAACCTTGGCCAGGCATAGTATTTTACCCTATAACCCAGGAATCCAGGACCTGGCTACTGTGATTCACCTGCCGCCGCCGCCTCCCCCGTTTTAAACTTAGAGGGCCTGAGGCTCCCAGGAGCGCAGCCACTTGCTTGGGCAGCAGCTAGAAATGATGGCCCCAGGACTCAACCCCTCGACTCTGTGCTGGAGACCACAAAATAAAGAGGATGTTTTATTTTAAGCCTGAGCTCTGAAGCAGAACACACACACACGTGCATGCCTGCTCCCATCCAGTTTTTAGTCCACTGCATTGAAAGCAGACACGACTCCAGCAGCACCCCCAGAGTGCCACAGCTCACTGTCTCCGAAAGAGTCCCAAGCCTGCCCCCCCACACACACCAAAGGTCTGCAGCGTGCTCTGCATTTCTGCATTTGGTCTAGGACCTTTCTGTCATCATCGGAAGCATGGCCTACAGGAGCATCGAAGCTTCTCGCCCCTGTTTGAGTGTGGCCGGAAAGGGAATGAACATGAGGCCTGGAGCTTGAGGGGGAAGGCTCTTCGTTTGTCTGCGATTGAGGGTGTTTTGAGAGTCGAGAGATGTTTCGATCAGGAAAGGAGAGATCGCCAGTTTCCCAGCGCGTGGTTTTTCTGATGGACAAATACCTGGGTTTGAGGCCTCGCTCCTCTACTTGCATCTTATGTGAACTTAGGCAAGTTAATTCACCTCTGAGTCCATTTGCTGTCTGGGAAATAGGACTGATAAAATAATAATAGGACCTGCCTTACTGAGGTGCGCCAACACACAGGTATTTTTCGCACTGAGTTGAAGGCATGTGTTGAGTGCCCGCTCTGTGTCAGGCCCCATCCTGCGTCCTGGGGATACTGTGATGAATGGGACAGGTGCACGTCTATAAACAAGGGATCAGTGAAGCTTGGCCCAGCTCCAGGACACGGGGCCCGAGCAGAAGGCGGTCGCTACGGCTACTACTTCACATCTGCATTTTTCCTGTATATCCACTGAAACCTCACAGCTTCAGAGGGAGGGGGAACAGGCCCAGGAAGTGGCCACCAGATTTGCTCACTTGGGCTGTGTTTATTCTTCCAACTGGGCCACGACAGTGGGTGGTTGTGGTTCTTCTGCAGAGATGAGAGGTCCCTGGCTCTCTGAGGAGGGACCGAGCTGGTTTCCTGGGCCAGCCTGGGCCGTGTCTTGGTTACCAAGTGTGTCCCACTGACTGGGAAGCCCTTCACCTGAGTATTGGGAGCATGGCTTATTAGTACACTTGGAGAGGAGGGTGTTGGCAACCTAAGGGGGTAGGATGGGTCCCAGACTTTTGCCTGAAGGTCTTAGAGGGATGCTTGCAGGTTAGCTAGCGGGTCTGGTTAGAGGGCGCAGGACACACAGTGTGAGGGACAAGCCTCTGATGTCAGACCACTGGGCTCAAATCACACATGGCTCTTTACCTCCTAACTCTGTGACCCTCATCAGGGGGCCTAGACTCTCTGAGATTCACCTTCCTCATTTTAAAAAGAAGGCAGTGACAGCACCTAATTCCTAGAGTTGCTGTGAGGCAAGCAGAGGGGATAAAGCACATGTTTGCCTGTTTTGAGCACATACCACATGGCACCGTGTGTCTGCTCTTGTCCTGAGTGCCCCATCACTATTCGCTGATTTCATGCTCACGACAGCCCAGTCAGGTGGGCACTGTTACTATCTCTGTTTTATTGATGAGGAAGTCACAGCATGGAGACGTTGCCACTTTACAAGGGGCACATAGTAAGTTCCAGAAGGCACAGAAGCTGGGATTGGAACGTAGTCTGGCTCCAGAGGCCGTGATGGTAGCTTATGCTGTGCTGTGCTGGCTCTCAATCTGGAAAGCCTGGCATAAGGCCTGGTGTAAAAATAAACACTCTGCAGACATGAGGAACCCGGATGCACCGACCGGTATTCCTCAGATGTTATATTACAAACTTCTGGTGAGTTTCTAGCAAATTTCCAGCCCTCCGCAACCATTAATCCATTTTCTGTCTTTATAAATTTGCCTTTCCTGAACATTTCATGTAAATGGTATCCTACAGTACTTGGCCTTTTGTGTTTGGCTTATTTGGCATGGCGTAACGTTTTTTGAGGTTCATCCATGTTATAACACATATCAGTACTTTTGATGGCCAAATAATATTCCAAGGTGTGGCTTTCCCACATTTTACTTATCCCTTCACCAGTCCCTGGACATTGGTGTGGTTCCCACCTTCTGGCTGCTGCTGTTGCGAATTACGTCGCTACGAACATTTGCATCCATTCCCTGGGACGGACTTGAGCGGAAGAGTAAACCAAAATGCTAACTAACCTCTCTCCTTCTGTCTCCCCTCTGGGTTTCTCAGAACCAGGCAGCGGGCAGGTGTTTGTGACGTCAGAGAACCAGCTTGTGTACTACCCCAGCATCACCTACGCCATCATCGGCAGCTCTGTCATCTTCGTGCTGGTGGTGGCCCTGCTGGCGCTGGTCTTGCACCACCAGCGGAAGAGGAACAACCTCATGACGCTGCCTGTGCACCGGCTGCAGCATCCCGTGCTGCTCTCCCGCCTGGTGGTCCTGGACCACCCCCACCACTGCAACGTCACCTACAACGTCAACAACGGCATCCAGTACGTGGCCAGCCAGGCCGAGCAGAACGCATCGGAAGTGGGCTCCCCACCGTCCTACTCAGAGGCCCTACTGGACCAAAGGTGCGTATGCCGGGTAGCAGAGGTGGGGGGAGGGAGGTTATTGATGGGGAAAGCAGAGTATGTGCCTGCACCTGGGATCCCAGGGCTTGCCAGGAGCCTGCCAGTGGTTGATCCCAAACAGTGGGGGCCCCCTAGGCCCCAGGGCCCCTCGCTGGAGCGGGGCAGCCTCCACCCGGGCCCCCCAAAGCCCCCCATGGGTCACTGCCGTCGGGCACGTGGCAGCACCGCACACCGACCGTTTTCCGGTCCCTTGATCTTGGTGCAGGGGCAGGGGTCCCCCGAGACCTCGGATGGCCGTCCTGCGGGGTGGGCAGCAGCAAGCCGCAGACAGGACCTGGGCTCCTGACCCCCGGCCCCCCACCGCCCCCGCCTCTCCCTTTGCAGACCCGCCTGGTACGACCTCCCTCCGCCGCCCTACTCCTCGGACACCGAGTCCCTGAACCAAGGCGACCTGCCCCCCTACCGCTCACGCTCCGGCAGCACTGACAGCGCCGGCTCCCAGGGGGCCAGCAGCCTGCTGAGCGCCGACGACAGCAGCCCCCCCGACGGCGCCGCGGGCCCTCGGGACCCGGAGCCTGGCCAGGCCGCTGCCCGCGTATGAACCCGGCACTTCCAGAGTCCACGTGGGCTCATCTGCTCCGACTGTTACCATCCTGACAACGCCCGCTCGTGGGAAGCCCCTTGGGGCGCCTCCAGGAGGGATGTGGGGTGTCAGCATCCCTCCTTTCCCCTGCCCGCCCCCTCCCCGCCCCAGATTTCAGGGATAGTCTTTAGAGGGAGGCCTGGCGTTTCTCCGGCCTCGGGGTGACCTGATACACGGTGCAGCTCTGCTGGGCGGCCACTCGTCCGTCGGGGCCCAGGATCACGACCTCACTCGTCACCTCGCCCCTCTGCTACTGGCGGCGTCCCGCCAAACAGGCAGCCCTAGATTGCAGGTGGGGGACAACGTGGTGCTTCCGCATCGTGTCGCATGTTCCGAAGGGCAGGAGACGCTGGACCGCACTCCCGGGGGGCCGCTACCTCACAGCTCCGTTGGGGTTTGGGCCGATGATCGCCCAGGAGGCCCTCAGGCTGGCCGCCCTGGCACGAATGCAGGTGAGCGCCACACTCTGCCCGCGCTGTCCTGCAGGCCGCCCTCGTGCACTGGAGGCGGCGGCCCGAGGACACGTCGGCCCTGACGTACACCCTTCAGCCATTGGCAGTGCCGGTGTGGTTCTCTGACCGACTCTGAAACCCCCGACTCTGGCCGGATTCGGGCTTTAAAAGCTTGCCCAGGAATCCTCACTGTGCGTTTTCTCCGGCAGCGTCTGGCATCAGCCTCATCCCAAAGTAGGCAGGGAGCCCCTGCCATAGATTCATACGCGTACTCAGCTCCTAACATGCCTGGGTCTGCTTCGGTCCCCAGTCCTTCCCTGGCTTCTGGACTGTCACTGCAGCCCTTTCCCCCAGCTGTGACCTGCCCAGAGCCAAGGGGTGAGGGCCCAACTTGAATTGGCCAAAAATTGGGTCTGGTCCACACCCGGCCTGTCTTGCCCACTCCTACAGCCTTCCACACTCGCTTCCTACGTGACTGTAACACCCAGAAGTCGTTTTACCTGTGCATTTGGACCTGAGGCCACTGTGGTTTCTGACACACCCAAGAACCATATTCAGTACCTCCCACCAGAGCTCCTGGCTCCCTGTGCTGCACACACTCCCCTTCCCAGGGCCCAGAAACCAGCACCCTGATTTAGGGTTAGGGTTAGGGTTAGGGTTAGAGTCAGGGTCAGGCTTCTTCTGACTTGCCATAGTTCCTCCTCTAAAAGACGTGGACAGTAGACAATTTGGAGTCAAGATTTGCCATTCGGACTTTTTTTTTTTTAATCTCTTAGAAATGCATTTGAAACAGTGTGTTTGTTTTTTCCCTTCTAGTTAAGGGATTATTTATATGTATAGGAAAGCTGTCTGTCTGTTTGTTTTTCCCTTAGTGAGGTCCAAAGAGAGATGCAAACAGAGATCACACCTTTGTCCCGCTAAGCCTTGATACGAAGTCACACTCCCGGCTGACCCGTGTACCAGGCGTGTGTGCATTGTTGCACTTTGAGTTATTATTTATCGAGTTCTTGAAGGATGCAGAAAGAGGGATGCCTTTCTCCCTCGGTTCAGTCTCTGTGTTTATGCTAGCTTTCCTCTTCTTCCTCTGTGGCCAGCCCGCCACGGGGCCCACTCCCTGGAGAAATAGTGGGTAGAAGCGTGGGCGTTAGTTGGCAAGAAACCACGCTTGACCCATGGGGGCGCAAAACTGGAACCAGGTGGGACCAGTCCAGGCAGCTCTCACCCCTTCAGGACTTCTTTCCACAGTAGAAGAAATTTTCAGCCACCTCCGTGATGCACATTTTAATGAAGCCTGCAGGAGTGGGGGACGACGTGGCATTTAGTGATCCTATTCTCTGGACTTTTTTTTTTTTTTTTTTAATCCAATCCAAACTGTGTTAGAGGAAAGCTAACCACTTGGCGATTTCTTTTTTTCTTTTTTAAGTTAAAAAAAAAGGAGCCTAGTTGCGTCTTTCATTTTTTTAAATAACATTTGAGTTATTTTCCGAGTAATCCAATAAAAAAAAACTTTTGATGGCAGCCAGAGTGTGTTAGGAACCCTGGCTGAGCATTTCATCTCCTGTGAGTCAGAATGGCTTTATTTTTTCTCCCTTTGATGGGCCCGTGCTTCTTTCTGGTATTTTGGAAGTTGTTTAGAGGAAGGGATTCTAATTTTAATTAATTGTGCAGTGAATTAATCTCACTCGCTTTTCTGCTTCCAGGCATCTTAGGAAAAACAAATGGTCTTAGTAGATAAGAAAGCCTATTAATGTTTTTTTTTAAATAAACACAGGGACATTTTTATTATAGATGTGATTTTTTTAATGAATCTTCTTAAAAAATATATAAATAGGACACCAAAGCTGCAGGGATATTTTTCCTGTTTTTTTGTTGTTTTTTTTTTTTTTTTTAATCTCCCTTCTCTAGATGGCAAATAAGTGGCCAGCAATATTTTTTTAACTCATTCCATCCAGGATATTTTTTAGACATTGCCTAAATCTACACCAAGCAGAAAACCATCGCTGCTCTTTTTTCTCAAATGAGACCAGCAAGTTCTTTTTATTTTAGAGTTAAAATTCACATCACAGTAACCTATGGCTTATCCCCTGACTCAACTCCCTACTCTGAAATTGACTTGTTTAAAAAAATGCTGCAAAATGGTTGACAAATAGTGTGCGATGTTCAAAGTTGATGTAAACTGGAAAGTTTGTGTGGTTGCTTTTTGTGTTTTGGCTAGGTTTTGGTTTGGGTTTTTGTTTTTGTTTTTTTTAATTTTTATACTTTCAAATAAACTTGCAGTTTCATTCTTTCTATTGGTGTGAATGTTTCTTAACCCATGTCTGGCCTCTGTGGCATTACGAAGAGTGAACGGTCACATCTCATGGCTTCTGGAGTGAATTTATGCTATCCTAAAATGAGAAAAAGGAAGAGTATAGTGACGGGACCTCAAAATATGGTGATAGCTTGTGTGGCTGAAATACAGAAGTGAAGTCACGGACACCAGTTAGTATCATGGGCCCCCAGGATGTCAGTTCAGAAGATGGACATTAGTTTCTGTCACTAGGATGCCATTTGAGGGAAAAGGACAAGTGACTGTGACAGCTGAAACAGGTTCTGACCACATATTCAGGGGCACTCAATAGCCCTTGCACAGGTAGGCTGGTCATTAGTTTTGAATCCCATTGGCTCAGACTGGCCCCACCAGTGATGGTAACTTCTTTTTATGCTTCTCTTAGTCTCATTTTGGAACCATGTGCTAATTGATGCTACATGAATAGTTTCCACAGAAAGTCAAGATGCCCAAGAGATCACCCATGAACAGGAGAAATAACCCTGGCCTTGGCCAAGATTGAACTCCACATGGATTTCTAAACATAGAATGCACAGAACTAAGGTTTAGGTCATGCATTCGTCCCCAGGGGTCTCAAAAAAGAAGACTGGGCTATCAGAGAGTGGTATCCCAAGTATATGCCAGGCCATGTCCTGCCCCAAGTGGTCTAGGGTAGACCTTCCCAAGCAGTTGGTCAAGGTTTGTCAAGATATCAACTCCTCATCTCTGAGAGAACCATTCTTTACTGGGTGGCAGGATGGAACAATTGAAAAGCACTAATCTAGAGCAAAAATAAGTAAACATTTTGTGTAAAGGGCCAGATCCTAAATATTTTTGGCTCTACAGCCATATGGTCTCTATAGCAATGACAAAAGCAGCCATAGATGATAAATAAGTGGGTGTTGGTGTGTTCCAATAAAACTATTTATGTAGGGATCCCTGGGTGGCGCAGCGGTTTGGCGCCTGCCTTTGGCCCAGGGCGCGATCCTGGAGACCCGGGATCGAATCCCACGTCAGGCTCCCGGTGCATGGAGCCTGCTTCTCCCTCTGCCTGTGTCTCTGCCTCTCTCTCTCTCACTGTGTGCCTATCATAAATAAATAAAAAATTAAAAAAAAAATTTAAAAAAAAAAAAAAAAACTATTTATGTAAATAGGCAGCTGGCTGAATTTTAGCCCATGGGCTAGAGTTCCCCAACCCTTGATAGAAAAGAGCATTCCATGGGCAGCCCGGATAGGTCAGCGGTTTAGTGCTGCCTTCAGCCCAGGGCATGATCCTGGAGACCCGGGATCAAGTCCCACGTCGGGCTCCCTGCATGGAGCCTGCTTCCCCCTCTGCCTGTGTCTCTGCCCCTCTCTCTCTCTCTCTCTCTCTCTCTCTCTCTCTCTCTCTCTGTTTCTCATGAATAAATAAATAAAATCTTAAAAAAAAAAAAAAGCATTCCTACATTGGATTCATGAATCCAAACCTCAGAAGCATCCTAGAAAAGAAAAGGTATGTTAATGGCCTGGAATATTAGAAACCTTGAAAATGGCGCTAATCTCCAAAAAAAATTAAAAATAGAAGAAGCTATGAGACAAGCAATTCAAGGACCTGTAAAATTAATTTTAATTGACCCTATAAGCTCTTTTCCAGTGAATAAGAAAATAACAAGATCAAGATGAGTAGAGGCTTTCCCAATGAGGTCCTCAACATTAGGTTTGAATGCAGAGGTCCGAGTCAAAAAATTACTCTCACTACGGATTCTTTAACATGATAAACTGACACAACAGTCTGTCTTTTAGAGAAAAGTCCATGGGAATGAGTGCTCTGAGAAGTATTGTCCATATTCTCCACTTAGCTTGCCACCCGGAGGCAAGGCAGTAGATTCAAAAGGAAAACTATTAAAAACAAGGAGCTTCAGATGCCTACCGTGGAGGTGTGATAAGTGCCCCCAGTGAGATCCTCAGGAAAGATGTCAGTGAGAAGATGTGCTGAGTCCCTTGACATCCTATGGTTAGGAAAGATCATAGGATCACCCCCCCCCAATAACCCCCAAGTGATAGAAATCCAAGTCACAACATGCTTAATTTTATTAAGTTTTAGAAGATATACTGGCTAATGCAAGTAAGTCCAAGGGTATGGAACTGTTGGTTTCAGGTTGAGCTGGATCTAGTTGCTCAACAGCTGTCATTAGGAATCTCTTTCTCAGCCTGAGAGCCCTGCTTTGCCCAGCATGGATGTCAGGGCTTTACATTAGGTGGAAAAGAGGATCCCAGAAGATCCAAGTTTGCAATCTTAGAAATAGAGGTACTGTCTCTCCTGGAGTCCTAGAAACCCCCTTAAATGGAGTTATGACTGGTCATCCTTGGTCATATGACCACTACCATGAGTGGGGATCAGTCTCTTGATTTCCAGAATTCCATGAAATGGGAAAGGGATGACTCCTAGTGGAGAGGCTGGCAGTAGACAAAATATCAACGTGTCTACTATAGAACCTCACCAAGAAATGGGGCCCACAACTGACTGGCACACTTTCTGGTTCACATAAGAAAATGCATATAACTACAAGCTTCAGGCAACACGGGTTTGAAAGGAGCAGAAGCAGTGTTACGGCGACGATTTCAGGAGACAACAGCCTTTCTCGAAACATGGGCAAAGTCAGTGTCAAGCTACAGGTATATTGGGCTTGGGTTGGGTATGCTTTTATGAGATCCTCTTCTGGGGGAGGCCACATGGATAAAGCCATATAAGAGGCATCCTACCTAAAGAAGCCTGAACTGTCTCCTGGGCTCCAGGACTTCCAGACCACTGGAAGTATAGAAATGGTGCGCTCATCCGACCAAGATTCATCTCCAGCTTGCACAGGATTTTCAAGTTGATGGATCAGAGATGTGTTCCCATTTTTCACCCTTGTTACACTATGCAAAGACTTAGGCTCAATTATGCATGCTGTTAATAAGCTTTCCAAATTAACCCTTTTATCTGCCCCCCCCCCCCCGCAACCGAGAGCTAGGATGCACTAATATCTGAGAACCACAACTTGGAAATTCGGGGACAGCTGGTGTCACAGGAGCTGAGGGGCTGAATTCTCATCACAGTAGGTGCTTGAAGGCATGACCATGGGGGACTGACATACAGAATCGGGGCAAGCTTGTTTATTGTAATACGGCTGATGCTTCAGTCGGGCTGGGGCTGCGGGCTGAGCAAGGGTGATTCATGCTAAGTTCCGGTACAAAGCCCAAGCCATTGCTGGACTTTCCATTTGATCCTGATAAGTCATCCCAATGAGCCAGCAGAGGAAAAGGCACGTGGAGAAATCTTACGGACTTTGCTCTAAAATGGAGCGCACGCAGACAACACTTAAGGGCCAGGCCTGGAAGTAGCCACACCCCTCACTCACGTCCTGTCCCGTTGCCCAGGGTCTGGTCAGTCCCACAGCCACACCTCCTGCAGAGAGGCTGGGAAGGTAGATTGGCTATATGTCCTAGAAGAACCGGAAGAGGATTTTGACACTAGCCACCTAATGTATGTTCTTACACTTCTTTCCTCCCATAAAATACACTTGTCCCTTCCCCCAAAGAAGAAACCCAGCCAGATTCCAAATCGAATCAGATTCAATGTCCAGGATCAGTGAAAATTTCTGTCCAATCCAAATGTGACTCCTCTGATAGGACAACTACTCAACCCCACATATTTTTTTTTTTATCATTTGTCTCCTTAGATTGCCTTCCTTCAACCAAATTCTCAAAATACTTGAATAACTTTCAAGTCACTCGGAATAAAAGTCAAATTGTGGTTTGCTGGACATTTACACCCTCAGCTGCCATTACCTATCCAACTTCATTTTCTACTCTTATCCACCCCCCGCTCACTGTTCCAGCTGCATTGGCCCCTTTGTTGGCTCTGGAACCCACCAGACACAACTCCCACAGGCCCTTTGCTCCTGCTATTCCTGGAACACCCATCTCCAGACACGTGCAACACTCCCTCCCATCAGAGAGCGCTCCCTCCCATCATGACCCGTGTCCTCTTAGGATCTTAACATTGCCATCTTGGGGGCCTCAGCTGTGGCCACTTGGAGACTCTTGGAAGAGAGAAATAATCAGAGCTTGCTCTTGACCAAGATCTACTTACACATAAATGATTTTGAGGGATTCCTAGATCATGGGAACTTGGAGCTTTGGGGAGTGTGTTAGAAAAGTGTAGTCTGGAAATTTAATTCGGGCCAATACTATAGTTCTCCAATGGTCAAGAGGAGAGCCAATTTAAGAAATAGAAATAACGCACGGGACCGTGCAGCACAGGACTTGGGAGGGAGGTGACACTTGAACACACACCCACGGGCGGCCTGCTCTTCCAGCGACCCCTGACGTGTGACTCCTTTGCAGAGGAACTTGAACCAGACCTTCATCTTGGAATACGTCCTGGGGTGTCAGTCTGTGAACCAGCCGAAGGGCACACCGATGTGCCTGGAGACTTCCTAGAATCGCCAATTCCTGTTCGGAAATGGTGGCATCCTTGGTTCAGAGATGAGGCACCCACATCTAGCTCAAACAGGCCGAAGAGTCGTAGAGTTATTCTAGAAAGAAAAGGAGGAGATGGCTTCCTTTTAAGTGAAAAGCAAACTGTTTAGATAACTCCTCCCCCCCAGTTGGAACTAGTTGCTGGGCAATGACTGAATGTGAGTGTCTTGACCCCACCTGCCGATTCGGCTTGAATCTAATAAGTGGCTCGTTGGAGGAGATGCCATGTGTGTGTTCCCGGTGGGTACCAGCCGGGCCCCATCGGAGCCGCTGCAGGCATCACAGGAAGAAGGGATTGGAGGTGGGGATGAGGGCCTGCACGCGTGTGGGCAGAGCCGGCGGGGGATGGCCTGATGGACCCCAGACCCACTTGCCAGCCACGCGAGCCTCATCCGGAGACAGGCAGGGAATCCCAGAGCCTACACGGCAGGTGGAGAAGCTACAGTAACTGCAACACGGTCCTGCGATGAGGGAGCCCACGGAAGGACTGAAGAGCCGTGTCTGCCCCCTCCCCCGACCCCCAAGAGTGACCTCGCTGCTGCGCTTCTGCCTCCCACACCTCATGGGAGCTCCTTTCATGGCACATTCGCCCCAGAGCCCCTCGGGGAAGGGGATTCGGGGAAGCACGGTTCCCAACCTCAGGTGAGGACGGAGTCACCGGGCACTCGGCCCACTGGGGCGACCAGGATGTCAGGCCGTGCCGTCGTTCCCAGAGCAGACCCTCCGTCCACCAGGTGAGATTCTTTTTGTAATGTAGCAAATTGGTCCAATGAGTGCAGGACCTTAAGTTCTTTGTAATTCACGAGGGAAAGGAATTTCATGTGTGACCTTTAATTTTTCTAGGTCTTCCCAATCACTGGGGTCCGCAGTTTTCAATACTGGGGAACGATCCCCTTCTATTAGTTGCTGTAACTTCTGGTGAGCCGTTTGGACAGTTTGTGTGGGGAGATAGGCTTGGCTTTGGGGCTCCTTTTACCAAAGATCTGTGCCGACCCTGAACAGAGCTTCCTGCTGCCCACTGTGGGGTCCCACGGAAACTCAAAATGGGGCACCTGTGGGTGTGGGGTGAGCAGATGGGAGTACGATACGCGCCTCCTCCCCTGACAGAAACGGCCGGTGGGTTGACTGTAGGTTTGGCCATCAAGCCAAGCAAGTTGGAAGCCAAAACACATTGGAAAGGGTAAGGTTTCTGGCCCCCTCCCCGCGGCTTCCTGTCTCCTGCTCACTAACCCCTCCGGGAGGCAAGTTTACTAGGGTCAGAGTCAACGGGGTAAACCTATCAGTGGGGCCATGGCAGCCCCATGGCCAGGGAACAGATTGCCCAGAGCGGGCACAAGAGTTCAGAGATGCCAGAAGGAAGAGTCATCCTTGGAGGGGGGACGTAGGTCCACTGTCTCCCCTCTGCGTCTCCTGTCCCCCTTGTCCGCATGTCTCCCTCCTCCCCTCTCCTTCCTGTCCTCTCTCCCAAGCTCTGTCCTTGCTACTGTTTCGGGAGCGGCCTCCCTCTTCGTGCTGCCTGGAGCAAGCAGGGGACTGAGCGCTCCGCGTCTAACCTGCGATCCTAATCCTTCCCTGGAAGCTCTGGAGGCCTCTACTTGGAAACTACCATAGGCCTCGTTTCGGTTTTGGCTAAGAGCCGACTTTTACTTCTCAGCCTTTACTGAGGAGCCTAGACTTTGAGAAATCACCAGACACTTGCATCTCCTGTCAAAACTTCTATCCTGGGTCCTCGCGTCTATGCTCAAACCCTGAGTTTGCAAGCCAGAAACCCCCGGGTAGTTAGTACTTAACCCACACGTACATTTTCATCGGCTCGTGGACTGTTTGTATCTGTCGCCAACGACGGAGGCTCAGGCGAATTCACACAGGTGTCCGGGCGTCTGGCCTCTCGTAAAGGAGGACATAAGCGCTCGCAACATTGGGCCTTCCCACGTGTCGGGCTCGCCCAGAGCTGAGGAGCCGCCGGCCTGTTGGCATGAACGTCTGCCCGTCACGGCCACCACTTGTCCCTGCCGTCTCCCATCCAAGCCACTTCCCTTATCTGATGGCCTGCGTGGCCCGTGTCCTCTTTGGTAGGACCTGGAGGGAGCAAGGCTGAGGAACCGGCATCCAGATTTCTACCGGCGCTTGCTTTCTGGAAAGAGCAAGTCCCCGGGGATTCAGATAGCTGCCAGCGTTGCCACTAATGAGTCTTGTCACTTTCTGGGCCTCCCTTTCCCCGTCTGGAAAATGCAAACCTGAGTTCTTCCGACGGACGTCTGTCCTGCCCAGCGCCTTTGCTAGTACGTGGGGTAAAATACACATAACACTTGATTTTAACCATTTTTTAAAGATTTATTTATTTATTTATTCATGATAGACATAGAGAGAGAGAGAGAGAGGCAGAGACACAGGAGGAGGGAGAAGCAGGCCCCATGCAAGGAACCCAACATGGGACTCGATATCGGGACTCCAGGATCGCGCCCTGGGCCAAAGCCAGGCGCCAAACCGCTGCGCCACCCAGGGATCCCCCGTTGTAACCATTTTTAAGAGTACAGTTCAGAGGCACGAACACATTCAGGTTGTCATGCGACCATCCCCACCGTCCGCCTCTGGAGCACTGTTGTTACCCCAAAGTGAGCCTCAGTCCCCATTAAACCCTAACGCCCTTTCCCGATTTTCTCGGCCCTGGCACGCGCCGGCCTCCTTTCTACCTGGGTGAATTCGACTACTCACTCTAGGGACCTCATCTAAGCGAGTGCGCACAGGATTTGTCTTTCTGTGTCTAGTTCACTTGGCATAATGTCACCCATGTGGCACCATTTCCGACTTTTTTTTAAGAATTTATTGGTGTATTTGAGAGATTAGGAGCAGGGGAGGGGCAGGGGGAGAGGGAGAAGCAGCCCCCTGCTGAGCAGGGAGCCTGAGAGTCGGGGTTCGATCCCAGGACCCCAGGATCACGACCAGAGCCGGAGGCAGGCGCCCAACCAGCTGGGCCCCCAGGCGCCCAGGGTTTCCGACCTGTGAAGGCTCAGACTCCCTGGTCGGGATCTACCAGCGTGAGTGTGTCCATTCATCCCTAGACGGGCATTTGACTTGCTGCCGTGTTCGAGGGAGGGTGGGGGCGTCTTTGCCTTCCCTTCTCTGGGGCATATGCCCACGGGGAGAGCTGGCCCCACACCCCTCCTCAGGTTGGGGAAGGCCCCTCCTAGGAGTCCTGCCTCCCCAGGGAAGAAGTGACTCATCTGTGCAGGCTCCCTGGGGACCGAGGGCCCAGGCACGGGTCCCAGGCTCAGCTCCTAGACCCTCCCCCGAAGACTTAGCTTTGAGAGAGGCTAATGTGAGGAAGGAGGCGCCTGCAGAAGGGATTGGTTCTGACGGAGGAACGTCAGGCTTCAGGCCGCAGCAGGGGCAGGCACCCAGAGGTGCTCAGCGTCCCTGGAGCCGGCCGTGGTCCCCGCACCAGAAGCCTCTGCAACAAAGCCCCCCCCACCCCGACCCCCAGCAATTATCAGTGGGGGTTGTTGTCCTACACAGGCAGCCCCAGCCCTGCTCCTCTGTTCCCCCCACAACTTCCCGAAGCCCCTTACTCAACGAATTCCTTTTCTTTTTAAACCAGCAAATTTGCAGCTGCAGTGGCTGGGAACGAGCACTGGATTGAGAGTCCACAGACCTGAGATCAAACTTCAGCTCAGCTCCCACCCCTCAGAGTGACTTCACACAATGCTGAGTTTCTTGTCCGCAAAATGGTTGTGATCGTCTCCACTTCCTTAAGCCGCAGTGAGAAACCCATGCCATCTTGCAGATGAGGTCCCTTGTGAAGGGCGATAGACACTTTATTTTATTTTTTCGATAGACACTTTAAATAGGAAGGCTTAGCAGTCTTCCTTCAGTGGGGATCCAAGCAGCTTTGGCTTTGGGTTTGTTTTTTTTGTTTTTTTGATTTCTAGATAGTGGATTTATTGATATTTTTGTTTTCTTTTTCCAGGTTTTTAAAAAGTTATTTATTTAAATTTTTTAAAAAAGATTTTATTTATTTATTCATGAAAGAGAAAGGCAGAGACACAGGCAGAGGGAAAAGCAGACTCCTGGCAGGGAGCCAATGTGGCCCTCGAACCCAGGACCTGGGATCACGACCTGAGCCAAAGGCAGATGCTCAACCACTAAGCCACCCAGGCATCCCGGTTTGTTTTTTTCTTAATTTAAATTCAATTAACATATAATGTTTTATTAATTGCAAAGGTAGAGGTCAGTGACTCATCAGTCTTCTATAACAGCCAGTGCTCATCCCATACGTGCCCTCCTTAATGCCCATCACCCAGTTGCCCCAGCCCCCAAACCCTCCCCTCCAGCAACCCTCAGTTTGTCTCCTGTGATTCAGAGCCTCTTAGGGTTTGTCTCCCTCTCTGATTTCCTCTTGTTTTGTTCCTCCCCGCCCCGTCCTCTATGACCCTCTATTTTGTTCCCTAAGTTCCACATATGGTTGAGATCATATGACTATTGTCTTTCTCTGACTTATTTCGCTCAGCATCATATCCCCTAGTTCCGTCCACATCGTTGCAAATGGCAAGACTTCATCTCTCTGATGGCTGAGTCATATTCCATTATAAATATATAGACCACATCCTCTTTATCCCTTCATCTGTCGACGGACATCTGGGTTCTTTCCACAGTTTGGCTTTTGAGGACTTTGCTGCTACACTCATTGGGGTGCAGGTGCCCCCTCGGATCACTACATCAGTATCTTTGGGGTAAATCCCCAGCAGTGCAATTGCTGGGTCGTAGGGTAGCTCTATTTTCAACTCCTTGAGGACGCTCCACACTGTTTCCCCGGGTGGCTGCACCAGCTCGCATTCCCACCCGCGGTGCAGGAGGGCTCCCTTTTCTCCACATCCTCGCCAGCATCCATCATTTCCTGTCTTGTTAACTTTAGCCATTCTGATGGGGTGAGGTGGTATCTCTGTGTAGTTTCGATCTGGGTTTCCCTGATGCCGAGTGATGGGGGGGCACTTTTTCATGTGTCTGTTGGCCATGGGTGTGTCTTCTTTGGAGCAATGTCTTGCTAAGAGATTTGGGAAACTGCATTAAGCAGACCGCATCAGGGCAAAGTCCCGAGTGCATTTGAACCCAGGAGTCTGAATTAACCCACCTAAGTGCCCTTTTGGAAATTGAGTTAACAAGTTGGTAAAGGCAGGAAGAGGAGGGAGAGATATTTAGTCGGCGACACCTGATGATCCAAATGGCCAGATGCAGAGCAGTAATGCCGACATTTATTAGTCAGCAATTTTGTGCCAAGCACTTTGCTATCATTTGTATTGGCTTAAATAATCCTCTGAATCGGTGCTTGGCGCACTGTAACTTGCACGCTGAGTCTGGCCCACCATTTGTTTTGTAAATAAAGTTTTATTGGGACACACCAATGCTCATTCATTTACTATTTCTGCGGCTGCTTTCAAGCTACAATGACAGAAAAGAGTAGCTGCAACAGAGCCCGTTTGGCCCAAAAGCCTTAAAATACTTGCTACCTGTCCCTTAATGGACAATCTTGTGGATCCTTGCTGTAAGTGAAGCCTGAGAGATGGATCTTATGATTCCACCCACTTTCCAGATTGGGAAACTGAGGGCCCGAGATGTAAAGAGCTTGTTGTAAGACCTAAACCTAGAAAGGCCTTGATTTCAGATTTGAGTGCAAAGGCCAGGCTGCAACCACTAAGTTTTAAGCTTCCGGTCATTTTGTGGCAGTGACGTCTCCTCCTGTCCATCCCCCACTCTCGGGGGAAACTGGTACATGATGGTCACTGCCTGCCTCCTTCAGATGATGGCATCAGGACTGGAGTGAAATGTCCACTTCCCACCTGCAGGCTCTCGACCGGAACTGGGTGTTGCTTCCCGAGGGATTGGTTGCTGCCTACCTGCTCTCAGATCAAGCCACCCCAAAGGCGCGGCACTGTCTGTAAATGGTACAAAGTGTGTGTTGGGTCGGGAGCTGAATCAGGGGTCGGGAGCTGAATCGGGAACCCGGGGAAACCCAGCCTGCCAGGCAGCGCTGGCTTTGTGCAAAGTCTTCCTTCCAGGAGGCACATATTCTGGGTTTCAGCGCACATCACTCTGGTGTCCGTACCCCCCCGCCTACCCCCCCCACCACGTGCATTAGGACACCCTGAGCCCCAAAGGCTGCTTTGACATTTGGCTCTAATTCTCATCTGAACACAAGGCTTCCCTGGGAGGAGTTAGTCTCTGCCGGCGAACTGCTGGTGGCCTTCACAGTGTGCTGCCCCGAAGGGCTCTCGGCCGTCCCCCGCCAGCCTGGGGACCCGGAGCGGAACACGCAGGGGCCGGGGCAGCCACGCGTGCGGATGAGCCGCCCCGCCAGGTATCTGCTCCGTTCAGTGGCCTCCTCAGCCCCTGGTTTTCCATCAACTTTGTCGTCTCCATTCTGGAGTCTTTGTGACTCCGGAAACCTTCCGGGGGGACATAGGCGGTAGGCACCGGGGTGGAGGCCCTGGCAGACGGCTCTGCCTGGAAGGGGCGTGGAGCCTGAGAGGGCAGGTGCGTGCCCGCGCCCGTGCAGAGGGTCTTCCAGGCCAGCGAATGCCGGTGGAGCGATGCGGGTTTCCAAATGACATCCCCGCGCCCTACTGCCACTCCGATCGGGCTCACGGTCATCGCTGGGTGTGCCAGCGAGACACTTCGGGGTGCACAGTCCCCAGAGACAGACCGGCCCCTGCCGGCGCTGGCCTCCGTGTCCCCAGGACGATTTCCCCGTGTGACATCCTTCTCTCTGCCTCAGCAACCCCATCTGCAAAATGGGAAAGCAGTTGGCCAGCAGCCCAGGGACAATCCCTGGGTCCCAGGAGACAAGGACGGGCGCTGGCAGCCCCGCCAGCACGAAAACGTCTGCCTGCGAAACGGGAGGGCAGGGCAGTCTGCAGAGAGCCTCTCCATAGGCCTTACATCTTGAATAAATTGCATGTTGGAATTTAATTTGGGATCCCTGCTGTTTCCTTGATGAACGCAAACCACACAGCAATTAGGGTGATGAAGCAGGCTGCTGCCCCTCCTGACGGCATCATCTGTCTGAGCGAGGAGGGAGGGGACAGCGGGGTGGCAGGTTGCTGGTGGAGCTGCGCAGGGCGTGGGCTGGGCATCCTCCCCGCCCCCCACCAGAGAGAAAGGCCCTCGGGAGGAGGGTTGTCTCCTTAGCTCCTGGACAGGGGAGAGGGAAAGGTCTGGGGGCACTTTCTTGGTTTCCACCCCACAGCTCACCCCCCCTCCGCGACCCTCTGCTAATAGTGCTCAGCCAGACTCAGCCCATGGCCCAGGCCTCAGACTCTCACGGCCCCCACTGCCCCAGCGTGGCAGGAAATGAGCATTTATCTAGCACCTGCTGTGTTCCAGGCCCTGAGTAAATGCTCCAGAGGCCTTATTTCATTTAATCCCCTGGGCAGCTGCACGAGATAGGCACTGCCATCGTCTTCATTTCACAGATGAGAATCTGCGACGCAGAAAGATTCAGTATTGTGCACGAGGTCACACAGCTCGTAAGTGACGGCAGTGGGTAGGATTCGAGCCCGACGGCCTGGGTCCCAGCTCACCTTCCACCTGCAAAGGGTGAGTCCCCAAGGCCTCAGTCTTCCAGAGAAGGATCTGATGTCTCCCCGTCCTTTGCTACCGCCTCCTGGATCCCTGCACCCCATATGGGCCCACTGAAAGGGGGATCTGCTCTCTCCCCACCCCCTCACTGGTTCTTCGCCACAGGACTGCCTTACCTGATGGATGAATTCAGGACCACCAGCCATCTCGGGAACCATGTGGAACAGGTGCAGGGAGCCTGCCCTGCCTCCCCCTTCTTTAGGTGAAAGCAGACTCTGCAAGGGCCAGTTCTAGAAGCCGGAGCCGGGTGTTTGCTCCCCTGCTCTAGCTCCTCCACCTGGGACGAGATGGGACAGTCAGCATGGCCCTTTCTGCAGAGGGATTGCAGATGGAAGTGGTGGAGAGTCTCCTTTTGGCCTCAGGTCCAGGCTGCACACTCTCAAACCTGAGTGTTGAGCTCTGCTGGGTTCAGTTCTTTGTGCTGATACACTACAGGCCAGAATTCAGGAAAGGAAGAGAGAGAGGGACTGTCACCCCAAACCTAACCCCTAACTCACAGGTTCCAGAGCTGAATATCCAGTTTCTAGGCTGGAGGAGCTACAGCAGATGAACCTGGTCCAGGAACCATCCCATGGCACCCAAGCAAAGCCTATTTCCTGCTGAGTTCCTAGGATGCCCTGCTCCCTCATACTTCCAACCCAGACCATCCGAAGGAGCTGCGAGAAGACCCAGAGAGCTCCCATTGCTGGAAGCAGGGGGAGAACAGAAGAGATGCCCCTGGAAAGGCCACCTGTAGGCAATGGATCCAGAGCAGACAAACAAGCCTTGCTCTCATGGTCACTGGACCCAAATTCAAATCCTGTCTCAACCCCAACCTTGCCATGTGACCTTTCTGAATTTAACTACCAGATGGGTAAAGTAAGACTGTTAAATAAATAACTCTTAAGGCATTAGGATTCTGTGATTCTAGGATGACTAATGGACATAGGAAAGCCCAAAGAAAGAAGTCACAGAATCCTGAGTGCTCTGGATCCAGAAATAAATGGCAGACATATCTTGGGTCTCAAATTCCATCATTCGTCCCACAAATACACAGCAGAGGCCTGCAGTGGGCTGTTGGTGCCAGGAGTAGAGGGAATCTTGGAATAAGAACGCTCCTGTTCTCCTGGGACCACAGTGGAAGCCAGGAGAAGGACAAGACACTGCACAGCCCCCCAGTCCGAGCACAGGTCGGGGCGCGCCACAAGAGCGTAAGCACGCACGGCTGACTGCAGGCAAAAGGCAGCACCTCTTGGTTTTGCTGTAGTGACGAGGGTCAAAGTCTGACGGCTCAACCGAGACCAAAATAACACTTGCACAAGCGAGGTGGATGTTTATTTCTCCCTCGTGTGCCGGTCCAAACGTAAGGGCTCCAGGGCTGTTAGGACGAATCCACAATATCAGAGACGAGATTTCTTTTCCATCTCATGCCTCTGCCATCCCTGAGTGTTGCCCTCACCCACGTGGCTCAAGATGACTCACCACCATATCCGCGTCCCAGCCAGCAGGAAACGGGAAGAGGAGGAAAGGAAGAGCATGGCCCGGAAGACACATCACTTCTGCTCACGTTCTCTGGACCAGAGGGACATGCCTGGCTGTACGGGAGGTCGGGAAGGGTAGGCTCTTTCTGGGCAGCCATGTGAGGAACCCAGAGAAAGGTCTGGGGTTCTATTACTATGTAGGGGAGAATGAAAAATGGAGACCAACAAGCCATGGCCATCATTTTTGCTTTTCTCTCTTTTAATCCATGACCCAAACCAAGTGGAGCTGACTCAGCCCAGCACGGGGTCAAGTGCTGTCATGGTCCTCCTGACAGAGGACATGAGTGCACGGCCTCAGAGCCTGCAGACTGATTGGAAGCCAGAGAACAGGGGACCGTCTGCAGAAAGAGGGCAGCCGGGAGATGAGCCACTCTGGGGATTTCCAACAAAGGGAACTGGTCATACAGGTGAGGGAAGAGCTGAGAAGCCGAACAACCCAGAGATCAGCACCTGCAGGAAGTCATCTCTTGTCCGGGCTGGAGATGAACAAGGGAGGGGCCCCGTACCAGGACCCGACTGGCAGGAGCCAAAGTCACGGGGGAGGATGATGCCCAGTGGCACTCGGAGCCGTGGCGGGAAGGACCGTCCATCGGGAACCGGGCCCACAGCTGGAGATGCCGCCGGAGGCTGTGAACGTGAACTACTGTGCGGCCCCTGCCCACTTTCTGGCAGTGCTGCCCATCGGCCAAAACTAGCTGGAAGCCACTTGCAAAAAGGAGGTTCTCGAAAATGTAGTTCTTTGCAGCGTGGAGCTGAGCGAGGGAAGGGTGGTGGGTAGATCAGAGCACAAACGGGTGTACACAGACGAGTGCAGGGCCGGAAACACCCACGGGACAGGCCTACCGCTATTATCGGAAAATTGTATTTTCTTCGGGCTAGAACTAATTAATATAACAAAGTGTGTTTTGATTTTTATGGAATAAAATAGAAGTTGGAGTCCGGATTTCAGAGAAGGATGAAGCTACACCAGAGGCCCTTGTATTAGTTCCTTTATGCTGTTGGGCTTAGAGGCTTATTAACTTACAGTCCTGGAGATCAGAGTCTCCGTCTCGCTGAAATGGTCCTACTGGGCTGAAATCAAGGTGGTGGCAGGACTGCATTTCCGCTCAGGGCTCCGGGGAGGATCCGTTCCTGGCCTTTTCCAGCTTATAGAGGTTGCCACACTGTCCCGTGGCTGCATCCCTCTGACCCCTGCTTCCGTTGTCTTTGGAAGAGCCATGACCCCTCTGTTCATCCCTGATGAAGCCAGGGGCCTGACAGGCCAGGGCTGGAGCTCCCGAGACCCAGAGCAGGGATGGCAATGACTGAGGAAGGTGGTGGCGCGAGTGATAAAGATCATATGAGGGCAGCCCGGGTGGCTCAGCGGTTGAGCGCCGCCTTCAGCTCAGGGCCTGATTCTGGAGACCCTGGATCGAGTCCCACGTCAGGCTCCCTGCACGGAGCCTGCTTCTCCCTCTGTTTGAGTCTCTGCCTCTCTTTCTCTCTCTGTGTCTCTCATTAATAAATAAATGAAATCTTAAAAAAAAAAAGATCATATGAGGGAAGTTCTGGTCTCAGTCCCATTTTACAGAGGGGGGAGGATGGGACTTGCAGAAGTTGCATGGCCTGCCTCAAAGGGATACAGCTACTAAGAGCCCACGGACTCGATTTTGGGTCCCTCTCCTTACCACCTCCTGGAATTCTCTTTCTGAGACAAGAACGCCGAAAGGCAACATCTCTCCAAGGGGGAACCGCAAAGGCCAGGAGAGGAATGTTCCGAGATCTTAAATCCAAGTAACGTCACCAGTGTCCAAAATCTGCTGCGGGTACGGCCTGGGTGGCGTTAGAATGTGCTCTGGAGCGTCAGCGGGTACACCACGCACTCAGCTTTGTCTCACAGTTCATTAATCACCCTCCAATTCAAAAGCATTTATCATGATTAGATCCAGCCCTGCTCCTGTGGTAATGGATTTTTAAAAAAATAATGCAAATAGAGAACTACATACATACATCTTCCCTACGGCTTCAACAGGTCAAGATCTGGAGGTCGCGGCCACTCATTCGTTTAACAAATATTTATTGTGCACCTACTGTGTGCCGGGTACTATTTTAGTTGATGGAAATTCAACAGGGATCCAAAAAAAAAAAGTCTTGCCGTCACGGACTGTGGATTTATGGGAAACAAGATGTCGCAATTTTAAACAAAATCAGGACCTGCTCAATAAATGGTTGTGAACGTGAGAAGCCTTTGAGAGGTGCTCCCAGAAGGCTGGGAAAGTGGGTCACGGCCCCACGAGGAGCCCCTGTGGGCCAGCTCGGGCCCAAGTTCGAGTGCACCGTGAGAGCAGTGGTGAGACCCAGAGGCCTGGGGTCCCCCAGAGCCGGGGCCGAGTGCTGTCCTCGCCACACACCTGCTCTGAGACCCTGGGTCCCTTCCTTCACGGCCCGAGGCTCATTCCCCTGCCGCGGGAAACGGGGATGATGATGAATAGTAGCACTGCCTGCCCCGGGAGGGCTGTTGTCACGCAGGACGCCTGACCCACAGGAAGCGCTTGGTCATGGTGGCTGTCGTGGGGTCACGTAACAAACATCAGGGTCACCGTGAAACCGCCCCTGGTCGGCGGGGTGCTGAGTGCCGGCGGGGTGGCCGCCTCGCGCAGCCTCTGGGAGCCCCCCATCCGGGACAAGCCCGTGGGCCCTTGTTCTCCCCATGCACAGCCTGGGAGCTGCTGGCCCGGGGCTGCCCCCCGCCGTCTGCTTCCACCTGGCCCAGCGGAGCCCCAGCACAGCACATGGGCCGAGGCGGGAGGAGCGGCCCCGAGGGCCCTGGGCCGCACAGTTCGCTGCTCAGCCCTCAGAGATGCCCGGTTTGGACCAGAATGAGATCGCGGCCGGGGTCCCCCTCGGAGCTGCCGGGGTTTGGGCCAGAACACAATCACGGCCGGGGTCCCCCTTGGACATGCCCGGGTTTGGGCCAGAATGAGATCCCAGGTGGGTTCCCCCCTCGGAACTGCCCAGGTTTGGGCCAGAACACGATCGCGGCCGGGGTCCCCCTCGGGGATGCCTGTTTTGGGCCAGAATGAGATCGTGGGTGGGGTCCCCCTCGGAGATGCCCAGTTTGGGCCAGAACAAGTTCGCCGCCTTGGTCCCCCTTGGAGATGCCCGGTTTGGGCCAGAACGAGATCGTGGCTGGGGTCCCCCTCGGACATGCCCTGGTTTGGGCCAGAACGAGATCTCAGGCGGGTTCCCCCTTCGGAGATGCCTGGGTTTGGGCCAGAACACGATTGCGGCCGGGGTCCCCCTCGGGGATGCCCGGTTTGGGCCAGAACGAGGTCGCGGCCGGGGATGCAGCCGCTGTGCGCCCTCTCAGCTCGGCCCCAGCCTGACCAGTGAGCACATCCCAGCACCCGGCGGTCCAGCTGAGGAGGACGGGGAGCGCAGGGCCCCAGGGGGAGGAGGGAGGGTACGTCCACGCGCGGGCCGCGGTCTCCTTCCCACGCCCCGGCCTCGGGTGCAGGAGGGAGTGGGAACTGGGGGATGAGTGGGTGCGGGCAGCGCCCTCCAGCACCTAGTGAGCAGCGGGCACCCCTGGGCGCCAGGGGAGGAGCAGCGCAGGAGTCCGGGCGGGGCTCAGGAGCCTCCAGGCGCCCCAGAAACCAAGAGTGCAGGTGCGGCCGCTGGTCCAGGCACCAGGCTGGAGGCCCCGCCGCGGGTGGAGGAGGGCCCTGCCACCGGCCGGGGTGGAAACCACCTCACCTCCTTCGCAGCCGCAGGACCTGTGACACCTTAGCCTCTCGGCGAGGGGGTTCGCTCGTGTGCAGGGTCGGTAACCCCGCCGTGGGGCTCGGGGCTGCCTGGCCTGGGGGGCCGTGCACACACGTGAGCACTTGCGACCTGCGACGTCCAGGCACTCTGCACCAGGAACTATCACACGTGCGCTTCTGCAAACCGAGAAGGTGGGGGGCCCCGCTGTGTTTGTGCACGTGCGCACTTGCTGTGATTTCGAGGCGCTCAGAACGCGGGAAGCTCAGCCCCTTGATGTCAGAGGTGACGGTAGCCGCCGGGTTTCAGCCTCACCACGCTGCGTGCGGTGTGGCAGGCGCTTCATATCCTAAATGACGTCATTTGGGCCCCCAATCACTTGGCGGGGAGTCGACATTCCTATTTTACAGACAAAATAGCTGAGGCTCAGAAACTGTGCCAGGGGAGCGTTGGAGCTGGAATTCGCACCCAGACCCATCAGGCCCTCCCGCCACCCTGCCGCTAGTCACCGCCTCAGGGCCACCTGTCACCAGCGTATATCTGGTAATACCCAAGCTGTCGGCCCCACAGGGGAGAAACTTAGGGTTGCTCTTGACCTCAGAGGATGCACGTCTGAGGGATCAAGAGGATATCGACACTCACAATAGCAAGAATTAAAGGCCGGACGATGGGTGCGGCCGAGGGTGTGTGGGTCCTACCAGATACTCATTTGCTCTTGGCATTTCCCAGCCTCCCTTGCAGTTCCGGCTGGTGCCTGTGGGCGGGCGTGATACACGTCGGTTACTTCCAGGCTTGACCCTTCTAAGCGTGTCGGTGGGCACAGGGCCTGCCTCCGGGTTCTCCGCCCTGCGAGCAAAGCAAACAGCTGGAGAGAACTGGGCTTACGCTGGCCGCCAGACCGCGAAGGGCCCTGCTCGGCGATGGTGCAAAGCGCAGCTCGGTTCCTGCACCGTCTGGATCACAGGAGGCTTTGGGGAAGAGGCCCTTCCAGCACCTTCCCCAGCACGCGCCGGCTCCTCCACCCGGGACCCCGCAGACAGCGGCTTTGGGGTTTGGGCAGCTGGCGGCTGGGCTTTCTGGCCAGGACTCCTCTCATTAGAGCAGAACTCAGAAGTGAGAAGTTTTGGGGGAAAAGGCATCAGATTGAGCTGGGATCCAGTGGGTCCCAGGAAGTGGAGTTCTGGGCCCCGCACGCGCTGCAGCTCCTGGTCCGCTTGGACACATCTGTCCATTCACCCGCCCGCTCGCTCTCTCTACAGTATTGAGAGGCCACGCGGCAGCGGGGAGGAAAGGGGGGGAAAGGAGGAGAGTGGGAAGAGGAGTGGACAGGTGGATAAAGGGAAAGGGGAGCCATGCACAGGGTCGGGGCCCTCGCAGTTCGTGAAGGGGGGCCGTGCATGGAGTCAGAGCCCTCACAGGTGAAGGGGGGGCCGTGCATGGGGTCGGGGCCCTCGCAGGTGAAGGGGGGCCATGCATGGGGTCAGAGCCCTCGTAGTTTGTGAAGGGGAGCTGTGCATGGGATCGGGGCCCTCGCAGGTGAAGGGGGGCCGTGCACGGGGTCATGGCCCTTGCAGGTGAAGGGGGGCCCTGCACGGAGTCGGGGCCCCGCAGAAGAGAGCCCAGGGAGCTCCCTCGCCCCTTCCGCTGCATGAGGACAGAGCGAGAAGACAGTGGCCGTGAGCCAGGAAGCAGACCGTCCCCAACACGGAATCAGGGTGTCCTGCTGTCGGTGCCTGGCGCCAGGGGCTGCGGGGCTGCATCCTCGAGGTTGTGAGGCCCCAGGCTGCGGTGTGGCGATAGCAGCCCTGGGCACGCGTGTCCTCAAGGGGACAAGGTAACAGCGCAGGCGGCAGCCTGGACAGCAGAGTTCCGCCTGCCCTTAGAAACCCGGGAAGGGGGCGCCTGGGGGGCTCAGCGGTGGAGCATCTGCCTTCGGCTCAGGTCATGGTCCCAGGATCCCAGGATGGAGTCCCACGTCGGGCTCCCTGCATGAAACCTGCCTCTCCCTCTGCCTGTGTTTCTGACTCTCTCTCTCTCTCTCATGAATAAATAAATAAAATCTTAAAAAAGAAATTAAAAAAAAGAAACCCATGAAGCAACTCTGAGCGATTCCAACAGAAAGGGCTTCGGGATAGATCGTGGAGCGAGCATAAAAGCAGAGTGTACAGAGAATGCCATCTTTTGATTAGATTTTGACCAAACTTTTTGTAATAAAGGCCACATAGTAAATGTTTTGTAGGCTTCGCAAACCATAGGATGCCTCTGTCGCATATTCTTTGCTTTTTGTTTGGTTTTCTTAAAATCTTTTAAAAATGTAAAAACTGTGATTCCCTCTCAGGTTGAGCAAAAACATGCTGTGAGCCGGCCTTGGCCTAGGTGGGGGGCTGAGCTGGTTTGCTGACCCCTGGACTGAGGGGCAGGGTGTTGGTACAGGCCAAGTCTGTCTCTAGGACACGAAAGAAACTGATACCGCCCAAGCCCCTGGGGAGGAGACCTGGGGACTGGGGTGTGCGACGGAGTTTTTGTTGCGCACACTTTTGTTGCTTTCGATAAATTTTATTTTTTTATTTTATTTTAATTTATTTTATATTTTATTTTTTGACAGAGCATGGCGGGGGGCAGAGCCGTAATCAAGGGTCAGGTGCTTAACCTACTGAGCCACCCAGGCGCTCCTCCTTTGGTATTTTTGACCATGCAATGTATTCCCAATTTAAAGGTAAAATAAGGGCAGCCCCGGTGGCGCAGCAGTTTAGCGCCACCTGCAGCCCAGGGTGTGATCCTGGAGACCCAGGATCGAGTCCCACATCGAGTCCCACATCAAGTCCCAACATCGGGCTCCCTGCATGGGGCCTGCTTCTCCCTGTGCCTGTGTCTCTGCCTCTCTCTCTCTCTGTGTCTCTATGAATAAATAAAAAAATCTTAAAAAAAAAAAAGGTAAAATAAACTGACCCTTGATGTTAAAATGCAACCTGTTGCCTTCACCAAGGTCGCAAGAGGCCAAGCACGGAGCAGTCGGTGCCGAGTGCCACTGTGTCCCAGGCTGAGACAATGGGGGGCGGGGGGGGGGCTACAGCTCAAAACATAGTACGAGAGTTGGAGGGATTGTGTCCGGGACGTCAGGACGTGGAGAAGACACCTGGAGAGAGGGGTTGGCAGGCTGAGGACAGGAAGGCGAGGGTGTCTCTCCCCCTGCCCCAAGCCCAGCGAGGGGTGCTTCAAGAAAGCCATGCCACCTTGACCCCGGGGTCCTGGCATCTGAGTCAGGGGCAGATGTGGCCTCACCTGGGGAGGCCTAGTAGCGGGGAGTGCGGCTGGGAGGGGAGGCTGCACAGGGGACGCAGAACCTCTGAGTCTGTTGGGGCCGCGGATCAGAGGATGTGCGAGGTCCCCCTCCGCGTCTCACGTGGCTGAGAGCGACCGGCCACGGCCACCCGAGGCTGATGTGCCCTCCGGGGTTGAACCAGGACGGCCAAGGCTGCCGGGCGTCCGGACAGGTAACCCACAAAAGCAGCTCAAATTAAAGCACCAGCTTCAACTGCCCCCCCCCCCCAAAGCCGGAGAAGGTCCCCCCAGAGCCAGCGGCACCTCCTGCCCCTGCCGCCCTCCCGCCGGCGCCAGGCCTGCCCTCAGCTGCCCGGGGCCACACGCGTCCCACTTCCAGGAGGGTACCCGGTGGTCGTGGTCGGGGTCCCCGTCCCACTGGCAGCTTCCGCCTTGGTTCCATCCCCTGCACCGGCCCCCCCGGCTCCGCACAGCCCAAGGTCCCTTGTGGGGGCCTGCCTTCTCTGCAGGGGTGGCCTGGAGCTCATAGCTGCGATGGCCGCAGTCCCCGGGTGTCCTCTCCTCGGTTCCCTGCTGTCCCGCCAGGGAGGGCTTCTCCACGCGGTAACTTCCTGCGAGCCCCATGGTTTCCAGAAACAGGACACCACTCGCCTTGGGCCCAGAAGGCAGGTAGCGGCGTGACCTCCAGCAGGTTGTCACTCTGGGCCCCTGACCGGGGCTGTGGCCGCCAGCTCTGGTGCCCACGGAGGGGGGACATGTCCTTCACTCCCCTCCCCCGCCGGATCTCAGTGGGTGGAACAGAGACACAGACCGGTTTCTGAGTTTGCTTCGGAGGAGCCCCTGCTGCTGCTGGAAGGGCCGGTGGGTGCGAAGGCACACAGGTCCCCTCAGCTCCTTCTGGAAACTGCACTCCCCCCCCCCCCCGCCGCCTGCCCCCCGCCGGGAGGCTGGCTTTAGAGCTGCGGGCAGTGGTCAGGGCCGGGGAAGGCGCACCCGGAGCCACCTCGTGCTCCTAGAGGGGTGACCCCCGCCTCAGGAGGCCTCCTGCACCCCGGGTGCTGCCGTCCGGGCCGGGCACCGCGGAGAGGCCTTGGCACCCAGCAGGTGCCGGACACACGGACAGAAGCTGGGCCACCTGCTGCGAGCGGTCGGTTTTCTGTGCCTGTCACTTCGCTGAGGACAAAGGCTGCGCCGGGTGCCGGGCTCGGCTCAGGCAGGAGCGGGAGCCGCGATGGGCTCATCCCTGCTTTCGGGTCACTGTGCAGACTCCGGGTTCCGGGCCAGCCTGGCCTGGGTGGGCCCCAGGCTCCCCACCTCCGCGCGGCCCTGCCCACCTCCCGCCACCAGCCACCCGCCACCCAGCCACCCAGCCAGCCAGCCACCAGCCACCCAAGAGCTGCCCCCTCTGACCTCAAGTTGCTACCTTGGCTTCTTGGTCCAGAGTTTAATCCCTGTTATGGTTAAAAAATAAATAAATAAAAATAAAAAAGCCACCAGGGTCCGGAGGCGGTTTGTCCTGCTGGGCCCACGGCCACTTCTTTATTACCCCCCACCCACCCCCACCCACCCCAGTGCCCTGGTTGGGTCCTGCCCGCCCTCCCCTCTCCCTGGGCTGTGGCAAGAGAGCTAGGGTCAGCCGGGGTCAGCCGGGGTCAGCCAGGGTGGCGGGGACAGGCCGCACTTACCCAGCAGGAGCGGAGCGCGCTGCGGGTGGCCGCGGGGTGCCCTGGGGGTGTTGGGGAGCAAGAGCAGCCTCCCACCGGACACGGCCCACACAGCCATTCTCACCGGGAAGACTGTGGGGAGCGGGAGGGAGCTGGGCAGGACTGTGGGGCTGGGGATCTGCGGAGGAGGCCCCTCTAGATGGAGCGGCCCCGGGGGGATCTCCGAGGAAGAGACTTCTTAGCTGAGCCCTAAAGGACGAGGAGGAGCTGGTCTCCCGGAAACCAGGGGCGGGGGTTCCCGGGGGTTGACGGCGGCACGTGCAAAGGCCCTGCGACACCGAGCCTGCAGCCTCCGGACGCTGGGTTGGCGCGACGCGGAGGCAGCGAGAGATCCGCAGGGGGGACCTGGGCGAGGGGGCTGCGCCCTGAGCTGACTCGCTGTGGGGCCGGGAGGACCGGGGTGGGTGTGAATGACCCGGGGTCAGAGCCCAGGGCCGGATGGGGTCGGGGCGGCGGGGCGGATGCCCCATTTCTGGGCCCAGCTGTAATCTGAGATGGAGAAGCCTTGTAAGGGGGTGGGGGTCACGGGGTACAGCAGGGGCACACAGGTGCTAGAGGCCGTGGGGCCGCTGGAGGGGGAGACGGCCCGGGCGGGTGGTGCTGGGGGGGGCGGTGGGGGGGACTGACGTGGCCGGGCAGGTGGGAGGGAGGCGGGTCTCGGCACCCGGCGTCCTGCCCCCGCGGCCACCCTCGCGAGGGCCACAGAAGGGCCACTCCTCCTGGGGGCACAGGCAGCGGGGACACCACAATTCCTGCCACGTCATCGCTCAAGCCTGCACCCCTGCAGCCGGGAGCAGGGTGCTTGGTGTGGGGTCCAGGATGCAGGCCCTGAGCCTCCCCCCACACCTTCCTTCCTCGGGGGTCCCCCCTCCCCGCTCTCCGTGCTCTGAGCTGGCGGGTCCTCCCCTCTGCCCCCCGGGGCCTCAGGCTGCTCAGCGGGTTTAAGCTCCTTCATCTCCTTTCGGGAGACAAACCTGTGGGGCAGACCCAGCGGTAAGGACCGTGGAGGGCGCCCGGGCCTGCAGCTCAGGGTGTGATCCCGGGGTCCTGGGATCGAGTCCCGAGTCCTGGGTGGGCCCCCTGCCCGAGGGGTCCTGCTTCTCCCTCCGGCCTGCCCCCTACCCTTCTCTCTCGCTCTCACTCTCTCTGTCTCAAATAAAGAAAATCTTTTAAAAAATAATAAAGAACACAGAATTACATTTTTCTGCATTTGGCTTTTATTCTGAGAGCGTCTGGAAAGCCATTTAAGTATGTGAGGCCAGGGGATGGCACTGGATTTCCACCAAGGGGACACCTGCGGGGGCCGGGCTGAGGACAGAGGCGGTTGTGCTGCAGCAGGAGGGCTCCAGGGGACCTTTGGGGGAATCAGCGGAAACCAAGCGCCAGGGCAGAACCGCCCCTGCCCCACAGGCCCTGTCCCCCAGCCTCTCCCTCCAGCCCCTGCCCCCCAGGCCCTGCCCCCCAGCCCACTCCCGGAGGAGGAGGGATGCTGTCCTCACCTTCCTCTCCCAGCAGCAGCATCTGCGGTGGGTGACGTGGGTGACGTGTGCCTGGCATGGACGGGGCAGCTTCCACTTCTCAGACGCCTCCACGTATAACTGATCCCCTCCGAGCCGTGTTGTCAGGAAAAATTAAACTTCGTCTCTCTTTCTCAGAGACCAGGAAACTGAAGCTTGGCTTCAGCCAACCTGAATCTGGGGCCTTACTCCGCCACCTGCCCAGCTGTGCTGCTAGTTCGGGCATGCCAGGCCCTGGGGCCCAGCCCCCCGCTCCCCCCCGCCCCCCCCTCCCGCTCGTGCAGGTCACCTCTGACGAGACAGACTTTAGCCTGGTCGCCCACAGGCTCCGACGGGGAGCCCTGGCCTCCAGCAGCCTGCACCAGAGGCCCTGAAGGCACAGTGGGTGCTTCTGCACCCGGGTGCTGGGAGCCGCTGGGAGCCGCTGGAATGGGCCCCAGGGGCCCCACCCTGCCCCACGGTCCTCCTGGCTTGTGTGGCCCTGGCCGCAGAGGGACAGCTCTGCAGGGGGCAGGGGGCAGCGGCCTGGCCGGGGCTGCCCTTGCCAGGGCCCTGGGAGAGGCCTACCCCCAGCCCGCCTCCCCGCCTGTCCCGCTCTTTGATTGGGAGCGGAGGCCGGGCACCCAGGCTAGGGAGAGCGAGGCCGTCCCTGCTGGCCCAGGGCAGCCCCAGGTGGCCGCGGCCTTCCCGGCGGAGACGGGCCTTGGGTCACCAGAGTGGGCAAGGGACAAGTGACCTCTTCTGTCGGAGTCACCCTGGGGACAGAGCCCATCTCAGCTGGCGGCAGGAGGCTCTGGGCGCCAGCAGGGTGATGGGGACACGGGGGCGACCGTGGGGCGGGGACGTATGAGGACAGTCACTCCCCGGTAAGAGGAGCGATGGGGAAACAGCGGCAGAGAGGCTGACCGGCTCCGCTGACTCCCGGCCGGGAGGTGCTGCTCCTGAACCCAGAGAGCCGGGTAGGAGCCCGCCCGTCAGGGGACACGTTTGGGGGGGACAGAGCCGGGAGTTGGCCGCCAGCTGCCGGGGCCCAGGGCAGCCGCGCCTTGCTGCCCCCCTCCCCCCGCAGGTGCACAGACGCAGCCCCGGGCTCTGCTGGCCGCTTACAAGGGCCGGGCCCTGGGGACAGGGGCAGGAGCTGAGCGCCAGCGTCGGCCCCCTGCCAGCAGATCGCCCCCTACCGGCACCCAAACGAGGGTGCTGGGAGCCTGCCCTGAGCAGATGCAGCCCCACGCCCACACCCGAAGCCAGCCAAGGCTGGAAAGCAGGGCGGGACCTGCAGGGGGGCCCCCCGCTGCGGGATTAGGGCCGGCGGCACAGGCCCCTGAGCGGGGAAAGGAGTGACCCGAAGTAAGAGCGTCTCAAGGAGCAATCCTGGTCGGCGTTAAACCCGTCAGTCTGCCTTCTAGTCCATTCGGTCTGATCCAGCCGTCACTCACTAACACAGGTCGAGCCCCGCGTGCGTGTGTGGAAGGAGGGGGGTGCGCAAAGGGACAGTTCTCAGCCGCCGCGGCGTCTAGGGCCACGGGGTCCCACCCTCAAGACGCACCCTGCACCGCCCCCACCAGCCTTTCTGTGCTCTTCTCTCCCTCCCTGGAACCCGCTCCCCGGAAGGCGACGGGTGATGCAAGCCACGTGAGCGACCCGGCAGGTGTTTGCAGCTGTGCCCCCGGCGGCCCCTCTCCCTCTCCTCTCTCCTTCCTGATTTTGGGGATGAGGGCCGCCCACTGCTTCCCGCCACCTCCTCCCCGACTTGGGTGACCGTCCAGTCGGAGGCTGTGGTCCCCCACCGGCCTGGAGGCTGAGGAAGGCCCCGTGGCGGTGGCCAATGAGACAGGTGGAGACGTGAGGTCGCTGCTGGGGTGCACCCTCCTCGTCCTCCTGCCCTGCCCCTGTGGGCTGGGAGGCGGGCGTGGGCGTGGGGGTGAGCAGGCTCTGCACACAGGCTGAGGACCCACCCCTGGTGATGGGGGGTGGGGGGGACCCATCCTCCTCCTCAAACCTCTACCAGCCCAGACTTCCCCGTGCAAGAGAGAAACTCAGTTCTCCCACCGTGGGAACAGCATTGGTGAAGCCACCTCGGGTCAGTGCAGGGACCCCCACCCCGGAGGCTCAGTAAACCAGAGGAATGGCTTGAGGACGAGCTCCCTCGGGCTGCCCAACGCCTGAAGCGGGTGGGGCGGTGACCCCAGTGGCCGGACGGCCCAGCGCAACCTCGGCGCACTTGGCAGCCCGCTGGATGGGCCGGCGTGCTGCCTCCTGGCGCGGCTGTGCCCCGTCGCCCGCTGCTCTGCGTTGATGCCCGGAGCCGAGAGGGCCGCGCTCTGCGCTCGGCGTGCACGACAGCGTGCTGCGAACCTCGGGGA
Source organism: Canis lupus dingo (assembly GCF_003254725.2). NCBI lineage: Eukaryota > Metazoa > Chordata > Mammalia > Carnivora > Canidae > Canis > Canis lupus. The sequence goes on along the minus strand of NC_064260.1, from coordinate 31,800,656 downwards.
CGCCCCTGAGCAGGGCTCTCCGCCTCCAGCCCGTGGAAGCCCGGCGGGGTCTCGTCCACGAGCCCGGGGTCACCGGGAGCCCAGGCTCAGGCTTCCCCTGACGGCTCCTACACCGAGGACCGTCGTCTCGGCCTGGAGGTGAGGCTCCCCGGGCACAGGCCGGAAGAATACCGGTGGGAGAGCCCCCCTTTCCTAGGGGAGGGGCAGGACGGAAGGGAAGGTGCTGGAAGCTGGCCGGCAGGCCCCCGACGCAGGCCGCAGCGTGCTCGGGTGCTGAGGACCCGGCCGTGCGCGTTGCGGGCCCAGGCCGCCTGGTGCAGCTCCGGGCCAGCCTTCCAGATGCCCGTAAGCGGCGCCTTCCAGAGGAACGCATTTTGAAAACCTGGAAACAAGGGGTCCCGCCTGTGACAGCGGCTCGCAGGTCACGCCAGCCCGCGCTCGCTCCCCGGAAGCCGGGGTGCGCCACCCCGAGGCCGCGGGCAGCGCCGGGCCAAGGCTCGGCCTCTGCTCCCCACGTCGTGTCCTTGGGCCTAGAAGGCACCGCGGGAGGCGCCGGGCGGGACAAGGAGCAGGGGGCCCAGAGGGCCGCGGGGAGCACTGCGGGGAGAGCCCGCCGCGGCGTCGGAGCAGGGATGGAGCCGCGCCCCGCTAGACGCAGGGAGACCCAGACACGAGCCCCAACCCTGCAGGGCGGGCTCCAAGCAGAGCGCACAGCTACCTGGGCGGCAGGTGCCCCGCCGGCCGGTGCCCACGGGCCGCACGGTGACACGGGTCCTCAGAACAGACGCTGGCCGGCGCCTGGGGGAGCGGCTGAGGCCAGGAGGGCGTCCTCGGGCTCCTGCGACGGTGGGCGGGAGCCGGGAGAGCTGCTCACAGGCCCGTTTGCCCACGTCCCCGCGTGGCGGGTGGAGGGTCTCCGGCCTCCCTGGCTGCTGTGATGGCGCCGCCTGATTGTGCCCCGCTTGTCCCCTCTGGGCAGAAGCCTGCCTCGCCCATTCCTTCCCGTGAGAACCCCAGCCATGGCTCTGGGCCATGCTCTCCCTTACCCTCCCTGCCTCCTGACCCCCATCTCACCCCTTGTGGCCTGGCGGGAGGCGCTGCACCTCTGGATTCTAGGATCTGCGCGTCTGGACCTCCTCCTTCCTGACAACCGCTTCCGTGCGCATCTTACCATTCCCAATAAAAACAACCCCCAGGTACATTTCCACCCCAGGAAAGGCTAGGAGGAAGCCCGGGACTGGCCGCAGGCCCCCTGGGGTTTCTGATCCCCCTGCCCAGGCTCTGGGATCTGCCTGGCTCTGAGCTGGCCTCTCCCCCAGCAGACGGGCCTCCCTGTGTGGCAGGAAGACGGACCCAAGCACCCCGGCTTCATCACCAGAGCCCCGAGGCAGGAGATGGTGTTTGCTGCAGATTCCAGCAGGAAAAGTCCTTGGGAAAGACACAGACTGGCCCCGTCTGAGGCACGTACAATCACGAGGGCATCTCCGGGCCGTGCACGCTGATTAGAATCGAGCCCTATGCTCTCGGCTGTGGCCCGGCGGGTGGAGAGCGCCGGGCCTCCAGGAGCACGGGCATCAATGACAGATCTATCACCGCCCTTTGTGCATGGAGTCTGGACGTCCACGCCTTGCCATGTCCCAAGGAAAGGACAGTTTGCAGATATCTGTTCATTACCCAAAGTACTACTGGAAAACCAGACAAGCCCTGAGGAGGAGAAATTTCTTTGAGATCAATAGATAGAATCGAAGATGTTTTTCCAAGATGGGATCAGGCCAGCTAGAAATACGGCATCTGCAGACAATCCCTCCTCCCTAACAGTAGGAAGCAAACACCTTAAGAGAAAGTGAAGGGTAGCAGACGTTCACTGAATTTTCTGGTTATTTGTTGAATGCCCCCGAGAGGCCATGCACCCAGATGGTTCTGTTCAGGTCGACGTGGCTAAAGGAATGATCCTAGAGGAGAACACAGGCAACACCCTTTTTGAGCTTGGCCACAGTAACTTCTTGCAAGATGCATCCATGAAGGCAAGGGAAACAAAAGCAAAAATGAACTATTGGGACTTCATCAAGATGAGAAGCTTCTGCACAGCCAAAGAAACAGTCAACAAAACTAAAAGACAACCTCCAGAACGGGAGAGGATATTTGCAAATGACGTATCAGATAAAGGGCTAGTATCCAAGATCTATAAGGAACGTATTAAACTCAACAGCAGAGAAACACACAATCCAATCATGAAATGGGCAAAGGACATGAATAGAAACCTCACAGAGGAAGACATAGACATGGCCAACAAGCACATGAGAAAATGCTCTGCATCACTGGTCATCAGGGAAATACAAATCAAAACCCCAATGAGATCCCACCTCACACCAGCGAGAATGGGGAAAATTAACAAGGCAGGAAACCACAAATGTTGGAGAGGATGAGGAGAAAAGGGGGACCCTCTTACACCGTTGGTGGGAATGTGAACTGGTGCAGCCACTCGGGAAAACTGTGTGGAGATTCCTCAGAGTTAAAACTAGACCTATCCTACGACCCAGCAATTGCACTGTTGGGGATTTACCCCAGAGATACAGATGCAGTGAAATGCCAGGACACCTGCACCCCGATGTTCATAGCAGCAATGTCCACAATAGCCAAACTGTGGAAGGAGCCTCGGTGTCCATCGAAAGATGATGGATAGAGAAGATGTGGTCTATGTATACAATGGAATATTCCTCAGCCATTAGAAATGACAAATACCCACCATTTGCTTCAACGTGGATGGAACTGGAGGGTATTATGCTGAGTGAAGTAAGTCAATCGGAGGACAATCATTATATGGTCTCATTCATTTGGGGAATATAATAGTGAAAGAGAATAAAGGGGAAAGGAGAGAAAATGAGTGGGAAATATCAGGGAGGGAGACAGACCATGAGAGACTCCTAACTCTGGGATATGAACTAGGGGGGGTGGAAGGGGAGGTGGGTGGGGATTTGGGGTGACTGGGTGATGGGCACTGAGGGGGGCACTTGATGGGATGAGCACTGGGTTTTATGCTATATGTTCGCAAATTGAACTCCAATTTAAAAAAAAAGAAAAAAAAGAGGCCAAGAGAAAAAAAAAGGAATGACAGTCAACTGCCCAGACACTGATGCTGCTTCAATTTCCTTTCTCATGGATGCCCCTGGGAGGCCCAGAGAGCAGGGATCTGGAGATCTGACATCTGGAGATCTGGTCACAGGGGCCAGAAGGAGAACAGAGGGGCTGAGTTCAAAGGCTGCAGTCAGCCTGACAGTAGGACGAGGGTTCTCAATCCGCAAACACTGGGCTGGCTTCCAGGGTCCATGAACTCTTGCCACTGAATATAAGAAATGGAATGTTCATTTCCTATGGGAAGGATCCACGGCTTTCATAGATTATCAGTGGACACAGCCCCCAAAGGGTTAAAAGAACCGCCATGCTAACAGAAGGTTCGCTCGGCTTCCGACAAACAGCAGAGGAGCTTGGGATTTTTTCCGGGACATTCCTAGCATCTCGGGAGTTTTCTCATCTGTACTTTGGCTCCGGTATTTTCCAAATGGAGCTAAAGTCACAGAACTCCACGTCCCTTGCACAGTCCTGTGTGGTAGCGGGAAAGTGAGAGAAATCTGGGCCCAGGTCCTAATGAGGCCATTTACCAGCAGGCGACTTCACCTCAATGAGCTGATTTCCTCATCAATAAACGGAGGATGGTGGCGTTCGTTGTCGCACCGACCACGCGACACTAAATGAAACTGACTGCAGAGAGCTTTCCACCTTCCTTTCCTTTAAGAGTCAAAGCGAACGTGATTGAGCCTTTCTCAACTGCCCTGACGTGCTGATGAGTGCCTTCAGGGACCTGGTTTCTGAATCCTCACAGCAGCCCTGGGAACCAGGTACTATTATTATCCTCATTTAATTTTTAAACATGGGAGGGGGAGAACTGAGACTCAGAGGCCAGGCCCCTCGCCACCGAGGGGCAGAGCTGGCTTCCAGCCCTGGCAGCCCGACTGGAGCCATCCTGCCGCCCCAGGGCTCTGCCTCCAGCTCCCTCCACGTCCCCACGCACCTCCCAGAGCCGCCAAGACAAAGCACGCAGACGGCAGGCAGGGTGCTGTCGCCATGGGGTGATGTGGGCCACGAGGGGACAGCCCTGCACACACCTGTGAGTGGCCGCCGTGACCGGGAGGGTTCAGCTCCGCGGACTGCTTGCACCCTGGCTCTTGGCCCTCGGGACAGGTGCACACCATCAGCCTCACCTTCTTTTGCTCCACGTGGCAGATGAGCACATGCAAGGTGGTGAGGGGCGCCAGCCTGGTTGCAGGTCGCCCTGGGCTCCCAACCTAGCTGAGAATTAGAAGTTGGGATCAGGCTTACGAACAAGAGGGAGCATTGGCATAAAGGCAACAGTGCACGTCAAGGACGGAGGCTTCGAAAAACGTGACAAAAGGCATGAAGGTTTTAGAACTGGTATTTATTTCCAGTCACTCCCACTTCTTTCCCTGAAATGGCTGCATTACACCAAGGAAGGGCCCTCTGGCTTCAGGAGGGAGGAAATTAGCGCCCATCCCAGACTCCCTGTGCTGGAAGGTCGGGCAGGGTTGACGCGGCTCGGGAGGGCTCTGGCCGTAGGTCGGGGTGGACCACACCGCAGTGGCCCTGCTCCGTAGGATCTGCCCGGCTCCTGACAGAGAAGCTGCAACCGCTGGCATCACCCACTTGATTACCTCCCTGTGTTCAGGGCTGGAAACGGACTAATCAGACCTAATGCAGGAAAGGCACTTCCTAGAGGAGCCCCACAATGTAGGCCTGAGCTTTCCAATCTGCCAGGCAGAGGCGGCTGATGGGGCAGATGCCCCCTCACGGTGGTGATGAAGTCTTCCAGAGATGGAGGCTTCTGCTCACCAGCTTCAGAGAGGAAAGGATGACGAGTGAGGAGAACAGTGTGGGGGCATGGCCGCTTCCTGCTAATCCAGCTGTCCTTCCAGATGGCAGCCCCCTCCCAGTCCCCACCACCTGGCCTGTCAACGATGGAACAGCTGCTGCTCTGGGGCAGCCCGTGCGCTGGGAGGCGCCCCACCTCTGGCCAGCAGCTGGGGCCCGGCGGCGGGGCCGACAGCTGGCTGGGGTTATTTGTTGGCCACCGCGGAAAGCTGGTCGCGGATGCGGCCCAGGCCGTCGAGCATAGTGTCCAGCGTCTCCTTACTCAGCTCCACGGTGACAGCTGAGATGGAGGGCTTGTCTCCACACAGACTAGGATCTTCCTGGATCTGAAAAGAGAACATGGCCCAAATGTCAGAGGCGCCCCTCTTCCCACAAGCCTAGACGCAAGCCCTGGACATGGGAGCCCTCCTGCACTCTGGTGAACCTCTGAAGACAGGCTCCTTGCTCAGAGCGACAGAGTCCTAGCACTGGAGTCATTTAGCAAATGAGGAGACGGAAGGAGATTCCCCTCTGGGAAGGGGGTGCTCAGGGCGGGTATCAGAGAAGCCAAGGGCCACTCAGCCCTCGGGCCCCTGACTCTCAGCATCCGAGTGAGAACACACTGCACGGACCCATACACGGACTTTACGCAGAGGGCTCTAGGGGTGCGTGAGAATCTGCGGGGATGCAGAAAAGCCATTACAGCTCCTGGTTATATTTATTTGATTCTTTAAAAACAAAAGTAAACCCTGCCAGTGTTTAAAAATTTAGCTGTTTAGAGGCACCCTTACTTTTTCATTTTCTTACGAGCGCTGCGTTTCTGGGTGTGTGGTTAAGTAAGTACAGCATCACGAAACAAACCCTAACAATGGATATGTGGTTTAAAAAGATTCCTGCAGAGATCTGTAAAGTGAAGGTAACACCGAGCACACGAGAACGAAGGTCTGATCCTTCTCCAACTGCTAACAGGAGCTCTCGCGCAGCCGCGTTACAAGCAGTGGCAGCACATGAGGAACCAGACAGGCCAAGAAGGCCAGCTGCACCCCGACAGCACGCCCCCACTGTGAAAGCTAGACTTCCCCGTTAGTGTCCAGGTGGACTTCAGGGAGCAGAAAACCATTTTTAAAACTCGTGTTTTGTGTTTGCCTTATCATTTTACAATTTCAACCTTCGGGGTCTGTTTTATTATGTCTGTAATGTGTTAATACGGTTCTTGGCACATAAAGACTGCATGGGGGGTGCTGAATTTTCTTCCGTGGGGTCGGAGGTCCCAGAGCTCTTTGGGAGCTTTGATGGTGCGGGCAGGGGTGCCAAGTCACTGCTGCCCCTTCTTCCCTTCTCGTGAGCAGCAGCGGGCATACCTTCATCTGGAGCAGGCAGGTGGGGACGGCCATGCGGCTGATGCTGTCGGAGGAGGTCTTGACGTCCACTCTCCAGTCCAGGTCGACCAGGCGTGGCAGCGAGACTGTGAAGGAGATGGGCCGGCTCAGCGCTCACGCCGCTCACTTTACCAAGCCCTTCCTCCGGGTCAGGCAGGTGAGGGCTGGGTCATGCTCCTGAGCCACAGGGCAAGTCCCTCCCTGGGCTCCAGGCCGCCCACCCTTAGCACTGGTTCATGGTGGGCACGCGTGGGGGCTTCTCCCGGCACATCCAAGCCTCCAGATGTCAGCACAAAGGCACAAAGTGAGAGATGACACAAGGCAGAGAAGATGAGGATGGGGCTGGAGTCTTAGGAAATGTATAAGCTTCCACGATGGCAGGAAGAGGTTTGGTTTGAGAGAGAGAGTTGGCCTGAAGATGGGTGCAACCATTTCCAACCTCTGAGCCTGTTTCCTCATCTGTAAAGTGGGGATTATCTCAGCCTCACTCCCAGGGGTGCGGGGAGGGCCAGACGAGCTAATGCTATGGTGTGTCGACACCGTGACCAGCTCAGAGGAAGTTTAGGAACCATTATTAAACACCCACTTATATTCACTCCTTCTAACTAATTCAATTTCCACCACTGTTTTTTTTTTTTCCCCTAATGGAAATAGAACTGTTTTAATTATTTTACTTTCTGCTTTGGATGTTTCTGAAGTTTTTCTTTTTTCTTTTTTTTAACAACATATTTCTATTAAGTTTATAATCAGGGGGATCCCTGGGTGGCGCAGCGGTTTAGCGCCTGCCTTTGGCCTGGGGCGTGATCCTGGAGACCCGGGATCGAATCCCACGTCGGGCTCCCGGTGCATGGAGCCTGCTTCTCCCTCTGCCTATGTCTCTGCCTCTCTCTCTCTCTCTCTGTGTGACTATCATAAATAAATAAAAAACAAAAAAACTTAAAAAAAAAAGTTTATAATCAGGAAAAAAAAGAAAAAGTGAAATTAAAAAGAAAAGCACAACACACACTGTTCAGTTTGGGATGAGGTTAAAGCAACGTTGAGGTTTTGGTTACAAGCTCTGGCCACCTGGCAGGGTTCGAGCCGGGGCCAGGAAGGAAGGGGAGGGAGGAAGGCGGGTTTCTTGGTACTCACTCTGATTTGCTTGGGCTTCAGTTCGCCAAGTAGAGCTGTTTAAGAGGGAAAGATGAAAAAAGGACAGAGAAGGGATGAGAATCGATCATGAGAGAGGCCGGTGGACCTGGCCTCTACCCCGTTTGGGGTCTTCCAGCCTCTCATCACTCCCTCGCAGGGAAGGAGCACAGAAATGTTTCCCACCATTGCAGAGCCAGTTTTTTGTTGACAAAGCTCCGAGATGTAAAGGCCATACGTGCTGCTAGTTTTCGTAGCTTAGGGGGGAAATGAAAAAGGAAAGGCTTAATGAATTGCATTCTTACTGTGCTACCTTCTAAAAGTCAACCTATTCTCTTTTATCGAGCACCTAACCCCACAAAGTATTGCATTTTATGTAAAACACACCCAAATAGACCTGCCTAATGCTACAGCAGGGAGCAACATAGTGAGATGCTAAACAGAGGGAGAAATAAAATGTGGTCATGTGTGAGAAAGCTTCTAAATAAATAAAACCCTTGGGGGGCAAGCAGGCATAATCTGCTATCACTACCCAAGATCTCTGTTGAAGCCTCCTGCTGACCAGCAGTTAATCAGTCCTGCTTAAAATTGTATGTATCTAATGGGTTTTTCCAGAAAATATTTAGGTAATTCACAAAAGAAACAAAAATGATCAATCAAATGTATGAAAAAGGTATCTGACATCACTACTCTCAAAGATATATAAACTGAAATGAGGCACATTTCCCATTTGTGAGTTGGGGGAAAATAAAAAAAAAAAAAATTCCCTCAGTGCTGATGAAGGTGGGGGAAGGAGAACCAGTTGGTGCGACCTTTCTGACGGTCAACTTGAGAACACAGAGCAGAAGCCTCACTGTTGCCTTTAACCAGGAAGGAGATAATTAAGCATGTGAGCAAAATTTCCACAGTAAGTCAAAGTGAAAACTGCCAATGGCCTCAACATCCAACACTAAGGAATTTCTTAACAAAATTATACAGAATTTCTTTATGAATATACTTAGCCATGAAAAATGACACTGAAGAGGAGTATTTATTGACCTAAAATATTGTTACATAAGTATTACAAGGAACTATCAAGAAATGAGCACTTACACATGTTCTAGGATGATTTTCGTCAGCAGGTTTTTGAGGTTCTGGTGGAAATTTTCAGGAAAGAGAGCCAGGATCGCCTCGGCAGAGGACAGGTCACGGAACACCACCAGCCTGGTGAGACGGTGCAGAGCCTGGAGCAGCTGCAGGATAGGCCTGCGTGGTGAGAAGCGGGGCGGGGGGCAGGGCTCTATACCCCCGCTGCTGGGGAGAGGGCCTGCCACACACCGCCACACGTCCCAATGGTCCCATGGGTCCTGAGGCCTCTGTCACAGATGCTGATGCCCAGGTGCCTTGGCCCACCTCTAAGTTACCTACTGCTATAGAAGACAGGTGTAGCTGTCTGACATAGGAACCTGTCAACATGCCAGAAACTTCTGTTTGGGAGCAAAGGGTTAATAAGTCCCCTCTCCTTGTGCACAGAATCTGACCTTCAGTTCTAGCCCGTTCCCTGGTAACATGAGAGAAGTGAAAAGTCAGCTGTGTTACTAGGCAACACTGCACTGGGCCTCTGGGAGGTCTGCAGGAACTCCTGAGCCCGTAGCTCTGGGCCCCCCTAGTGTGGCTGCATGCCGCCTGCCAGAACCCGAAGCTGGGCTTGCTGAATTGCTACCAGGGGTACTGGCTCCTGCGGGGTTTGGGCTTTGAATCCAGGGTGTCCTTGCCCCTAGGCTGTCATCTAAAAGGGCAAAGAAAACAAATAGATCCCGGTGGGCTGTGTTGACTCCCCTGTGGAAGAGGAGGGCCTGACACTGCCCTGCTAGTTTGCTGTGCTCTACCCTAGGTCCTTCCAACTGAATCTGTAGCCAAGGATGGCCTGTGGCTGCCCTATCAGTACAACAATGCTTAGCTGAAACTGAGAAGACTCGAGGTGACTGCTTTACAGCTTTCTCTGATGACACGGGAGGCTGCTCAGCTGCAAAGGCACAACCAAGTGGTGAGGTGATGTTAACCCTCCACGGATGAGGGGTGAATGTCAATGGATAAATGCCCAACCTCCCTGCCCTCCAGGGTGACAATTCTGGGGTGTGTTCCCCAGGGTTTCTTACAGAATCCCAAGATTGAGCCCCGTTGTCCACAGCGATACCCAGTCATTAACACATTCATTCTTTCATGGCTCTGCCTCTCTTCCCTGTTAGATTTTCCCCATTCCCTCCTTTGTGCTTTCTAGACTCACCTCCCCAGGTAATTACTAACAGCCAACTCTCAGCCTCAGGCTCAACTTTTGGGGAACCCAAACTAAGTCTTCAACTCACTTCCATAATCTGGCTGCTGCCTTTTACTGTTCTACAGCTGACTTCAATGAACAGAGCCCTGGTTTAAAAATAGTAATAATAATAATGTAGGCCTGTTTGAATGAACTCCTATTTTAGGAGCCTATTTGCCCTAAAAAGAGAAGGCTGTGAGTACTGCATAAATGGAGTCACCTCCCTCTTCCTCTTAGCAACCAGCTGAGGTCAGGTAGGGTCCAGCAGCATCCCCCTGAATCATATTCAGGTCTCAGAGCCTCTGCTGAGTGTCCCCTAAGAAGACTTTCTAAGCTACCCAGCTGACAACCTATCAGCAGTGGCAAGTTAGAGGGGAAAAAAATCACAAAGATTGGCTTTTGTCCACGCTGTCTAGGGAACAAGTCTGAAAAGGAAATGGCCGGGACCTCTGATCCTGGGTAGAGTTCTCCCATCTTTGTCTCATTTATCATAAGGAAGTGAAGGTTTAAAGATAATAGCTTTTAAGTTTACTAGCATTAAAATAAAAATCTATTTTAAGTTTGTTACAATTTCAACAGACATTTCAGGGGAAAAATTTCCTTGGATGTGGCAACGACAGGGAAGTTAAGAAAGAGACTAATGAGCTGAGAAGCCAGTGGCCAAAGGTCATTTCTGACCATACTTACTTGCTCTGCTTCCTCCTGGGTCACAGACAAGCTGGAGCATGTCATATCCAAGAGTTTTTCTGAGCCAAGGGCTGAACTGGGAAAGCTCTCTTGGCACAGCTGTCTGACAACATCTTTTGAGGAGGCCTATGAATTAATTCACAGATGGGGAGAGAAAAAAAAAAACCCATTCAGAGTCTGAAAATACATGTTTCAGAACATAATATTGTCTCAGTCGTGGTGTGATACCTTTGAGACTCAAGACTTAAAAGTGCCTAGGACATTTCCGGTTGTGGAGGGATGAAACAGATGTACTTTGCCTTATTTTCCCTTCTCAGCACAACTGAACCTGCTGGGCACTGTGTAGAAAACAAACGTGAGACCACTCTGAGGTGGGGAGGGGAGAAGATGGGCCTGCTGTGGGCCTCACCTGCAAGACCAAGAAATGACATGGCGGTGAGTTTCGATTTTCTCTTCCAAGTAGGGAGCTGGGACCTTCATCCCCATGGAGTGGCAACAAGTCCCACCACCCCATGGTATTAATAGTAACAACATGGGCCAGAACTTCCACCCCTACCCAGCAGTAACAAGGAACCCCCACTTCTGGGTGTCAGTAGGAGCCAAGTGCAGAACCTGGACTTTCCTCTCCATCAGGTCGTAATTAGGCAGAAACCCTCCAGAATCTCGGAGTATAACACGAGAATGACCAGGTTTCAACCAAAAATCATTCATCATACCAAGAACCAGAAAGATCTCAAATTGAATGAAAAAAGACAATCATTAGATGCCAACGTCAAGATAAGAGATGTTAAAATCATCTGACAAAGATTTTAAAGCAGCCATGACAAAAATGCTTCAACCAGTAATTACTAACATGCTTAAAACAAAAAAGCAAAGGAAAAGAAGATGCAAAAGAACAAAATGGAATTTTAGAACTGAAAAATACAATAACTAAAATTAAAAGTCTGGTAGATGGGCTTAGCACCAGAATGAAAGGGACAGAGGAAAGAGTCTGTAAACTGAAACACAAAGCCACTAGGAAATTACCCAGTTGGCACAGAGGGAACAGACTGGAAATAATGAACAGAGCCTCAGGGATCTGTGGGACTATACCCAAAAAAATCTAACATTCATGTCATTGGAGTCCTAGAAGGGGAAGATAAAAGGGGCAAGAATGAAAAAGTACTTAAAGAAATAATGGCTGAACATTGTCCAAGTTTAGCTACAGACATAACTGTATGCATTCAAAAACCTAAGCAAATTCTCCAAGGGATAAATCCAAAGAAATCCATACCAAGATACATCATAATTAGACTCCAGGAAACTAAAGGCAAAGAAAAAGTCTTGAAAGCAGTGAGAGAAAAAACAGTATCTTATCTGTAAGGAATAATCAGAATAATAGTAGATTTCAAATCAGATCTCATGAAAGCAAGAAGGAAGTGGTACAATATTTCTCAGGCGTTGGAAGAAAAGAACTGTCAACTCAGAATCCTACACCCATCAAAAAATATCCTTCAGAAAATGAAGAGGAAATCAAGACATTCTCAGATGAATGAAAATTATGAAAATCTGTCACAAGACAAAAGAGGTTCTATTAATAGAAAGGAAACAATAAAAGGAAGCTTGGAACATCAGGAAGAAAGACAGGACACAACAAGCAAAAATAAGGGTAAATATGATAGACTTTCCTTCTCTTGAATTTCTAAATTCTGCTTAAAAGATGAAGCAAAAATTGCAGCTCTAAATGTATGAAGAGGAAATATTTAAGACATTATATCAGAAATGAGGGAAGGGATATAAAGGGAAGTAAGGTTTCTATACTTCAGCTCTAACTGGTAAAATGATGACACTAATAGACTGTGATGTTATGTATGTAAATGTAATTACTAGAGCGACCACTAAAAAGATTATAAAAAGAAATGCATTTTAAAATGCTACATATAAACCAAAAGGGAATTCCAAAAATATGTTCAAATAACCCATAGGAAGGCAAGAAAAAGTAAAAAGAAACAAAAAACACAGAAGAGCAGATAAAAAAAAAAAACCCAAAAAATTAAATGGCAGACTTAAGCTCTAATATTCAATAATTACATTAGCTATAAACAGTAAATTAAATATGAGCTGCAGATATAACTGTTAAATGCTGTCTGTGAGAAACTCTCTTCAAATATAATGATAGATTAAAAGGATGGGAAAAGATATATCATGCGAATACTAATGAAATAAAATCAAGAGAGGCTACAATAATATCAGACAAAGTAGCCTTCACAGCAAAGAAAATTACCAGAGGCAGAAAGGGACATCACATGATGATAAAAGGTTCTATCTCCTAAGAAGACATCCTGAATATATATGCACCCGGTGAGAGAGCCAGAAAACATGAGAAGTAAAAAGAGACAGAACTTAGAGACAGACAAATCCACAAATACAGCTGGAGACGTCAACATCCACCTTTCAACAACTGATAGAACAACCAGACAGATATTCAACAGGGACACAGAAGATTTCAACAACACCATCGATCAATCTAATCAACGCTTATGGAACACTACCCAGTAGCAAAAGAACAGTCTCCTCAAGTGCCCACTGAACATCTACCAGGACAGATCATATTCTGAGCCATAAAACAAACCTCAAATAACTGAAATCGTACTGAGTGCGTTCTTGGTGACCACAATAGAATCAAACTAGAAATCACTAACAGGAAGAGGAGAAGGAAATATCCAAACACTTGGAAACTTAAACACACTGCTAAATAATCCACAGATCAAAGAGGAGCCTCAAGGGAAATTTTAAAAATTACACTCTAAAAGTTATACTAAATGCATACAAAAGAAAGGAGAAACCACAAGATTTTTGGGACACAGTCACGATAGTATTGAGGGGGAAATTTACAGCATTAAACACATATATTAGAAAAGAGTAAAGTTCTCAATACTCTAAGTTTCCATCTCAAGAACATAGAAAAAGAAGAGCATAATAAACCCAAAGGAAGAAGGAAACAAAGAGCAGAAACCAATGAAATTGAAAGCAAGAGAAAAAAAAAAAAATCAATGAAACAAAGAACTAGTTCTTTGTCAATAAAATTGACAAACTTTTAGCAAGACTGTCAAAGTTAGACAGGAGACACAAATTACCAATATCAGGAATGAAACAGGGCATATCGCTACAGATCCTGAAGATTTCAAAAGGAAAATAGGAATAACCACCAATAACTCTATACACACAAATTTGGCAGCTTGGACAAAATGGATAAATTCCTCAAAAAACACAAACTACCACAGTTCCCCCAATATGAAACTGATAATTTGAATAGCCCTATCATGATTAAGGAAATTGAATTCATAATTTAAAACTCCCCAAGAAGAAATTTCCAGGCCTAGATGGTTTTGCTGGAGAATTCTAACAAACATTTAAAGAAAGAATTAACTAATTCTACACAATCTTTTCTAGGAAACAAAAAAAGGATGGAACATTTCCCGATTCATTTCATAAAGCTAGTATTACCCTGATATCAAAGTCAAAGACTGTACAAAAACATAAACAAAAAACAAGTACACAGTCCAATATCTGTCTTTGGCTCAGGGTGTGATCCTGGAGTTCCGGGAACGAGTCCCACATGAGGCTCCCCACATGGAGCCCATTTCTCCCTCTGCCTGTGTCTCTGCCTCTCTCTGTTTCTTGAATAAATAAATAAAATCTTAAAAAAAAAAAAAAAAACCTATGTAATCTACCAATATTCACAGGCTGGAGAGAAGAAAATCACATAGTATCAATCAATGCAGAAAAAGCAGTTGACAAAATTCAATACCCATTCTTGATGAAAACTCTCTCCTAAGATTAGGAATAGAAGGGACCTTCCATAATTTGATATACAGCACTACAAAAAAAAAAATCTAGAGATAGCATTATATTTCATGGTGGAAATTTAAGTAAGGAACAAGGCAAGGACGTCTGCCGATATCACTCTTATTCAACATAATGCTGAAAATTCTAGCCACTGAAATAAGAAAAAGGAATAAAATATATACAGATCAGAAAAGTAGAAACAGGGGCACCTGGGTGGCTTAGTGGTTGAGTGTCTGCCTTCGGCTCAGGGCATGATCCCGGGGTCTGGGATCGAGTCCCGCATCGGGATCCCCATAGGGAGCCTGCTTCTCCCTCTGCCTGTGTCCTTATTTGCAGATAACATGATTGTCTACACAGAAAGTCTCAAGGAATGTATAAGAAACCTAGAATAAGTGAGTTTGGCATATTTGCAGATACAAGATACACACACACACACACAAAAAAAAAAACAGTTGTATTTCTATATACTAGCAATGAATATATAAACACTGGAATTAAAAGTACATTATCAGGGGCATCTGGCTGTATCAGTCGGAAAAGCATGGGACTCTTGATCTCAGGGTTGTGAATTCAATCCCCACGTTGGATGTAGAGATTATTAAAAAATCCATAAACTTTTTAAAAAAAAGACTTAGGGCAGCCCTAGTGGCTCAGTGGTTTAGCGCCTGCCTTCAGCCCAGGACATGATCCTGGGGTCCCGGGATCGAGTCCCACATTGGGCTCCCTGCATGGAGCCTGCTTCTCTCTCTGCCTGTGTCTCTGCCTCTCTCTCTCTCTTTCTGTGTCTCTCATAAATAAATAAATAAAATCTTAAAAAAAAAAGACTTATTTATTCATTTGAGAGAAAGCGAGAGAGGGTGAGAGAGAGTGTGCATGCAAACTCATGAGCAAGAGGGAGAGGGACAAGCAGACTCCATGCTGAAGCTAGGAACTAGACATGATTCAAGCCCAAACCAAGAGGAGGACACTCAACCAACTGACCCACCCAGGTGCCCCCCAAATAAATAAAGATCTAAATAAATGGGGAGATATATAATGGATTGGAAAATTCAACACACTAAAGATGTCAATTCTCCCCTAATTGATATACAGGGCTAACACAATTCCTATAAAAATCTCAGCAGGTTTTTTTTAAAACATAGACACAATCCACAATCATTCTAAAATTTATATAGGACAGCAAAGAAATAGCTCAATAGCTAGAACACCTAAAACGATTTTGATAAAGAATGAAGTAGGAGAAATCAGCTTGATTTCAAAACTTATTACATAGCTACAGAAATTAAGACTGTGAGGTATTATCAAAGGAATAAACAAAGAGATCAATGGAACAAAACAGAGAATCCTGAAATAGACCCACACAAATTTGCCCAATTCCTGACAAGTTGCAAAAACAGTTCAATTGAGGAAAGACAGCATTTTCAATAAACAGTTCTGAAACAACCAGGCAGTCTCAGGCCAATAATAATAATAATAATAAATCCCAAACTGTCTCACACACATCATACAAAATTAACTCAAAATTGATTATGTACTTAAATGTAAAATGTAAATGTAAAACTATAAAACTTAAAAAAAAAAGAGGAGAAAATTTGGAGATCTATGGCTTGGCCAAGAGTTCTCAGACATGACACCAAAAGTAAAATTCATAAAAGGAAATATTGTTGGTAAAATGTACTTCATCAAAATTAAAACTTTTGCTCTGCAAAGACTCCTGTTATAGGTTGAATGATGTGCCTGTAAAATTCATATATTAAAATCCTAATTCCTAGTACCTCAAAAACGTGATCTCATTTAGAAACAGAATTGTTGGTGACGTAATTAATTAAAAGGAAGTCACAGGGTGGACCCTAATCCAATAGGACTGGTGTCTTTATTAAAAATGGGAATGTAGAGGGATGCCTGGGTGGCACAGTGGTTAAGCATCTGCCTTCAGCTCAGGGCGTGGCGGGATCAAGTCCCACATCGGGCTCCCCACAGGGAATCTGCTTCTCCCTCTGCCTATGTCTCTGCCTCTCTCTATATATCTCTCATGGATAAATAAATAAAATCTTAAAAAAAAAAAAAAAAAGGAAATTCAGAGGGGTGCCT
The DNA here is from genome assembly GCF_003254725.2 of Canis lupus dingo. Lineage (NCBI taxonomy): Eukaryota > Metazoa > Chordata > Mammalia > Carnivora > Canidae > Canis > Canis lupus. The sequence continues at coordinate 31,784,324 of NC_064260.1, read as the reverse complement.
GGGAGGCTCAGTCAGTTGGGCACTGGACTCCTGATTTCAGCTTAGGCTGTGATCTGGGGGTTATGAGGTTGAGTCCCATGCTGGGCTCCATGCTGGTGGAGCTGGCTTGCGATTCTCTCTCCCTCTCCATCTGCTTGTCTTCTTCTGTACCACCCCTCCCCTGCTCACGCTTTCTAGAAGAAAGGGAAGAAAGGGAAAAAAGGGGGGGGGGGAAGGAAATGTAGACACAGATGCAAAAAGAACACCAAATGAAGATGAGTGCAGAGATTTACAAGCTAAGGTACACTAAATGTTGCCAGCAACCAACAGAAGCCAGGAACTAGGCATGACACAAACTGTCCCTCACAGTCCTCAGGAGTCACCAATCTGGCTGACACCCTCATCTCAGACTTCTGGCCTCCAGAACCGTGAGATGATAAATTTGTTGGTCGAGCCACTAAGTGTGTGGTACTTTGTGATGGCATCCCTAGTAAACGAATACACCCTTACGAAGAGGATGACAAGACAGCTACAGATTAGGAGACAATATCTGCAAACCACATACCTGACAAAGAACTACTGTCTGGAATATATAATCTCAAAAAACTCAAAAGAAAGAAAGCAAACAACGCAATTAGAATCTAGGCAAAGACATAGACACTTAACTGAAGAAAATAAGCAGACGGCAAATAAACATGTGAAAAGACGTCCAAAATCATTAATCATATGGTCTCATTCATTTGGGGAATATAAAAATTAGTAAAAGGGAATAAAGGGAAAGGAGAGAAAATGAGTGAAAATATCAGTGAGGGTGACAAAACATGAGAGACACCTAACTCTGGGAAGTGAACAAGGGGTAGTAGAAGGGGAGGTGGGCGGGGGGTTGGGGTGACTGGGTGATGGGCACTGAGGGGGCACTTGGGATGAGCACTGAGTGTTATGCTATATGTTGGCAAACTGAACTCCAATAAAAAAAATTTAAAAAAAAGAAACATTCAAATTAAAACCCCCACAAGATACAAATGCACACCTGTCAGAGTGGCTCAAATAACATACAGTGATGACAACAAATGCCAGCAAGGATGGGGACAAACAATATCACTGATGCCTTGCTGGCGGGGAGGTGAAGTGGTACAGCCACTCTGAAAACAGTTTGTCAGTTTTTTCAAAGCAAAAACAAAAAACAACTAACCACGCAACTACCCAAATGATCAGGCGATTGTACTCTCCTGGGCGTGTATTCCAGATAAAGACTGGTGCTCATATCAAAACCTGCACACAAATGTTTATAGCAGCTTTATTTGTAAGAGCAGAAAACTGGAAACAGTCTCGATGTCATACCATGGAATACTACTCAACAGTAAAAAGAAAATAACTATTGATCCACACAACAGAGATGAATCTCTAGAGAAATAGGCTAAGTAAAAAAGCCAATTGCAAAACGTTCTATACTGTATGATTCCATTTACAGAACATTCGTCAAATGACAAAATTATAGAAATGACCAGATCAGTGAATGCCAGAGGATAAGGGAGAGGGTGAGGGCACTGGAGAAGTGGATGTGGCCATAAAGGTGCATCAGGAAAGATCCTGTAGTGATGGCCACGTTCTGTATCTTGAGTGTATCAAAGTCAATAACCTGGTTGGGATATCATACTATAGTTTTGCACAATGTTTCTATAGGGGGAAACTGGGCAAAGGGCAAATGGAATCGTTCCGTATTACTTTTTACAACCGCATGTACATCTATAATTACCTCAAAATAAAAACCTAATTTTTTTTCAAGATCTTATCTATTTACTTAAGAAAGAGAGAGACAGGGCAGCCCGGGTGGCTCAGCGGTTTGGCGCTGCCTTCAGCCCAGAGCCTGATCCTGGAGACTCGGGATCGAGTCCCACGTTGGATTCCCTGCATGGAGCCTGCTTCTCCCTCTGCCTGTGTCTCTGCCTCTCTCTCTCTCATGAATAAATAAATAAAATCTTAAAAAAGAGAGAGAGAGACAGAGAGAGAAGAGAGCATGCCAGCATGAACAGTGGGGAGAGGGAGAAGCAGAGGGAGCCTGATGCCAGGCTTGATCCCAGGACCCTGAGCCGATGACTGAGCCCCCAGGCACCCTGAAGTAATTCTCTAAAAGAGAAAATACACAGAACAGTTCATTCTCATGAACTATTGCTACATAATGGCAAGCAAAAAAAAAAAAAAAAGTATATGCCATATATTCTATTTATGTGAAGCTCAAACATGGGCAATATTGAATTGATTTTAAAAGCCTGGGTCTCTGCCTCTCTCTCTTATGATAAATAAATAAAAATCTTTTAAAAATAAATTAATAGATAAAAGCAAGGACAGTGGTTACAACGGGGCAGGTGAGGGAGGTAATGAAGCAACAACAGAGAGACTCCTGCAATACTGGTGATGTTTGGTTTTTGAGCGTAGCGAGGGTTCCATGGGTGTGCAACAGGCCACTGAGCTGTGTGCACTTACGATGTGCGTACTTTTCTGTGTTATGCATGAATAATACTGTTTTAAGGTTTATTAAAGAAAAAAAAATCAAGTCCATACAAGGAATAGGCATAATAGGGTGGGTGTGGGTGTGGGTGTGCCGAGCGGCCACGAGGAGGGCGTGGAGGACCGGGGCTGGGAGCGGAGAGCCCTATAGGCTTCCAGTCTCAGTCTCCCTACTCCGCTCGTGGACTCCCATCACGACTGCTGGGGGCCGGAAGCTGAGGATGCACCTGTTGGGGATACACCTGGGACCATCGCGGAGCAGCCGCTTTTAGGGATGGAGGACAGAGGGGGGCCCTGCGGAGGCTGCTGAGACAAAGGACGGGACCGCCGGCCGGCCAACCGCGAGGATGCTGCGCCACGAACTGCGGAGAGTCACCACCTGGACTGTCTTCATCCGGAGTTAAAACAAAGGGGGGAAGGGAGGGGGCGGGGGGGGGGGGGAGAGTGGTGCCAAAAAAAAAAAACAGGTCCTAACCGGATCTTCTATTCTGTTAGAAAGGCAAATCGACGCGTGACGTCTGCAGAGGTGAGCAGGGGGCAAACAGAGGTCAAACAGGTCACTCCCACCCACCCGTCGTCCCCGTGGGTTGGAAGGAGCCACGTGATGCTTCGGAGGAGCCTCAGGGGCGTGTCCGGCCCTCGTGCCGCGGGGCCGCGAGGACGCGCAGGACCGAGCCTTCTCAGCTGTGGGGGGCGGGGGATGGCGGGACGGCGGGGGCAGCCCCGGGCGGCGTCCACACCCATCACCGTCGCTGCCCCCCCACCAGCCTGCCGGGGCAGCATCAACCTCGAGCCCGCTCTCAAGAGGCTCCGGAAGCCGCGAGGCCTGAGTCATGGCCCCAAATCACGCCCCGTTTGGCCCCAATTCCCGTTCCGTCCCAAGGACCCGGGGCCGAGGCCTCACCTCGCCACGGTTTTACTTTACCTTCAGCAGGCTCTGGAGCGCGGCAAAACCCTCCGCTGTCAACGCGGCCATCTTCCACGAGTCACCTGACGGCGACACGCGGGGAGGCTGGTCACGTGGCTCCGACGCCGCCGCAGGGCATGCCGGGGGTTGTAGTCTTTCGGGGCCGGCGCCGGAGGCAGCGATCGCTGGCGGGAGTCCAGGCTGACTTAGAGATGCACCTGCAGGTGGTTTTCACACCTTTGCTTAGTCCCCTCCCCAGTGGCCGGTATCAAGCGGCAGAAGAGATGATATGTCGCTTCTAAGATTATTGATAAAGAACTGCAGCTTTAATTTTTAAATTTAATTAATTTATTTATTTTAATTTTTAAAAATTTTTTATAATAAATTTATTTTTTATTGGTGTTCAATTTACCAACATACAGAATAACACCCAGTGCTCATCCGTCAAGCGCCCCCCTCAGTGCCCGTCACCCATTCACCCCCACCCCCCGCCCTCCTCCCCTTCCACCACCCCTGGTTCGTTTCCCAGAGTTAGGAGTCTTTATGTTCTGTCTCCCTTTCTGATATTTCCCACACATTTCTTCTCCTTTCCCTTATATTCCCTTTCACTATTATTTATATTCCCCAAATAAATGAGAACATATAATGTTTGTCCTTCTCTGACTGACTTACTTCACTCAGCATAATACCCTCCAGTTCCATCCACGTCGAAGCAAATGGTGGGTATTTGAGTAATATTCCATTGTATAATTTTATTTATTTATTCATGAGAGAGAGAGGCAGAGACACAGGCAGAAGGAGAAAGAAGCAGGCTCCATGCAGGGAGCCCGACGTGGGACTCGATCCCGGGTCTCCAAGGTCATGACCTGGGCTGAAGGCAGCGCTAAAGTGCTGAGCCACCTGAGCTGCCCAGATTGCAGCTTTTGGATACTCTCTTGTGTCTGTGCCTTTTTCTAGAACCTCTTGCCCTGGGGGAAACTAAGCTGTCCTGTTGTGAGCAGCCCTCTGGAGAGGTCCGTGTGGGCAAAGAGCTGAAGCCCCTGGCCGAGAGCCAGCAGGACACCAAGGCTGCCAGCAACCTCATTAACTGAGTTTAGAAGCAGTAGGCTCCGCAGAGCTTTGGGATGACTGTAGCCTTGGCCAACATTTTGACTACGACCTCATGAGAGTTTCAGAACCACCGGCTGAGCAAACTCCTGGATTTCTGAAGAGCTCTATGATTATAAATGTTTGTTGCATCAAGCCACTAAGTTTGGTGATTTACAACACAGCAGTGTAACTAATACATAGAGGCCACACAGCGTAGAGGATTTAGAATTCCACCCACGTTTGGATCCCAACCCTGCATGTTATTAGCTGTACTGTGAGCAAATTCTTGAACTTCTCTGAGCCTCAGTTTCCACATCTTTAAAACGATGCAGATCACACCTATTGCAGAGAGCAGAGCTGAGGGATACTTGCTGCCCCGCCCCCCGGGGGGAGGACATCTGGCCTTATGGGCAGGTATGATAGGAGGGGACCCCCCTGGGCTCCAGTCAGTGATAGAGCCTGCAACCGTGTACCCTGTCATCCCAGGCGGCCACTACCATGATGCGTTTAAAGATTTGTCTGTGGTCTGGAGAGCTTCCAGCAATTGCTAAACCATAAATGTTTTCACAGAAAGGAACAGAATAGAATGTCAGAATTTATTTCCATGATTTTGGTCCCACTACCTGGTTTTTGTTAGGCCTAACCTGATTTCTTTCCGATTCTGGGTATATGAGCTTCTGCTTTCATTTATTTAATGAACTTGCCATGTGCCTGGCTCCCTTCTTATCTGCTCACACTTACTGATTTGCTTATTTCCTATAATGATCTTATGTGATACACACACACACACACACACACACAGAAACACACACAGCATTTTTATTTTTCCCATTTTACATAGGAGGAAACTGAGGTAGAGAGACATCAAGTAACTTACCCACGGTCACACAGCTAAGTAGTGGAAGAGCCCAGATTCAAACTTGAGTAGCTGGGCTCCAGAGTCTGTGCTGTTAACTGCTGAGCTGCGTATGTCTCATTGTCTTCCCATAGCTGAGAACTCCTGCTTCTTCCTGGATATCTGACTACCTTCCCGGGGGGGGGGGGGAGCAAAAACAGTCTAAGGGTGTTGTTCCTGCACCATCAGCCCAGTGGTGTGATGACAGACAAGATAATGAGTGGAAAGGGTACCTTGAGAAACAGACTCAGGCTCCATTCCTGGCTCCTGTGTGCTTCTGGCAAGTTACTTCATCTCCCTGAGCCTCACTCTCCTCTTCTGTAAAATGGAAACAGCAATTAAAATACCTTTTGGCCCTTATGGGCAGCTCGAGGATGATTTATACCCCAAAGAGATCGGGATTATTTATTTGGAGACTCTGTTTTAGCCATTTGGCAGCTGCAAAGGGCAGAGCATTCCCGTGCTATGAAAAAGGGTTGCCCTAGGGTGATCGGCCATCCCGGTTTCTCCAAGAATGAGAGATTTCATGGGACGCAGCACTTGCAGTGCTAACACTGGGGTGATCCTGAGCAAACCAGGCTAGTTAGTCACCCTCGCATGGGCCCGGAGCCTTTGAAGAAAAGCATCTTTTTAGAGCATTTGTCCTGTCTTCTCCGGCGGGGCTGATATGAAGAGAGCAGCATGGATGCAGAATTTTTAAATAGAAGGTGAGTAGAGGCAGCAATCCTAGTTTGAGAGTTTTTTGTTGCTGCTGCTGCTGCTAGCTGTATTGGGAGGTAATTCACATATACAGTTTACCCCCTCGAAGTGTACAATTCAGTGGATTTGGGTATATTCGTAGAGTTGGGGGACCATCCCCACAATGCAAGACCATACTTACCACCAAAAAAGGAAAACCACACCCTTTAGTGATCATTCCCCGTTTCTCCCTCCATCGTACCTCAGCCCCAGGCCACCACGAATCTCCTTTCTGTCCTCTCAATTGATCTCTTCTGGTCACGTCATACACATGGAGGCAGATGCGGTTGTTTTCATCAACTTCTTGCACTTAGCCTGACGTTCTCAAGGGTCACCTGCATTGTGTATCGTGTAACAGTACGTCATTCCTTTTGATGGCTGAGTAATTTCCTTTGCCTGGATAGATCACATTTTGTTTATCCATCCATCGAGTGATGGATATTTGGGTCCTTTCTGCCTTTTGGCTGTCATGACTAATGCTGCTGCGAACACTCTTGAACAGAGTTTTGTGTAGATTTGTATTTCCATCTCTCTTGGGATATATACTCAGGAGTCACGGGGTAACCCTGCGTTTAACTTCTTTTTTAAGATTTTATTTATTTATTCATGAGAGACACACACACAGAGAGAGAGAGAGAGGCAGAGACACAGGCAGAGGGAGAAGCAGGCTCCATGCAGGGAGCCTGACGTGGGACTCGATCCCGGGACTCCAGGATCGTGCCCTGGGCCGAAGGCAGGTGCTAAACCACTGATCCACCCAGGAATCCCCTGTGTTTAACTTTTTGAGGAGCTTCCAGACTGTTTCCCGGAGCGGTTGTGCCATATACCTTCCCATCGGCCATGTCTGAGGGGTCCCATCCCCCCACATCCTCACCGACATCGGTTAGCATCCATCTGGTTGTAGCCATCCTGGTGGGTGTGAAGTGGTGTCTCATCGTGAGCAAGCTTGCTTCAGAGTTGAAACTTGCAGAGCCAGCACATGTTATCATTTGGGCTACTGATGTTCACTTGAGGTGACTGATGGAGATTCTGGGGGCTTAAGCCCCTGGTCTTCCCTTTGGGCTGCCTTCTTTATCAGAGGAACACCTGCAGGAGGTGGATTAGGCCAAGGGGCCTGTGGTCCTTTAGGGAGAGCCCCCTCATTTTCCTGTTTTCCCTTCTCCTCACCCTCATTCCATGGATGGAGAGGATGGCAGGTGTCCACAGAGAAAGGGGCTGTCACCTTTTTGGTCTTATGCCACCTGCTTTAAGTGTTGGTGTTGAAGTGGCCTGATCAGCTCATCGGGACACTGCTGGCAAGTTGGGGACAGAAGACTTGAAAATGACAGGCATACCCTGGCTTGGACATGCTGCCTGTGTCCAGATGACGCAACACAGGCTGCATGATCTGGAGCTCCCTTTGCACTCACAGTGTCTTAATTAATTAACAGAGTATTTCAAAATTAGGAAGTGTGACCTGAAAATCCAGAGGTCTGGCTTTTCTCTAAAAATTGGCAGGCCTAGCCATGCTGCTCCTACCTTGCACGTTGCAGCAGTTGGCTGGAGCTGAGTCCTGGCTGCCTCCCTGAAGATAGGCACGGGCTCTTCAAGTCCCCACGGTCCACTCCATGTATGTCACAGTCAGCCCCCCACCCCCGCCCCGCGTGTCATCACCTGCCTTCTCTCTGCCGGAGCGGAGTATTCGTTAGTGCCCAACTTGCCTTGGGGACCCAATGGGGTAAAGTTAGGTCATAGTCGATGGCCAGGCTGCGTTTGTATTTGAGATGCTGGGTTTCCAGCTCTCTGCATCTTGTCTCACCACGAACCTAAGCGAGTTGCAGGCGGGCATCTCATGTCCCATTCATGCTTCTCACGGGATTGGTCTGGGCCGAGCACTGTTCTGAGAGCTTTGCATGTGTAAACTCATTTAATCCTCACAGTGACCCATGAATATTCCCAGATTACAAGTGGGAAAACTAAAGATCAGAAAATGAACTCATAATCCGTGGGGAATTCGTGGCAGACCACGGAACTCAAATCCGTGGGGGATTTGAAGGCAGGAGCAAACGGGGTCCTTTTGTGAGCTTGCAGATAATGCAGCGCCGGGTCCATCTGGGGGGTCAGGGGGTGTTCAGTTGAGGCTGCCACATAATGACTCACCTGGCCTTGCAACCGCTGCTAGCGTGCTCCGCAGCCCGGCACTGGTCCTGGTCAGGGGCCGCTCCCGGAGGCCGGGGGTTGGAGGAGATGATGGCCAATGTATTTGGAGACATGATGTCTGTATTCTTTTCAGCTCTAACTCCTGGTGAGCCTCTGAAAGGCAGCAAAAGAAGAGGGGCGGGAGAGGAGGCCGTTTGTCGATCCGTGATGCCTGGAAGGCCAGCAGGGACCCCGTTGGTCCCTCCTGGGGGAGTGTCCCCTCTCCCTCCACTTCGGAACCCCGGGAGCTGGGAGCCCGCAGAGTTCTTCTCTGGGCTCTGGCTGGCCCGGAGGTCGCGGTTAGGGAAGTCCAGAGCGCATCAGGCTGGGAGGGCCCTGTGGCCTCATTTCTCAGCCTCCCGTCCCCAGGAACAACACAGAAGTGGCTGGTAACACAAGGCATTGTCCTCACACACAGGGCCTCTTTGTTTCCCCTGATAACACAGAGAGGAGGCTGTGACAATGGCCTTGAATGGCACTTTGCTCTCCTTTCTCCAACGTTATACTTGTGATTTTCAGTTCTGGAATCAGCTGGACAATTATTTCCTGCGGGAGGTATGGGCTTTTCATCTCATCCGCCTGCCTCTCCGGCAGTCCTCAGGCCCCAGGGCTGTGGGAACTGAGTGGAGACCCAGGCCCGGGGACAGCCGGGCCCGCCAGAATGTCACCTTCGCAGGAGGCTGGAAGGCCGTGGCACCTCACCACCCCCCTGCAAGGTGGGACCTGCCCTGGAGGAAGGAACCAGACCAGGTAACACGGGAGACGGGCTGAGGGCTGCTGACGGGGCCGGGGCCCCAAGGCAATGGTGGAGGGTCCAGCCTGAGGAGGACGAGTTTCTGTTTCCAGAAACTGGAGAGAGCCACCGCCGGTTGGCAAACGAGTCAATAAGCAAAAGCAACCGAGGGCGAGTTTGCAGCCTCCCAGGTAGGGGAGCACTCTGCCTATCTGACCCTCATTCAGTGCCTCTCATGTAGGTGGGTGACAAGAAACTTCAGGCCCCGTGTGGGTTTATGGAAATGACTGTTCCCTTAATAACAGCTGCCGTTATTATTATTATTTTTAAAGGTTTTATTTATTTATTCATGAGACACAGACAGAGAGAGGCAGAGACACAGGCAGAGGGAGAAGCAGGCTCCATGCAGGGAGCCCGATGTGGGACTCGATCCAGGAACCCCAGGATCACACCCTGGGCCGAAGGCAGGCACTAAACCGCTGAGCCACCCAGGGATCCCAACAGCTGCCATTATTAAGCTCTTCCTGCATGTGCTGTGCTTGTGTGCACGTTACTATAGGTAACATACTGATGGCAATTATAGCAAACACCTCCAAGATGTGTTTTCCATTCTTCCTTTCCAGGCAGGCTGGCCCTAGAAACTGTGCTTTTCTTCACATGCTTCTTATCTCATGTTCTTTATGATAAATCACGGTTATTGAAAGGTTTCACCTTGAGGGGCAGTGAGGTTTAGTGAACACTATATGTATTGAGTCCTTTGCCCTGTGCCAGGCAATGTTCCAAGCGTTTTTGCATCTCTGTCCTCATTTATACCACGCAATAACCCCGCCGAATGGATACTTTTATGGTCTTTGTTTTATTGAGGAGGCAATTGCAGTCCAGGGGAGTTAAGTGACTCTCCCAGGGTCACACAGCTGCCACGTGCCAGAGGCAGGATTTGAGCTCAGTTCTCTCTGCAGTGCTGTGTGACTCTAAAGCCTGCCCAGCCCCGAGGCTGGCCTGGAGTTAGTGCCCTCCTCTGGGTCATGAGGTATATAGAGGGTGGCATTCTGTCCATGGCTTTGTCAGACACCTGCACTTCTACATTATCAGCTTGGGGAATGCAGGAGGCCTTAAATGGTTTGTCTGTTGATAGCTTTTGCCTTGCTTGGTGAAGATGGAACCGCCCAATGGAGGCAGGGAAGGAATTTGCAATGATAATAATTGCACCACAAATGCCATCTCCTGCTTGGCCAGAGACCGGGCTGAGCTGCCACACGTGTAGGAGGATGTATGTTAAATAAGCAGGCCTCCTCGAGTATATTCAGGAAGCCAACTTTATTTTTGTTTATTACTGCCCCTCAATTTTTTTTTTCTTGTGGTGTCCCAGTCTTTCTTTGCCCCAGGATGAAAATCAGGGCAGGCCCGCGAGGCTTCCGGCTACCTTTCTAGCTCCAACACTGTCGCAGTTCAGTAATGGCTGTGGTCAGGTCTGTGGAATAACCCAGACCTTCCAACATTGCTCCAAGGGGAGACTCCTTCCTCCTCCAGCTGGGGCCTGGAGCAGGGAAAGGGAGTGTGTGGTCGGCCTCCTGCTTCCCACCTATGCTTCCGTCTGGCTCACTGAGGATTCTGAGCCCAGGCAGGCACAGGAGAGGAGGAGAGGAGGGAGCAGAGGAGCACGGGGTTCTTATTTGGTTAATTCTGTGGTTAGCTGGCTGGGCCTGGTGGGCGTTTACACCTGATTCTTTATCTCTTGGCACCATTTTATAGATACTCCAGAGAACACCCTCCTTCCTCATTTTTGGGGATTTCTAAACCACTGATCCCTTGAAGCTGGCTCCCTAAGACTCCTTCTTCCATCCCTTACTGTCTGAGCAGTGCTTACAACAAGTTTGGTGGGGCTGCCAAAAAAAATATCCCAGACTGGGGGTCTTAACAGAAACTAATTTTCTTACAGTTCTGGAGGCTGGAGGTCTAAGGTGTTGCAGGCCTGGTTTCTTCTGAGGCCTCTCTCGTTGGCTTGTGCATGGCCGTCTTCTCCCTCTGCTTCACACGACCTTCCCTTTGCGTGCGTCCCTGTGTCCCTGATATCTGTGTGTTCAAATCTCTTCTTCTTAGGAAGACACAAGTCATATTGGATTAGGGTCCTCTCAAAGGCCTCCTTTTAACTCATTCACCTCTCGTAAAGCCCTATCTCTGAATACAGTTACGTTCTGAGATACTGGGAGTCGGGGTTTGAACATTCGAGTTGGGGGGCACACAATTCAGCCAGAACAGGTACTGTCAGCTTCCATCTGGGGAAGGGTTTGCACTCCTCCTGGTGGCCCCCTCAGAGAGGATCTACACAACCCACCGGGTTACCTGTTGCACACCTCTGGCTTATCGGAAATCCTCCTCTCCTCCTTATTCCCGTAAATCCAAAGCCACCGGGCCCCCTCACTCCAGCTGGCCACCCCATCTCTCTTCACTTTGGGCTTCTAAGGCATGATGCACACATCAGGACTTGTGACGTTCACGCTGCAAGGATACAGATCACTCTTGGGAGGTGGAGAATGGGCAGTTGGGATGTGGAGCACACCTGTTGTTCACTCCAAAACCCTTCCTCGATGCTCCCACTGTTTCCTCATCTAGCCCTCCTTTGCAGGCTGGGGATGATCCAACAAGGGGGAAACTGCCTTTTTTTTTTTTTTTGTAAGTCCTGCATGATGGCATCACAGCTCACTTGGAATGTGTCACCTGATGCCTCATGTCTTCAGCTCAAACTGAGATTAAAATAGCCTTCCCACCCTGCTACACCTATAATGCCTCCTTTAACTTTCAAGAAGAACCTATGAGAAAGATGACCATGTCCTCCTCTAGCTGAAGGAAGGGAATCTGGAGCTTAGAACAGTCCAGGAACTCCCCCAAGGTAGATGGCTCAACCAGTGGGGAGCAGGGAATGGAGATCTGCTTTGAGCCATTCACCGTCACTTCCCTAGGCCGTCACTACCACCGGACTTCTTAGAGCTGTGGATTGCTGGACTTTGTTCTGTGCTGGGACGAATTTCCTTCTCAGCAGAATTCTATGAAGGTAAAAAGGTAAAATCCCTGCCTAGTTTGAATGCTCCAGTTTGAATGCAGAGGCTGGTGTCAGGGGCACAGGTCCAGGGTCAGATGGGCTCCATGTACCAAATGAGTCTCTGCTTGAACCCTCGGCCCTTCCCCCAGCATAAGTTAATCAGTGACGTAATGACATAGCAGTGGGTTATGTTTCTTTGCAGAAGCACACGAAAGCAAACTTGCATTCTGAAAATCTTATGTGAGGCAGAAGGGGCTGTATCATCTCACCCCATATCTCCCAGGAGGTACTTTACCTAAAGAAGTCTTCAAAATGGAAAGATATTTATTTTTAAGCTGACTTTTTCTGTTTAGATTTTTAATCATTTTCTTTAAATGTAAGCAGCCCAGGCCTGCCATTGCCCATCCTTGCATAATTTCCAAGGGAAGGGAAGGAGGAATGACAAATGGGTTTGGCAGCCGTTTGGAAGCTGCATGCTGAGGCTGTGTCCGGGATCCCTCTGGAGGCAGTGGGGTGCTGGGCTGGGGTGAAGTCTGGGGGCACAGGGAATGGAACAGGAATGCACTGGGGCTGCAGCGGGAAGACCAGGGAAGAAGGAGAGGACAGGATGATATTGCTCTGTTTCCACTCGGCAATCATTTAGTGGATGCCTGTCACGCTCAGGGCCTTTGTGGGCCCTCTGCCAGGAAGGGACGGCTCGTTGAATGGGCCTCGGGGAAAGTGAGGTCTGAGCTTCTGTCCGGGTTCTCGGAGCAAGGTGAGGCACTGGAAGGAGACTGTTTCAGTGGAGGGAAAGGAGATATGGAAAAGCATGATGGAAAAAGCCTGGGGGGCTCAGCGGTTGAGCATCTGCCTTGGACTCAGGGTGTGATCCACATCGATGGATGAGTTCCGCATCGGGCTCCCCGCAGGGAGCTTGCTTCTCCCTCTGCCTGCGTCTCCGCCTCTCTCTCTGTATCTCTCATGAATGAATAAATAAAATCTTGAAAAGAAAAGAAGAGAAGAGAAAAGAAAAGAAAAGAAAAGAAAAGAAAAGAAAAGAAAAGAAAAGAAAAGAAAAGAAAAACATGATGTGATTTGCGACCTGCACCTGGTCTGGAATTGTCTGAGATCTGGGGTAGGGGGTGCAGGAGTCAGGACAGAGAGAAGGAAGAAGGTGGGAGCCCCCAGATGAATACTTGAGGCTGGACAGAGAGGCCTGGCCCAGCTGGGGACACAGCAGGGCTTCAAGCAGAGAGGCGACTTGAAAGGGGTTGCCTTTTAGAGAGAGAGCTCTGAGGCAGGACAGGGGTACAGCAGAGACTCAGGGGTGAGCTGAGACTCGGGGAGCTGGGCAAGGGAGGATGAGGGGCTGACCCATAGCCCTGGCCTCCAGAGTGGAGAGGGGAAGGGGGTAGGTGGGAGACCGCGTGGGAGCTGGATGGGGCAGCCGAGGGGGGGCATCGGGAATGCCCCTCTGGTTCCTGACCTGGCCCACTGAAGTGGCGCTGTGTCATTATGGGGGGGGGGGGCGAGAGAGAGCGAGTGTGTGCGTGTGGATGGGACAGCTGGCTGGGATTGCAACTGGCTGAAGACCCTTTTTGGCAGGAGGAAGTGGGGCACGGAGGTTGTTCTTTCTTCTAACAAATAGGTACTGGGGGCTTGCCACGAGCTAAGTGCCGAGGAGAGGGAGGCAAAGGGGACACATTCCGTCCCTCTCGGGGCTTCCAGCCCAAGTGAGGGAGCAATTCAAATGAAATGTAGCAGAAAGACTGTAAAAGGGAATTGGGAAAGGGCTGGGGGAATTTGGGTAGGGGCCAAGCACTCAGCGACATTGGAGAACGATTCGTTTCTGAGAGTGTGATCATGGGCCTGCATTCTAGGTGGGAGCCTGTTCCTCAGCTTTTTTCCTTTTTTGGAGATGCAAGTTGAAATACTTTGGGGTGAAAGATCATGATGTCAGTGATTTACTTGGAAACGAAGTGAACCCACGCACAAGGGAGAGAGCAAATATGGGAACATGTGACCGGTCGTTGGGAGTCTGTGAGCGTTCCTTGCACCCATTACGCTATTCTTGTGGCTTTGGGTTTTTCTGTGTGAAAACTCTCATAATAAACATTTGAAAGAACAAAGCAGCAAGTGCATCCATGGGGAAGAAGGGGTGCTGTGGGATCACAAAAGAGGGCGCCTCGTTGGAATCGGTTGAGCGAGAGAAGCTTTCCAAAGAAAATAGCGTCTAAGAGCGGAGAGATGAACGGTCGGTGGACAGGGCAAGGGGGGAGCACTTCGGGGAGGACATAATGGGCGGCGGGTGCCAATGCTCGGTAGCCTGTTTTGTTAGAAGAGCAACAACAAAAAAGACATTTAACGGGAGGGTAGAATGGGAGTCAAGGAGTCACCAGGAGGTGAGAAGGGCGGGTGGACGAGTTTGGACTCCGCCGTGACCTTGGTGTAAGCAGGGGGTGCATTTCAGAAAGATGACGCTACGGCGTATGGAGCTGCGGGCTGGGCAGCCACCGTGGCAGGCACTTCATCTGTATTAGTTCCCTTGATCCTCACTGGCTTCCAGGCACCTAGGACTCAGTACGGCTGTTTTAAAGCCCAGACCATTCGATTCCCGGTCAGGGAACCAGAAAAGAAAAGGAAAGAAAAGAAAAGAAAAGAAAGGAAAGGAAAGGAAAGGAAAGGAAAGGAAAGGAAAGGAAAAGAAAAGAAAAGAAAAGAAAAGAAAAGAAAAGAAAAGAAAAGAAAAGAAAAGAAAAGAAAAAAAGAAAAGAAAGCCCAGGCCAACTGAGGCCTAGAACATTGACGTAGCTGCTCAAGGTCACACACCTGGAGGAGCCAGGGTCGGAACCCAGGCAGCCTGGCTCCGGGGCCACGCTTGTAACCCCACGAGGACCACCCTGCCTCTCAGGGCTGCGTTGCTCCCTGTGGAAAAAGATCTGGGCGGGGAATCAGGACTCCAGGCAGGAAGGCCACCTAGGGGGCGGTTGCCTGAGCCCAGGTGGGTGGCGAAGGTGACTTGAACTAACATGGTAACCACGGAGATGGGGGAAAGGGACAGGACGGAGTTATTTCAGAGTGAAATCAGCCGGACCTGGTGACCAAATGGTCATGTGGTGCAGGAGTCAAAGATGGTGCTAGGCTACACCCCATCGAGAACCTGCCCCACGTCGGCATGAGAAGGGGGACCTGGTCAGAGGACGTGGAGCTGTCCTCTTTCTAACACATGGAGATGGGATCAGTAGATCCCTAACATCACCTCCACCTGCAAGGAGCAGCCTGCTGTACCCCCGACTCACAGTTCTCCTGTCCTGGCCTCAGCGGCCCATCATTTTTGGTGCCACTTGCTATCTTCGCTGTTGGAATCTTTCACCTGCAGCCATCATCATTCCTATGCCCTAAGCTCCCTGGCACAGTTAGCTCACCGCCTAATCGCTTTCCCAATCGTCTCCCAGCCCACCCAGCACACTATTAGCCACGCATGACGTGAGGTGGACCCTGTGCTGTTGTTCCAACCAGGAGTCCTTGATCCTCGGGCCCCCCTCAGTCGGCTCAGCAGGGATGACAAATTAAACAAATATTGAAAAACGATAAAAAGGAAAACACTTGCCCATGTCCCTCTAATGCTTATTGATTTTTAAGATCTTCTCAGGCATGAAAACAAGATTCACTGCCGTCATCTTGACATTGGATTCCTGTTAGCTGGAAGAGTGCCTTATTGATCAGGATGGGGTGCCCGGCAGGGCAGGTGTGGGCCTGTCTCCTGTCCAGGTCATCAACTCCAGAGACGGAGAGCAGCTAGTGGGGCACGGTACTCACTGTGGCCCGGGAGGGGCCTCTCGGCATCTGGGAAGCCACTGAGTCCACTTCTCGGTTCCAGGCCAACCTCTGAGGCCCTGCTTTTTGTTTTTGTTTTTGTTTTCATGCTAAAGGCCCCAAGAATTCCAGGTTATCTTTCATGTGTGCATCAAAAATGTTGCAACTGCTACATGTCTTCGTATGTAAAGGACATGGGCCTGCGGAGTAAAGCAGGAGCTCTTCTGTATATACTGCTCTCCATTTCTCTCTCCAAGGAATCGTCCATTTAACAGCAAATATTTATTTAGCGGCTACTATGTGCCACGTCAGGTTCTAGGGCCTGGGGATCCAGCAGTGCACCAAGTGGAAAATCCCCGCTCTCCTCAGAGCTGACCTTCCAGGCAACATCGTGAGGAGCTTTATGTGCAGCTTCTGATCTATGCCTCCCTCTATCATATCTGTGTCTAGGCCTGGGTCTAGAGGTTCATGTTGTATTGTACATGCGATTCTGTGAGTGGCTTCTTCACTAACAGTGTGTTTTGAAACCCGTTCCAAGTCAACCTAAATAGACCTGCCTTGTCTTTTTTTTTTTTTTAAGATTTTATTTATTTAATCATGAGAGACACAGAGACACAGGCAGAGGGAGAAGCAAGCTCCATGCAGATGTCTGACATGGGACTCGATCCCAGGACCCTGGGATCAAGACCTGAGCCAAAGGCAAACACTCAACCATGAACCACCCAGGTGCCCCTGCCTCATCTTTCATAGCTGTATAATGGTCTTCTGCAGGATAAGCCCTTGCAGATAGACAATATTTGTCTAGTTCAATATTTGTCACCAACAGGACTGTAGTCCTTTCTTCGGCATATACTGTTGTAGATATGGGAGTCTGCGCACTTACTGAGGGACCGCGGGTAAGTTAATGAAATTCTCTGTGCCTCAGTTGCTCCATGTATAAAAAGCAGGTAATAATGGCACCTCCCTCTATTCATCAAGGAAATGCAAACAAACCACAATGGGACGCCGCTTCACTCCTGCTAGGATGTCTATAATCAAGAAGGCGAGTATTAATGAGTGTTGACTGGCAAGGATATGAAGGCATTGGGACGCTTGGATACCGCCTGTGGGGATATAAGATGGGGCAGCCACTTTGGGGAAAAGTTTGGCAGCTTTTGAAAAGGTAAAAAAGAGAATTATACCAACAATTTTACTTTGATGTAGATACCCATAATAAATGAAAACACATGGCCACAAAAAACTGGTATGCAAAATTCATGGCAGCCTTCTCCATCTTACCCAAGAGCTAGAAACAACCCAAATGTCCACCCATTGGCGAATGGATACACAAAGTGTGGTATATCTGTGCAACGAATATTATTTGGCATTAAAAAGACATGACGCACTGATACAAGCTACACCACCAATAAGACTTGAAAACCTTTGCTAACTGAAGGAGGCTGGTCGCAAAGACCCCGTGTTGTCTATTCTCTGATAGGAAATGTTGCGGAATAAGCAGATACCACAGGAACAGTGAGTAGATTGCTGGTTGCCAGGGGGTAGAGGGTTGAGGTGATGGGGAATGATTCCTCACAGGTACAGGTTTTCTTTCTGGGGTGATGAAAATGTTCTGAAATTGTGATGATGATCACATGACTCTGAATATACTATAAAAGTATCAAACTTTACATTTTAAATGGATAAAATGTATGGCATGTGAATTGTGTCTCAACAGAGCTCTATTGATTGATTGAATGATTGATTGATTTTATTTACTTATTCATGAGACACACACAGAGAGAGGCAGAGACACAGGCAGAGGGGGAAACAGGGTCCCTGCAGGGGAGGCCGATGTGGGACTCGATCCCAGGATCCCGGGATCATGCCCTGAGCCGAAGGTGGACGCTCAACCACCGAGCCACCCAAGTGCCCCGAGAGCTATTATTTAAAAGCAATAATAAGACTTCCCTCACAGCTTGGGAGGATGAACTGAGAGGCATAAAAATGCGTAGAACGGTCCCTGGCATCTGGAAGCTCTAAGCATCTGCAGCTCCTGGTATTGCCCCTGGAGCATGGATTCCCAGATGCAGAATTGTTGAGCCAGGGGCAGCCGGGGTGGCTCAGCGGTTTAGCGCCACCTTCAGCCCAGGACATGATCCCAGGGGCCCGGGATCGAGTCCCACGTCAGGCTCCCTGCATGGAGCCTGCTTCTCCCTCTGCCTGTGCCTCTGCCTCTCTCTCTCTCTCTCTCTCTCTGTCTCTGACTCTCATGAATAAATAAATAAAATCTTAAAAAAAAAAGAATTGTTGAGCCAAAGGGCTGGTGCATTTTTTTAATTTTAATTTTTAGAGATGGCCAAGTTGCCTTCCAAAACTGTCTTCACCAGTTCACCCTTAAAAGTAATGCTCAGGATGCCTGTTTTTCTCTTCTCTTCTTCTTTTCAAAGAAGCACCCACCATAAAAAGTCTGGAAGAGGGTATATCACTGTTAACTGTGGTTTCCTTCCGGTGATGAGATCATGTGTGGATTTTCTTTTCTTTTCTCATATTTCTTATCCGGATTTTTTCATATTTTCAAAAATAGAATATGTAGTTGCAAATGGCATGATCTCATCCTTTTTTATGGCTGAATAATATTCTGTTGAGGTTTATATCACATCTTCTTTATCCATTCATCTATGGATAGACACAGGCTGCTTTCACAGCTTGTCAATTGTAAATAATACTGCAGTAAACACAGGAGTCCATACATCTTTTCAAATTAGTGTTTTCATTTTCTTTGAGTAAGTGGTAGTGGAATTACTGGGTGTTATGTTAATTCTGTTTTTAATTTTTTAAGAAGCTTCCATACTGTCTCCCACCATGGCTGCACCAGTTGGCATTCCCACCAACTGTGCAAGAGGGTTCCTTCATCTCCACCTCCTTGACAACACTGTTATTTCTTGTGTTTTTTTTTTCTTAATTTTAGTTCTTTGACAAGTGTTAAGTGAGAGCTCATTGTGGTTTTAATTTGCATTTACCTGATGATTAGTGATCTTTTTTTCATGGATGGACATAGAGGGTATATAATGCTGAGTAACATAAATCAATCAGAAAAAGACAAATACCATATGATTTCATATGTGGAATTTAAGAAACAAAGGAAGTCAACAAACACATTTTTAAAAGAGGCAAAAAGCCACACACAGACTCTTACATATGTCAGGGGAATTGGTGGTTGTCAGAGGGGAGATGGATAGGGGAATGAATGAAATAAAGGACATTAAGGATACACTTACTGTGAGGAGCACTGAGAAATGTATAGAATTGTTGAGTCATTATATTGTACACCTGAAACTACCATAATGCTGTATGTTAATTATACTTGAATAAAAATATTTTAATAAAAAACAGAATATGTAATAATTATATTATATAATTTTTAAAGATTTTATTTATTTATTCATGAGAGACACAGAGAGAGAGAGAGGCAGAGGCACAGGCAGAAGGAGAAGCAGGCTCCATGCTGGGAGCCCGACGCGAGACTCAATCTCGGGACTCCAGGACCACGCCCTGGGCCGAAGGCAGGCACTAAACGGCTGAGCCACCCAGGGATCCCCTATTACATATTTTTGAAGTAAAAGTATCCCCCTATATGCTTTTCACCATGGGACTTTTACACTTTGCAGGCTTTAGTGGTTAGGATGGGAGACCTTATACTTATCAGTCCACCCTATAAAGTCACAGATCCTTCCCACTGTGAAAGTTTGATTGCAACGGCCAGAGGACAAGAATATAGGGAAGAGCAGAAACTGTAATTATGAGCACAGGCTTGCACTATCTCGCTCAGTAGTACCAAGACATCATACCTGTGTGTCATTTGCACCCTTACCAGACATCAGACCCCACAAGTTTGCAAATACTTTGTGTGCATTGTCACTTAACACCCCCCCACACACAAGAATTCTAGGACATTGGCACTGGTGCAGAACAGGAGCTAAAGAAATCTAGCAATTGCCCAAACATGCTGCTATTAGATGGCTGAGATAGATATGGGTGAAGGTGCCTTTAGCTGTGAGTCAAGAGTCACGCACCAGGACCTTTTATTGTTTCATTTAAAAGTAAGGACGTAGTGGGGCGCGCCTGGTGGCACAGTCCATTAAGCTTCTGACTCTTGGTTTGGGCTCAGGGTGTGATCTCGTGGTTATAATGTCAAGTGGCCCTTCGGGCTATGTGCTCAGTTCTCTGAATCTGCTTGAGTTCTCTCTCTCCCTCTCCCTCTGCTCCTCCCACTCATGCTCACTCTCTCTCTTTCTCTCTGAAATAAATAAATCTTAGAAAAGGAAAAAGAAAATTAAGGATGTGGTCAAGGCAAACTTCAGAGGAGAGGCTGATTGAGAGGTTTGGTGATGTCCTCAGGACACCTGTCCTTTCCAACTCTCTGCCATCTTCCCTGTGGTTTTCATCTTCATGAAGAACTAGGGCTCTAGCAGGAATTACCTAGACAGGGCAGGGTTCAGAGAAAGAGAGAGGGTCAGTTTCTCTCTGGGACTTTCTCCTTAGAGCAGAATAATTTCTTCTAGAAGCCCTGGCCCCCTCCTTCCAGCAAACTTTCCCCACAGGCACAATTTGTCTCATAGGCCCATTCTAGGTCTCTTATCTATTCCTGCACTGACCATGGGCAAAGGGAATAGACTTACCTCTCGACGTATTTGGACTGTCCCCGGGGTTTATGTTGGAGATGGGTCACTGTTACTTGAGGAAGAGGGTTCCCTGAGCAAACTTAGGAGTGTATTTGGAAGGGTGAAGAGGAAATGGATGCTGAGGAGATGGGTGGAAAAACCAATATTATCCAACGTACGGAGAGACTTACGTTGTCCAAGTCGGGAGTGCCTATGTCTAGTTACTGCACTTGTCTGCATTGTGGCCAAGACTTCCACCTGCTCGTAATTGATTTTTTAAAGTGAAGCTTATAAATCACCCACATCTACCCCTTCTCCCCGTCTGCAGGTCCCATCCTCTGTGAAGGGAGGCTTGGAAGCTTGATTTAGGGCAGATCACTGGGAGTGAAGTAGAGGGCTTTAAAAATATCCCAGTGACAACGAGGTGATTTCCATCTTGAGGATCGCTAGTCTGGGAAACGGCCATTTCACACTCCCCTGGGGTCTCTCAGGAAAGGCCCCTTTGGGATGGTCTCCTCTTGGCAGCTTACAGGACTGACTATATTAATAGGATGGTATCAGTTTGTAGATTTAGAGGATTTTACAAAGAGGTACTTGGCCTCCCCTTTGTAGGAATCACTTTTTCAGCTAAGGTGATGCATTGGAGTATTAGTCAGCAAATGTTCATTCACTTCCCTTGCGGCTTAGGACAGAGCATATATTTTTTGCCCCACTGACTTTGGGCTTGGCCATTGACATGATTTAGCCAATAGATTATGAATGGATATGACTCTAGGAGAAGCTTTAAACTTTTTTTTTTAATTTTTATTTATTTATGATAGTCACAGAGAGAGAGAGAGAGGCAGAGACACAGGCAGAGGGAGAAGCAGGCTCCATGCACCGGGAGCCCGATGTGGGACTCGATCCCGGGTCTCCAGGATCGCGCCCTGGGCCAAAGGCAGGCGCCAAACCACTGCGCCACCCAGGGATCCCTAGGAGAAGCTTTACATCGTGTGTGCACTGTTTGGCTTCCCTTTGCTCTTGTAACTGCCATGAGAAGAACACACCTTGGGAAGCCACTGCCCCTCCTTTCTGGCCTCCAAGGATTAGCCACATGGGGCAGACCCAAACTCAAACTGAAGCAGAGTTACCCTAATCAGCCTACAGACCTGTGTACAAGAAAAAGAAATGCTTGTTTTCATAAGTTGCAAGTCTTTATTCTGCAGCAGTGTTGCAGCAAGGCTGACTGCTACAAGCAATATTTCTGAGTGCTGCCCAAAGGGTCTGGACGGCGTGGCAGGTACATAGGACAAGCCATGAGACCACGTCCCATCCAAGCAGCCTCTGGAATATCACACGTTGAAGATAGCTCAGGGAGAGAATGAACTGGAGGTGCTTTGGTAAGCTTCTTGGAATGGCCCAAATTCTAAGAACTTTTATAAACTGTTCTTTGACCCCTTCTCAAGAAAACAAACTTCATGGCCAAGAAATTGCTAAACCACGTGTTTCATCATCAGTGTTCAAATGTAGTAGAATGTAGAGGAAAGAGCACTGGTCATGGTGTGGTTTCATATGACAGGTCAGCTCATGTCTAAGTCCGTGACTTTGGGTAAGCGATTTAATCCCTGAACCTAATTTTCCTCCTGGGCAAGCTGGGGATGGTTGCAAGGATAAAATGGTCATGCACCTCTATGGTTTCCAAACTGTACTTCTGGTGGGTGAGCCTTTTCCTTACAAAACCAATATATAAGACTAATAACTGGATACCATAATCAGTTTAAATATTGATTTGGTACCAAGTCTTTCATTACTGGGAGACCCTGCCAGGCTCTCGGAACCCTTAGTATTCCCTAAAACCCAGTTTGAAAACAACTAATACAGTAAAACCACTCTACACATGTCCATGGTGGTGGTACTGGTGGTGGTACTGGTGGCAGTGGTGGTACTACTGGTGGTGGTGGTGATGGAGATGGTGGTATTGGTGGTGGAGGTGGTGGTATTGGTGGCGGAGGTGGTGGTACTGGTGGCGGAGGTGGTCGTACTGGTGGTGGCACATGATTCCATTCTCCCGAAGGGTTTCCCTGCCTCCTCTTTCTCCCAGATACCTGCACTGACTAGAATCCGAGTATATGTGTGTTTTGACACACTTTGAAGCTTGAAGAGAGTCAGCCACATTCAACAGGTCGATCATACTTACGACATAGTCGCTGCTACAGTGACACAGGGTATGCGTAGTCATCTGTGGTCATCCCGCTAGTCGCATGGTTGTTCTTCGACCTTATGTCACTATTTCGACAACGTAATTTACCGCCTTGACCTAGAAATATGTTGCATCCTCTCAAAGGAACACTGTCTTTCTGTGGCTCCATGTAACACTGGGCTTCTTTATTCTGATGTGCTGCAAGTTGTACCCATGCTACTCTGTCCCCAAGGACGTTCTTAGCTGACAAGTCTGACAGTGTAATAAGTGCACTCGGTTGTTACAATAGATTTTACCCTTAGATGATAGTTTGTCAGCACACCTGTAAAGGGCTTCTGTGTGTCCAGCCTACTGCTCCAGAATCACTGCCTTCACGATATTTCTTCTTTTAAATTCATCTCTCTGGACCCTATCAGTCATTCACAGTTTAATAAGAAATAGTTCCTCAGAGTCTATCTCAGAAACGTTAGATGAGGATGGAGTGGAGTGCCTTAGTTTGGGTTCCCCCAGAAGCCAACCCTGAGACAAAGAATCACATGCAAGGAGTTTACTTGGAAGGCGAGCGAAGTGTTATTAAACCCAGCAGGGAAATGAGGTACGCAAGGGAAAGTAGCCAACAATGGGTACGTTGTCGATCAAGCTACTGCGTGGATGACTGAAGACAAATCCTAAGAAACCCTGGGAGCTAGCGTGGAACACACGCATCTTACCGTGATCCTACCCAAGGGGAAAGGGAGCTGGGGTATTTACACACCAACTTCCTTAGCTGCTGGGTGAGAAATGCTCCCAGAGCACTAATTTCCTGACCCTTCTAGCCACGTGCGTGAACAGAGTGAACCCTGGGGGCCAGAGAACGTCCTTGGATAAAGAAATGCATCTACGCGGTAAGGCTTGAACACAGATCACCCGCTACCGTCCACCCCCTGTACCATACGGATCTCCCCTTATTCTCTTTTAAGTTCTTTCTGTCCTGTCACTGGCTCTTCAAGATGATGACCAGCCATACTTCCTGTAAAGTAAACTAAGAGACTAAAGCCAGAAACTTTATGGGACAAATTCATATGCTAAGGGAACTCAGATCCACACTCCTGTCCTTCTACCCTATTCTAATTCCCCTCACCCCCAACAGCACTTTCACTGCCTGAAGCTGCTTGTACCCGGAGGCAATCCAGACCTCCACCCTCGAAAGATCTGAGCCTTGGGTTGCTGTGTCTTGGGCAAACTGTGGTTACTCTAGCCGACCATTCCTAGTTACCACTGCACATGGAAGCCCCAGGTGCCCCAGAGCTTCTCGGGACTGCAGACACACTCCTCCCTGCCTTCATTAGGTTCCTTACGGTGACCGAGCCTGGCATCTTTGCCCGGAGAGTAACTCCTTTCTTTGCACCCTGGTTTACTAGCAGTTAGGTACCCAAAATGACCAGGCATCCATTCTCGTTTTAGGTTTAGTGTGGCTCTTGTTATGTCTCTGGTAGAAGCAATCTCTTCCCTTTGCACCAGGAGCTAGCAGATCCTGGAGTTGGAGAATGAGAGGTACAGAGTCTCTAAGTGGGTCACTGGGAGCGATGGCAGGAGGAGCCACTCCTACTTAAACTCCTTGGTATCCAAACCCATGTAACCCAGCTGTTGGAGACACAGCACCATAGAGGGACTGGGGGTTAAAAGGATGTACTGCGTCTTAAAGCACCTCACCCCACAAAGTGTCTTCTCCAAGTTGCACCTTACCTGCATTTCTATGACGTCATTCTAATCTTACCTTCGGCAAACAACTCTGGGGGATATGGTATGAAGCGGAACCAGGAGGTCCTGTGGCTATTATAATGCCTTTTTTGCTATGAAATGAGTTCTTTGGCAAGGCAAGGTTATGCAGATTCCATACAATAAACCAGACATTCTGTGAGCCCTCAGACAGTAGTGCTAGCTGAGTCACCACCGCCAGGAAAGGCAAGTCCATACCTGGAATACATGGCCAATTCCATGCCCTATAAGGACAGTTCAGGATATCACTTTTTCTCTGGGCTGAAAAGAAACTGAATATTTGGGAAAAGAGACCTGGAAGTCTCTTCTGGCATAGGAAGATCTTCTTACAGTAGGGCTTTTGCTGAGTGTGTTTTGCTTCTTTGATAGATTGTAGTGGCGGATAGTGATGGAATCTGGGGATGTCCATCAACCTCCCTCCTCACTGAGATTTAACCAATGGAGATATAGACTCAAGGGATCCAAGTACCCTGGGTGGCGCAGCGGTTTGGCGCCTGCCTTTGGCCCAGGGCGCGATCCTGGAGACCCGGGATCGAATCCCACATCGGGCTCCCGGTGCATGGAGCCTGCTTCTCCCTCTGCCTGTGTCTCTGTCTCTCTCTCTCTCTCAATCTCTGTATGACTGTCATAAATAAATTTAAAAAAAAAAAAAAAAAAAAAAAAAAAAAGGGATCCAAGTACCAACTTATTAATAGCAATATATTAGAGATAATCTAAATGTTCATTAATAGGTGGAAGGGTAGGTAAATATGGTGTAACCATAAAATGGGATACTATGCAGCTACAAAAAGGAATGAAGATGCTCTGGGTATTCACATGGAAAGAGCTCTCAGAAGAATGGGAAGGAATAAGGGAGGGTAACATAAACGTGTAGCATCCTAGGTATTTATAAGGTTTGGAGAGCATCACAAGAAAATACTAATAGGTAGAGCTTTGGGATGGGCACGGGGTAGGTAGGAGCCTGGGTAGGAGGGAGACTGTTCGCAGGATACCATTTTATTACCTGTATAGAGCTAGAGACCTAGAAAATGACTGAGGGGTGGGTGGGGAGACATAGCTGGGATGGGTAGACATGGTCATTGCCGCTCCTCCTAAGTCAGCTGGCTGTCTCTTGTCATGACTCTGGGAAAGGGAGAAGGAAAGAGTGTAGGTGGGAAAATACGGTAAGGTACCAGTGAGGACCTGAGGATGGGGTGGGTGCTCTGCACCTGCTGACCGTGCCAGTGGTGTGCTCCCCACATGTCGGCGTGCTGGGCGTGCCTTACACTGAGTAGGTGCCCAGAAATACGACTGCTGGGACCTGAGCTCACCAGGATTCTGAGTAATCTGTTGGCACAGCTCTTTGTTGCCACCCACGTGGGAGGTGGTATAGGGCGATGGTGAAGAGCACGGGATCCAGCATCAAAATAAAACTGTGTTCCTGGCTCTGCCACTAACTAGACATGACAGGAAAAATACTAGCACCCGCCTCAGTGTCCTGGAGAGTCGCACGCAGAGGGCATGGCCAGCACCTGGCCCATTCAAGATGCTCAAGAGCTTTCGGTATTTAAGTCTGCCAGCTTAGTCACTTATTTGTGTGATCCGTAGCCCAGATCCTGACCCTTCGCCGAACACAGAACAGAGGCGGTCCTTTCTGGCCCGGGCAGGGCAACCTGCCCCTTCCCGACATCACCGGCTGATGCAGCAGCTGCGCGTCCCCTCCGGCCCCCCAGGGCCTGGTGTGGGGCTCTCTGGAGGAGCTTCTGTGCTGGCAGATGTTTCCTCTAGGATTCCAGCGGCAGTGCCAGATGTCGGCATGCCGCCGCGCTCACAGAGCACCCTGTCCATGTCTATTCCCTGCATAATTGCAAAGTAAATGGCTTCATGTTATTGTGGAAACGACTCTAAAAGTTAATGGTTCCTCTAATAGGAGAAACTCTCTCCCTCCTCCTTCCTCCCGCCTCCTGCCTCCCAACGGCACTGGATCCTTGGTTCTCAGCCTTTGTTTCTGTCCCCGGGGAAGGAGCGATGGACAGACGGGACGGACACACTGGGTGCGAAGCTTACTTAGAGCTCTGTTGCAGCGACTGGACCTTAGTTGGGCAAAGGAAAAGTAAAGCAGGTGTTGGCCGTGTTATTGGGGAGCTCCCTCTATTAATTCCGTTATGCTCCTGACTCCGCCTGGTGCAAGGAGCGGTAAGCCACAGCGAAGTCCAAGGCTCGAAGGGTTAAAGGGCGTTTCAGGTCCTAAAACCGTTTTTGATACATCAAAGATGGTTTTGTTCTGGTGACTGTGTTCTGGTCGGAGACAAGCTTTGCTGTGTTGTGTTGCCAAACTTTTATCTCTCAATTTGAAGCAGCAAGTGGGCCGAAGGCAGGCAAGCCTGCCCTGGGGTGCAGTGAGGCAGAGGAGGCTGTGCTCAGGGCCATCCGTGCTTTGGGACCAGGCCTTCGGCTCGGCAGCCCCACCTCTGCGCCCGTGTCCTTCCCGTAGGACAAAGCCAAACACAGCAACAGAGGGGCCCAGTCGCAGCCCGGGGCCACGGGCCTTTCCTTTAATGCCTGGAGGACAAATACCAGAGAGCTGGTTAGCTGTACTCTAACACTGGAGGTTAGAGCCGGCCGCGAGCGCTGCTCCAGATCATGGGCCCTGAAACGGGTCTGCGGAGTTCAAGTCCCAAAGTCCCAGCTGTCTGCCGACCAGCAGAGTGGTTTTGACCCAGTCACTTAACACCTCTGTGCCTCGATTTCTCTTCTGTAAAATGGCAAATCATAATAGCGCCTCCTCCATAGGGTCACGGCGCAGGTAAAGGAGTTAACATAGGCCAAGCGGCGGCTTCATAGTAAGTGATGGAGAAGTTTGGTCTCAAACACCCTGTGATGAGTCCTCCCCCCTCCATTTAGAACCTGCCACTAATGAATACTTAATTAAGTTGAAGCATGTGCTTGGCAAGAAGGAACTAAAATAAGGTCCCCACAAATGACTAATGGATGGACATCAGCGGAGCCCTTGGACTTGGGCTTTCAGGTCCACGGGAGCGGTCTGTTTCGGCCTTGCAGCAATCCAGACCTTGGCCCCCACCGACTCACCCTGGGAGAACCTCCTTACACCGGGGTGAGCAAGGCGGGCTTTCCTGACAGCAGTCTGGCGAGGGGTGAGGAGGGGCTGAGCGGAGAGCGGGGATATTGCCGTGCAGGCCACACGCACACACGGGTGCACACACGGGCGGGTGCTCACGCCACTCCAACTCTCACACCTCCCTTAGGAGCTTCCCTCTTTTCGGTGGCTTCCCTTGGTGCCATTTCCCCCACACCAGCCTCCGATGCTGTTCTCCTCCCTCTGCCTCTCGGGAACTCAGAATCTCTCACTCTTTGTAGTAAGCGGGGCCTTCTGGCCCTGTCCCAGCTCCTGCGCACACTTACCCTATCAAACGCACGATGGCCCCACCTCTCCAGCTTGATTCAGTTAATGTATCAAGGTGGTGCATCAAAGCACTTTGCAGACATCCAAGTGCCCAGGCCCGTGTGGAGTCCCTGCTGCGCTCTTATTTACTAACTGTGGCGGTGGGCTAGTTCCTCAGCCTCTCTGAGCCCCCAGGTCAGGCCTAGAGGGGCTGTTGTGAACACAAAGTGAAATCGTGCCTGCAAAACACAGAGCAGTGCCTGGTGGTTCGCAGCAGCGCAGTCTATGCTTTTTGAATAAATAATAGCCTCATTTCTCACCAAACATAAATGGGATTTCTCCCAGCAGAAAATGGGCATCCATAACTTTTTATGAGATGTGTATAAGGCACTATGGGACATAAAAGAATGAACATTTAGGTCTATCTAGATGATGCTGGGAACTTTTGTGGGTTACTTAATCACTCTGCACATTAGCGTCCTCCATTGTAAAATGCGGATAATAACAGGACCTATTTATATGGCTGTGGGGAGGATTAACGAGACACTACATGTAAAAACAGAGCCTGGTCCAATTTAAAAGTTTAGAAAACTGTAACTATTATTATTAAAAGCTTATGCCTCGAATTGAACTGGTAGGAGAGGGAAGTGCATTTGCCTCCTTTCCGGGCATAAAATTCAAAACTGCCAAGTTCAGATGCATTTAGGAAATCCCACTGCTATTTAACTGACTGCGTTAGTCAAGACAGAAATTGATTAATTTAAGCCGATAGCTTCGGCTTTAGAAATTTGAAATCACCACGCAATTCATAAACTTACTAATGGTTCTCTCTTGATATTTCATTTTGGAAATCTTAAATTCTTTTTTGGGCCGTTAGCTTTGTAGTAGTTTCCTTTCATCATCTACACATTAAGAATTAATCTGGGGTACGAGCTAATAGCTCAGCCCTTCTGACCAGTGTTCCCTTTGATTTTGTGTAAACTGTGAGCAATTGGCCATATTCCACGAGCAACTAGTTATGAAGATGGAATATGCATGAGCAGAGTTTAGCGTTGGGATCAAGTAAGGCTTGCAACAAACTTAATGCGATGTTGTAAAGGATATGCAAAATCAATATTGTGCTGTGAGGTAATTGGACACAAATGCAGTTCACAAATGCAGATGACTGTAGTTACCTTGCTCCCAGACAGTTCCTTCCAGGATTAGCTACCAGAGGAAGAGGGAGGGGGTGTTTGCAGCAGAAAGCAACTCTGGGGCCTCTGAGAATTCTTCCGAACTCAGAGTGTCCAGATGTCTCTCCTTTGGGACGGGGCCTGGATGATTAGGAAGCCTGTTGTTTGGAAACACGGGATGATGAAAGCAACCTCCTCCTGGTCCTTATGGGGATCTGGCTGCAAAGAAAGTCTATTAGGCTAGGCCAGGGGTCAGCAAACTTTTTCTGTAAAGAGCCAGATAATAAATACTGTAGTCCCTGAAGGCCATATGGTGTGTGTGTTGCAATGACTCAACTCTGCCATTATAGGGCAAAAGCAATGATCATCTACTCGGAGACTCATGGATCTGGCTATGTTTTTATAAAACTTTCAAGAAACTACTCGGAGACTCATGGATCTGGCTATGTTTTTATAAAACTTTCAAGAAACCCCTGGGGGGTTTGGTCAGTTAAGCCTCTGTGGGTTTCGGCTCAGGTCATGATCTCAGGGTCACAAGATCGAGCCCTGCAAGGGGATCTGTGTTCAGCGTGGAGTCTGCTTGTCCCTCTCCCTCTGCTCCTCCTCTGCTCATGCTCTCTCGCTCTCTCAAATAAATAAATAAAATCTTTTGAAGGAAGGAAGGAAGGAAGGAAGGAAGGAAGGAAGGAAGGAAGGAAGGACTGGATTTAACCCATAGGCTGTAGTTCATGGACTGATCTAGGTTAAGGCTCTCAGTGGGAAACGAGAAGAGAATCCAAAGCCTCACTTTCTTGGGGCAGGCTAGCATTTGGGTTGACAGATGAAACAGGGGTGTGGGAAGTTGGGGCAGAGGGATACCTCAAAACCCATTTCCTCTTCCCCTCCTTTGTAGGGCTTGCCTACCCTGATGAAGCCAACAGCTTAGAAAGGTGGTACAGAATGGATAAGAGTGTGGGGACCGACTGCAATCAGGTTGAAACCCTAGCACTGTCCTCATTTGTCTGTGTGACCTTGGGTGACTTATTTGACCCCTCGGAGCCCACCTGTAAAATCCAGGTGCCAGAACTTGTCTCACGGGGTTATGAGGATTCAATAAACTGGATTTTGTAAAGCGTTTATCACACACTAAGTGGCAGACGTAAAATGTGTCTTTATACTGTATTTTACAGGCAATTTGAGGAAGCATCAAGAGTAATTTTGCCTTTGGAGGATTTTTCCCTCCACCTTTCATACAGACTTTAGAATACAACTCCCCATAACTTGTGTTCAGAGCTATTTTATTCATTCCATGATATACCCAGGAAGGAAATTGTTGGGTCATAGGTTGTCCATGTTCCGCTTTAGTAGCTATCAAACTGCTTAGTTGACACTTAAGTAGTTTTCCGAAATGCCTATACCTATTTATATTCCCAAAGGCCTTGTTGTAAGAGCTCCAATTGTTTATCATTCTGGTTTCCGGTGGTTTTTATTGGCGTCTGCCAAGCAAATAACAAGTTTGTGCACTTGTCATATACTTATTAGTCATTTTAATATCCTCTTCCGTGAAGTGCCTGTTTGAGCGCCAAGTTTTCTTATTGATTTGCAGCAGTTCTTTCTATAGTCTGGATCTACGAACGTCAACTGTTTTAGATGTTTTTGGACAAGCAGAAATCTCCGATTTGAATATATAGTGCTCTTTATCAAACTTTGTTTTCCTGTCTTATGTTCAATGACTTCAGTAAATTACCGGGTACGGTTTATAGGCCGTTGCTTGTCATGCTTCACAGAGCTGATCAACACACACCCGTTAGAACCATTAGATGAGCTAGCTAATTTCTTTTTAGTCTTGAGATTTGATGAATCCATGAAACCCAGCCAGTTGGTATTCATTGGGTTCATTTTCAACGCACCTTGAAAGGGTGGGTATGGATGTGTGGAGCTACTGTCAGCTCTGAATCATTATGTACAAGGAGGATGGGAACCTGCACTAGGGCGGGATTTCAGCGGTGAGGTGAAGTGATATAGTGAAATAGCAGTTTGGGCACCCGTGCAGGGTAGCCAGGGGAATGTCCTGGATATCTGGAAAACTGCAAAGGAATTAAGATGGGGTGAGTCACGGGATAGATGAGAGAGAAGAGAGATGAAGGAAAAAGACAGAAATTTGGTAGGGAATGTCAGAGACTCAAATAGAGCAAAAGAAGGTGTTCATGGGAGGTGGTTTTCTTAAATTTTCCTGTTTTTTTTGAAGCTTCTGTCTTTTTTAAAATTTTTATTTATTTATGATAGTCACACACACACAGAGAGAGAGAGAGGCAGAGACACAGGCAGAGGGAGAAGCAGGCTCCATGCACTGGGAGCCCGACATGGGATTCGATCCCGGTCTCCAGGATTGCACCTTTTTTTTTTTTTTACTAGGAGGTCCTAAAAGTACAAATCACACAGTATTTCTTTTTCTTTCTTTCTTTCTTTCTTTCTTTCTTTCTTTCTTTCTTTCTTTCTTTCTTCTTTCTTTCTTTCTTTCTTTCTTTCTTTCTTTCTTTCTTCTTTCTTTCTTTCTTTCTTCTTTCTTTCTTTCTCCTTCTCTCTCTTTCCTTCCTTCCTTCCTTCCTTCCTTCCTTCCTTCCTTCCTTCCTTCCTTCCTTCCTTCCTTATACTGGAGGCACTTCGTGCCCACCACTTTGCTTTCTTTTCTGATGGGACATAAAATGGGCTATTAACTGTTAAATAGGTGCTATAAAATAAAAGTTATCGGGGGATTTGGAAGTGGAAGCCAGTACCGTGAAGAATATATATCCCATATCAAGATTATAGAACTAGTCCAGCCTAAATTCTTCCTTTTCTTTTGATGGTTCTGTGTAGATTGTATTGGGAGCCCCAGTCTATCAGAAATAACTTGTTTGCAAGTATGTTACTGAAAACACAACATGAACAATAAAAGGAAAATGTTAACTCCCATTTTGGAAAAGTCTAGAGTGGCTGCTGGGCCTCCAACTGAGGCTTTATCCAGCAGCTCAAATGACGTCACCAAGGACTGGGATTTTCTCCATAACTTCGCTCTGTGTTCACTACTGTTGACTTCATCCTTTTTCTTATACTCCCAGTTCTGAGTACCCTCTCACTCCCTCCTCATAAGAGCAAAATAAGTAAGGTAGCTGGAGCCCTCACCCTACACTGAACACAGAAAGACGAGGGACCCCTTCTAACATCTCCACTGAAGACCTGGGATTTGCAACCTGTCATTGCCCCACAACGGTTACGTGTCCCCACCTCATCCAATCAAGTGGCCAAGAGACAAAGGCAGGCTATCTTCGTTAGATGGGATGCAGCCTGGAGTTGGGTGTGGACTTGGTCTTGTCCAGGCTGCCCGGCTACGCATGGGGGACACGTGAATTCTCTAACAACAGGAAGAAAGCTGATGCTGGAGAGGCATCAAACAAGAGCCATCATTCTTAGCAAGGGGATGTGGAGCATCGGGGGAAGCTTTGTAAGCGAAGAGCCATGTGACTTAGGAGCCAAAAAGAAAACAAGGTAAAGCTTCCCAAAATAACTGGTGGGATTATGACTCTGATGCTTAATAGCTAGGTTTTTGAGTCTCAGATTCCTTATCTGTCCAGTGTGAAAAGGACTCTACTCCTCTTGTTGGAGGAGTAAATGAGAATATTTTCAGAAGGGCTTTGAACAATGTAAAAAAAAAACCCAAAACATAAAACAAACCAACACAGCTATGGGGTGCCTGTGTGGCTCAGTGGTTGAGCATCTGCCTCTGGCTCAGGTCATGATCCCAGGGTCCTGGGATCTAATCCTGCATCAGGCTCCCTGCAGGGAGCCTGCTTTTCCCTCTGCCTATGTCTCTCATGAATAAATAAATAAAATCTTAAAAAAATACACAGCTATGAACGTACAGTGTTTCTACTACCAGAAGACCCTAGCGGGAATAAACAAATCCCAAATGCAGCGTTTCCATCTAAAATTGGACTTGTGAAGCTAATATTCGTACAAAGTAAAATTTTGGTCAGGCCATCATTAATAATGATCGGGATCATCGTGTTAATTATGATGAAAGCACTAAACACCAACATCTATCAAGGGCTTACTATGTGCCAGGCTCTGTTTTAAGCATTTTTCATTTATGATTTCATTTAATCGTCAAACAACCTTATGAGTTAAGCACTATTTTTTTTTTTTAGGAGTGCAGCTTTTTATGTTAAGCACTATTATTATCCCCATTTTACAGGTGAGGAAAATAAGCTGCAGAGAGATTAAGCGACTTATTCATGAGATACACCAAGGGGTGGGGGCAGAGACACAGGCAGAGGGAGAAGCAGGCTCCATGCAGGGAGCCTGATGTGGGACTCGATCCCAGGACCCCGGGGTCACGTCCTGGGTGGAAGGCAGGTGCTAAACCACTGAGCCACCCAGGTATCCCCCCCCTTTTTTTTTTTAAAGATTTTATTTATTTATTCATGAGAGACAGAGTGAGAGAGAGCATTGAGCAGATTATTGAAACCTTTGGAGGCTTTGTTTTGTCATCTGTAAAATGGGGATACTTACAGGACCCTCCTCATTGGATTGTTGTGCAGATTAAGCAGGATACTGCACACGGTGTGCTTAGCATACAGTAGATAACATGGAAAGAGTAATTATTTATTATAGTTGCTTGTAACAATTTTATTTGGTTTTTAGAAATAGGTTCCTGCTAACAAGTTCCTTCTGGTTTGTTTACTGTTCTTATTATGCAATTTTTCAGAAGTAATGGAGTTTCAGTGCTGTTGATTGCTTTTTTTTTTCTCTAAAATTGTAAAGGTAAAACATGCCTACTTTAAAGAAACATATTTGATTTTCTAACCTTTGAGGTAGGATGCTTTCAGTTAAAGTAACAAATTTATATAAGAGAGGGCATTTATTGTTCCGTGTCATCATCTATGGCTTAATACAGGACTCAAAAATGTCCTCAAAAGATTATCTTCTTCCTGTCTCTCCACTCTGCCTTCTTTGGGGATCATGAAATGGTAAAACAATCTCAATTCATGACCATAGATGGGTACCAATAGGTCCAGGGGCTCCTTGCTTCCTCTTCCACATCCTAGAGAAAGAGAAAAGGTCTTTCCCAGTGGCTCTCAGAAGGGCAAGAAAGTTTCTTTCCCATAAGTCTCTAACCAAAGTCCTTTCAAGCCTCATTTTCCCAGAGGAGGTCATGAACTCATTCTAGAAAGAAATTGTGCCCATTGAGGTTGGGCATCACTAATGCGCTTAACCTAGTCCAGACGCACCTGTGGAGTTGCCTGACTGCCCACATGGCACCCCAGGGACGCAGGAGGGGCATGCGGGGAGGACCTCCACCATGACCGTGACCGAGTGCTAAGAAGAGTGGATCATCCACTGGGTCCACCACCTGTTTTAATCCTCTGTGTGGTTTGTAAATCCCCATTTTAGTCTGCTAGGGCTGTCATAACAAAATGCCACAGACTGTGTGTGGCTTAAACAATAGGAATGGATTTCCTCGCAGTTCTGGAAGCTAAAAATCTGAGAGCAAGGTGTTGGCAGGGTTGGTTTCTTCTGAGGCCTCCCTCTTTGGCTTGCAGAAGCCTGCCTACTTGCTTTGTCTTCACCTGCTCTTCCCTCTGGGTGTGTTTGGTCCTAATCTCCTCTTCCTATAAGGACACCAGTCATACTGGATTGGGGCCCATCCTAAAAACCTCATTTACCTTAATAACCTTTTGAAGGCTCTATCTCCCAATTTAGTCACATGCTGAGGCAATAGGGGTTAGGACCTCAGCACACGAGTGTTGGGGGACACAGTTCAGCCCATAGCAGTTCAAAACCTCCTAGACTATTCCTCAGAATAACTTTCTTAATGGTTTGGAACATATCTGCACTTTATAATTGTTCCAAAAACGTTCTTTGCAATGACCTACTACACTGACATTGCCTCTGAAAGTAAGGCAACCATTTTATCCATGAGATTCTCTCAGCAGTCAGGAAATCTTTGACCTGCCTAAGAGTTTCACCTTAGAAAAGTTTTAAGGCAGGTGTTACCAGTAATTCAAGTACCCATTTTTAAAAAGTATCTCAGTAAAATGCCCACACCAATATACTCGGCATAAATGCTTGGTGAACCTCTCAAAATGAATTGGTAATACATATAACCCTAGGAAATGGAATGATTTGACCTAACGGCTGAGAGTGAACTGTGGTGGCTATTTGTTTCATCTGCCTGGCACACTTGGGTCATACCCTTACTTCTGGGTTCTTTGGGGGAATTCCTTCTCTACTCCAAGTGACCTTTGGGTATTAAGCTGTCAAATCATTGCCTACTACCACTACTACTCTGGCCTCATCACAGGGGTAACCACGTGGTTGTATCCTTGGGACATGGTGATAAGTCGAAGGACTGAAAACATGGCCTGGGTTGGGATTTACCTGAATGTTAAGAATTGGAGAGGGAGAACAGCTTTCCTGCCATGGGTTGAATTGTATGCCCCTCAAAAGGTATGTTGAGCTTGGTCTGGAGATGGAGCCCCACATCGGGTGCCATGGTCAGCGTGGAGTCTGCTTGTCCCTCTCCCCTGCTCCTTCTCCCACTGTCTCTCAAATAAGTAGACAAAAATCTTTTAAAAAAAGATATGTTGAAGTCTTAATCCCAGCTACTTGTGAATGAGACTCTATTTGGAAATAGGGGCTTGGCAGATAAAATCAAATTAATATGAAGTCCTACTTGGCAAGGGTGGGTCCTAATCCAATATGACTGGGGTCCTCAAGAAGAGCAGAAATGGCACATGAGGAGAACACCAGGTGAGGATGGGAGCAAAGGCTGCAGAGCTATTATAGCCAAGTGGCATCTACAAGCTGAGAAACAGCAAGGATTGCTGGTAGTACCAGAACCTAAGAGAAAGACATGGGACAGACTGTGTGTGGCTTAAATAATAGGAATGGATTTCCTCACAGTTCTGGAAGCTAAAAATCTTTCTGAGCTTTCAGAGAGAGCATGTCCTTGTGGCACCTTTATTTTAGTCTTCTAGCCTCCAGAACTGCGAAAAATGAAACTTCTGTCCTTTGAAGTGATGTAGTTTGCAGCACTTAGTCCCAGCGGCCCTAGGAACCAATGCACCTCTCATTCTCTTGAATAGCAAGTCGAAGCTGAGGAATCTGGGTGGCCACTATCCCCAGCCTCTGGAGAAAGAGTTAGACCAAAATAAAGAGATAAACAGAGATGACAGATGGCCCTGGAGGGAGTGAGTTTAATCTCTTGGCCTTGTTCCCACAGCCATTCTTTATTGAGCTACATGCGACCTACCTCAGAGCTTCTCAACCAGGGCACCAAGGGCAGCAGGGTTCTAGGTGTCCTGAGAAGCTGGTCTCTTCAGCTTCTTGGGTGGCCAGCTTGGATGAGGTGAGCTGCGACCAGAGTCAATTCAAATTATTTTACCCCTAGGTGCTCTATACGTATTGTCATTGTCTAGCTATACCTTGGCATGAAAACGTTGGGAAGCAATAACCTACTCCTTAGCCTTCCCAGGGACACGAACCAGTAGGTTTTTGCTGACCCAGTTTGCCCTGGCTTTCTATCACGGGCACTTAAAACAGTCCCAGGTAGTCCAGCATCATCAGCTATAAATCTGCTTCGCACTTGGAGAATGTCTACCAAAAAATATTTGGGTTAAAATTTAATAAGCTGATAATACCACAGGGTGGCAGAGATACGGAGCACCTGAAGGTCCTTGTACCGTTGCTGGTGGGATGTTAAATGGTACAATGGTAAATGGGAAACTGCTTGGCAGTTATTTCACTGGTTAGCCACTTAAAGAACTTAAAAGTTATAAAAAGCCAGGTATTTCACTCCTAGGTATATACCCAAGAGAAATGACTATATATGCCTAGAAAAAGACTCCAACAACAAATTCTATAAAAGAATTATTCCTTATTGGTCAATAACAGCCCCAATGCCCCAGAAACAAGATAATAAATACAAAAATTATGGCATATTTATATAATGGAATTTTGTCGCGTTAGTAGGAAAGACTGGACCCCTGGAGCACCTAAGAATGTAGACGAGACACAAAAATTGTGTTGCGTTACAGAAGCCAGACACAAAAGACTACCTACTGCATAATTTCATTTACATGATGTTAAATATGAGCATATAAGCTGGGTGATGGGCATTAAGGAGGCACGTGATGTGGTGAGCACTGGGTGTTTATGCAACAGATGAATCACTGAACTCTACCTCGGAGGGTAATGATAACTAACCGAATTTAAATAAAATAAGTAAAAAAAAGAGAACAGTACAAACTTGTCAATGTTTATAAAAGTTAAAACAATGGTTACTTCGAAGGGGGGGTTGGTGACAGACTAGAAGGGTGCATGAGGGAACCTCATGGGGTGCCAGAAATGTTCTCTATCCTGATCCGGGTAATGGTTATATGGGTGTGTACATATGTGTGAAAAAAAAAATCATCAAGTTGACCACTTGAAATTAGTGTGCTCTACTTCAGCTATGTTATAATTTCAAAACTTCTAAGAAAAATACACTGATTTATGAATCTATAAAACATGGTTATTTAACATTAGAAGTCTTTTTAACATATTCTTTTCTTGATTTACCTGAAAACAAATACATATTTCTTGTTAGAATTTTAGAAAATACAGAGAAGCAGAAAATAAGTCATTCGCATTCCCACTACTTATAAAATATCATTGTTGACTTTTGAGATATATCTTTTCTTTCTAAGTCAAGGAAAAATCTGATTATAGGGGACCATTTGTTTCATTACTTTTTTTTTTTAAATCTGTTGTGAACATTTTTTATGTCGGTAAGTATTCTCCAGCAGCACCATTTTTCAAGAAGGCATAATACACCAACACATTCCTTTGCCATGAGTTCTTTGGTTCATTTTTAATTTATTATTTTTATTTTTTTAACTTGTTTTTTTTTTAACTTGTTTTGTTATTGATGGTCATTATGACTGTTTTCCTTGTTCTGACACTATAACCCCTGCTGGAACAAACATTCCTCTTTGTGATCTTTACACATATCTGAGATTATTTCCTTAGGATGCATGCCCATGAGTCCATTGTTGAAGTTTGCAAAAATGCTGAGGCTCTAAGAGGTAAACATCTTTAGTACTTTTGATGTGAATTCCAAATTGCTTTCCAAAACATTTGTATTAATTTACACTATCAGCAATGATGTGTGCTGTCTTATTTTATTTTATTTATTTATTTATTTTTTAAGAAGCCAAAAAGTTTAATGTTATTGAATAAAGACAGTTCATTCAGGGCTTATACAGATCATATTTTACTTTTACTTATTTGAAATATCACAAGATGAAAAATTAGGAGAGACCTGTAAACCCCCAGCCCCTTTGCCCCATTTCACTAATCATCATTTGGTTATTCTTATTTAATCGCTTATGCTCTCTCCACCCATCTTAATCCCAACAGACCCTTCTTTATAATCCTTCTGCTTTGGAAGTGACGGTTCCAAAACACAGGAAGCATCACTTCTTACAAGCTGTGTGACCTTGGGCAAGTTACTTAATCTCTCTGAGTCTTAGTTTCCCTTATCTGTAAAGTACAGAAAAACACAGGATTATTATAAGAATGAAATAAAAATGATCCACCCAAAGCTCTTAGTTTAGTTTCTGGCCTCAGAAACTAAACTAAGGGATTATACTTATTTAAGTTCTTTGATTTCTTGCCACTGTGGAATTGGACTTAAAAGAGGAAATACATGCAGGAATCAATATTAATAATAATAGTTTTATAAGTATTAACAAAAACAGTAATGATATTACTGACGATTTTCATGAATGCCAACATCAGCATTTTTATATCCTCCTCCCTCCTGTCCAAAACATTCTCCTCTGCACCAAAACAAAGACACAAACGACTCAACCAGCCAAAACCAGAGATTGGCCAGAGTGGAAGCTGGAGCAGTTGCTGGTTCTCCTCCATATGACTTTGACATCTAGAGGACAAAGAGAGAGGTGGGTGGGAATATCCTCTGGCATTAAACGAACCTGGATCTGAGACCCAAGTGATTTTCTTAACCCTCTGTATCTAATCCATACCTAATTTTCCAATCCTAAATCCACTTTCTTCTAATTACCTTGTCAATCATACATTTCTCTTCATCCCCACTCCCTTCCCCTACTTGGATCCACCATTCCCATCTTATTTAAACCACAGGAGTCTCCTAACTGGTCTTACTCCTTCCATTCTTGCTTTCTGCATTCCATAGCCGTAGCTTTGGCTGGGAGTAACAGAAAATCCAAAATAACATGGCTTAAACACAACTAAGATGGTAATTTTCATTCTCATATAAAAATCTAGGTAGCCTACTGCACACCCATTAGAATAACTAAAATTTTAGCGCCTGGCAATATCAAGTAGTGGCAAGGATGTAGAGCAACCAGCCTCCCCATTCACTGCTAATGAGAACGTAAAATGCTATACCCACTTTGAAAAACGGGCTGTTTCTCATATTGTTAAACCGACCTCTACCATAGGATGCAGCCATTCCACTTCTAGGTATTTACCCAGAGAAACGAATCATATGTCTACACAAAGATTTTATACATAGGTGTTCATAGCAGCTCTGTTTGCAATAGCCCCAAACAGTAAACAACCCAAATGTCTATCAGGTGGTGAACTGATTAAACAACCTATTACATTCATTTGCTAGAATACGACTCAGCAGTAAAGAGGAAGGGACTATTGATACAACATGGATAAATCTCAAAATAATCATGCTGAACGAAGGAAGTCAGACACACAAAGAGTATACGCTATATGATTCCATTACATAAAGTTCTAGAAGATGAAAACTAGTCTATAGTGGCAGAAGGCAGATCAGTGGTTGTCTCCAGCTGGGAGTAGAGGGAGGGGTGAATTACAAAGGGGCATGAAAAAAAATTTTTTTTTTGCAGGGGGCGGGGGCTGTGCCTGGCTGGCTCGGTAGAGCGGGAGATTCTTGACCTCGGGGTTGTAGGTTCGAGCCCCGTGTTGGGTGTAGAGATTACTTAAAAATACAAAAAAAAAATATTTTAGGGATGATAGAAATGTTTTCTATCTTGTTCATTACATGGATGTACACAATTGTCAGAAATGCCAAATTATATGCTTCAAATGGATTCAGGGGTAGGAGGGTTGTATAAAAACTGTATGTGAGTTCTACCTCAATAAGTTAAAAAGCTGAAGGAGCAGCCTGGGGCTGGTAAGCTCTCCACAATGTCAGGATCCCTGCATCTTTTATCTTGTTTCTCTTCCCTGCGTGGCTTCTTCCTCATAGTCCAGGATGGCAGCATCTGGTCTCCAAGCTGCAGGATGGAGGAAGGGAAGAGGAGGCCAAAGAGCACATGCATTCGCCTCCTAAAAGGGTCTTAGAAGCCCCTCCCACCTGACGATTCTGCTTACATGCCATTGGCCATAATGCAGTCACATGCACATACCCAGTTGCATTTCCAAGGAGCCTGGAGATGTAGTCTTTCTCTCAAATGGTCACACTAGAGGAAGGGGCGACTAGAACTGGAGGGGCCATTAGCTGACTTAGTTTTTTACACGGTTATTTGTATCTTGTCTTCAAAATGTGCATGTGATGTGTACCCTCTCCGCTTAACGCTCTTTCGGTGCCTTTCCCCTGGTCTCAGAACAAAGGCCAACCTCCTTGCCTGGCTTCCCCAAAGCTGCTGCCTCCGGTCCCTGACTCCACCTGTACCTTACTCTCTTCCGGTGAGGAGCTGCAGCCAGTATTTACTGCCTTTAGCCGCTCTCGCACATCAGCAGGGCTTCCCTTCCTGTGTCCTTCTGCTCGGAGCACCTGCCCCTCACTCTTTGCCTTGTTAACCAGCCAGTCCTTCCGCTCTGGGTTCATCCCCACTCCTCCGCTTAGGGCAAATTCCTGGTTTGTCTTACACTTACCCTTCCTATATGGTGCTTCTCACGGCTTGTAATTTTATATTTGTGTGACAGTAGGATCGCTGTCTTTCTCACACACTAGGCTGTAAGCTCCTTTCTTTCTTTTTTTTTTTTTTGTAAATTTTTCATTGGTGTTCAATTTGCCAACATACAGAATAACACACAGTGCTCATCCCATCAAGTGCCCCCCTCAGTGCCCGTCACCCAGTCACCCCAAACCCCCGCCCACCTCTCTTTCCACTACCCCTAGTTCGTTTCCCAGAGTTAGGGGTCTCTCATGTTCTGTCTCCCTCTCTGATATTTCCCACTCATTTTTTTCTCCTTTCCCCTTTATTCCCTTTCACTATTTCTTATATTCCCCAAATGAATGAGACCATATAATGTTTGTCCTTCTCCGATTGACTTATTTCACTCAGCATCATACCCTCCAGTTCCATCCACGTCGAAGCTCCTTTCTACTGGCCTCTGTACACCAGTGTTAAGCCAGTACCTACTGAGGCAGAGGAGCTAAGTACACTTGTACTGAGTGAGCATGTGAATGAATGAATGAAAAATGAATGCACTTTATCCAGGACTGTCGATGGAAGTGAGGTGACTAAGGAGAAGTTTTGTAGTTCCCCTGAGCTCTGATTATTATTATTTTTTTAGGTGTCAGTTTTGAAAGGCTTAATAGTATTTTCTTTGGTCACTTGCTCTGTACCTCCACCCCATTTGGTCATTGTAGTTACCATCTAGGTTTTGAGGTTTTGGGTTGATCTTTCCATAAATATATTTATCCTCTGCTTGGGTGGCAGGGTGTATGTGTATGTTGGGGGAGGGGGTGATGTGAGATGAATAAAGTTTTTGGAAATAAAAATTACTGAACAGTTCATTACCTGCCATCTCCCTGAGGGTAATTGGAATTACTGAGTGTGGGAACGGGACTGGTGTGCAGAAGGCTCGGGGGAGGGCAGCAACATGCTGTCACATATTTATGTTGTTCACTTAATGGGGGAAGTGAGGCTCTGTTCACCTACTTGAGGGACAAATTATTCTCAAGTACATGGTATTTATTTAGAATGTAGATACGGTATGGTCTGCTTAAGTGGGAGCTTTGACGGGATAATTATAAGATATTAATAGATTCAGAAAAACAGGTTCTTTGTGGTACAACTTATAGTTAGCCAAACTATATAATAAGCAAAGATGAAAATCACTTTTCTTAATAAATATTTTCTTAGTCGAAGTTTGCTTGCTCTACAAAGTTTTGCCACAGTTAATCCAATTAGTAGGTTTTCTTATGATTTCGAAGTGGAAATACTCTGATTTACTCTTGCATACACACCCCAAAACATAGTCAAAGAAATAAAGAGAAGACTTGGGATATAGACGGAGGATGAGCAGGAAGCTGGGGTTTGGGGATGTGGCCATGCGCTTCTCTGTGTGAGCACCGGTCTGGAAACTCCTTCCAACGGGCGCTAACTGACCTACATTGGGCCCAGCGCATCCCAGGCCTGGCTCATCATGTACCATTGTCACCATTTTTTGCTGTATCTGCGTACCAACAAGGCATTGTTTACTTAATAAGATAGATCCTATTTTCCGAACTTAAATTTACTTAGAAAGGACAACTAAATTAATTGCAAACAAAATGAATAACGTCAGCTTGGGCAGGTCAGGGATTCTTCTGTTTTGCTCTCCACTGTATCCCCTCATTGGCAACCATGGTGCCCGGTAGGTTTTCAAAGAGTGTTTGTTGAATGAAGACATGCCATCATCCATAAAACAAACAAACAAACAAACAAAAAAACCAAAAAAACAAGTATTTCTCTAAGATATGTTACTGGTATTTGGCTATTACAAATATGGGCTTCCTGTGTAAAACCCTCTTGCATGTCGCTAGTAGTGTACACTATGCCCCACAAAGTGATCTCATTTCATCATTTGCTTACAATCTTACTCACTAGCTTCTTCTCAATGGTCTTGTCCCTCTCTGTATGCCCAGTGCCGTGTGAGGCACGTACCAGGTATAATAAAACACACAGCTGTGAATGAACAAGTGACTTACCTGACTGAATTCTTAGAGCCACCCTAGCACATAAGCTGTTATCCCTACTGTGTTACAGATGAAGAAAGCGAGGCACAGAG
Organism: Canis lupus dingo; assembly: GCF_003254725.2. NCBI lineage: Eukaryota > Metazoa > Chordata > Mammalia > Carnivora > Canidae > Canis > Canis lupus. The sequence continues at coordinate 31,741,306 of NC_064260.1, read as the reverse complement.
GTGTTCAGGGACTTGCCTGGGGCTACAGAGCTGGTAATTGATGGAGTGAGGGTCTGATATCAGGTGGTTAAATCAGGAGCCCTTCTTTTTATTTTTATTTTTTTAAGATTTTATGTATTCATCAGAGACATAGAGAGAAAGAGGCAGAGACACAGGCAGAGGGAGAAGCAGGCTCCATGCAGGGATCCCGACGTGGGACTAGATCCCGGGGCTCCAGGATCGCGCCCTGGGCCAAAGGCAGGTGCTAAACCGCCCGAGCCAACCAGGGGTCCCCGCCCTTCTTTTTAAATAGAACACTAGATTATTTGATTTTCTCTGGTCCAGCCTGAGCCACCAAACCTGTTGATTTTAGTTAGGCCAATGAAGAAGGACGTGTACTTCTGATTTTTTTTTATCCCAGTTCTTAGGATGACTTTCCCTCTAGTTTTTAGCACATATTCATTTGTGATGGTTAATGTTACGCATCAGCTTGACTGGGCCACTGAGGTCCCAGACATTTGGTCGAATACTGTGTGTTTGTGTGTGTCTGGGTGTTTTTCGGATGAGATTAACATATGAATTGGTAGACTGAGTAAAGCAGATTGCTCTTCCAAATGTGGGCAGGGCCTCGTCCAATTAGTCAAAGGCCTGCATATCCATAAAGAGCCGAATAAGAGAGAATTCATTGTCTCGACCTGACTGTCATCAAGCTAGGACATTGGTTTCCTCTTTTTTTTTTTCTTTTGAAAGAGAGAGAGCTCTCATGCATGAGAAACGTGGTGGGGGAGAAGCATAGGGAGAGGGAGAGAGAGAATCTTAAGCAGGCTCCCCACCCAGTGGCAGAGCCTGACCCGGGGCTGGATCTCACAACCCTGAGATCATGACATGTGCCGAAATCAAGAGTCGGACATTTAACCGACTGAGCCACGCAGGCTCCCAGTCTTTTTTTATTCTGGACCCACACTGTAACTGTACCATTGGCTCTCCTGGGTCTCTAGCTTGTAGATTATAGATACTGAGATTTCTCAACCTCCGTAAGTGCATGAGACAATTCCTATATATACGTATGAGTGTGTGTGTATTTATGTATATGAATATATAAATATGAATAAATATATGGACAATGTAATATATATGTACACATTCATCTTGTTATTTGCCAGTTCATAAACTTTCAATGTTTGCCTTCTATCCCAGGATAAAGTGTGAAGTCTTTAGCTTGTGGGCCAGTTAGAATTAGGTTTGCCTACATGTTAGAATAGACACCAAAAAACAGTGGCTCAGACAGTACAGTTTATTCCTCTCTTCTGTGACCATTATGTCTGAAACTGCTAGAGTCATCGGGGACCTTGGCTCCTTTCTTCCTCTTCCATCCACCTTAGCAATCTGCCTCATGATCTAAGATGACTGCTAAAGCTCCAGCCATTGTGTCCACCTTCCAGAATTTGCGTGTAGGACTTTCCCTTAGGTTTGAACTAAAGCAGAACTTAGTCGCGCGGTTGCATCCAGCTACCAGTGAGGCTACGGAGTAGAGTGTGTTCTGGGCCAATACATGTAAATGTTCTATTAAAAAAGGAAGGAGGGGAAGATATTCCATAATCTCTACCTCAGTTTAGCATTGAAAGCCTTTTCAACTCAGTTTTCCAGATTTCCTCCACCTCCCAGCTCTTCTGAACATTCTGTCCCCATCAAATTCCTTTGCTCACAGTGAAACACACCTAGTACTTTGTCACCCTGTCTCTGTTTACTCAGCCCTCTTGGAATGCTTTTTGTTTCATATCCAAGCCACACCTTTGTCACTGTGAGGCTTGCCCCTTCCTGCTTGAATCTGAGATGATTTCTTTTGAAGCTGAGCTCTTCCAGCAACGAGTATGTACTTAAATTGTTCAAATGCCCACACTCTTCTACTCCAGACTCCTCTTCTTTTGATGGCTTGAACAGTGTAAATTTTTCGTTGTTAATTTTTTACGCGTTTAGGTCTCGTCTGCTGCCCCCATCCCTCATTCTAGATTCCTTGAGAACGGGAGCCCCTTACTCAATGAACTCTCATTGACCTCCTACCTCACATTCAGTGTTGGGGATTTAGGAGAGAATAAAGCATGGGGCCCGTCTTCCAAGTCCTAATATCTCTCATGGAGTCTTACTAAAAAACTTAAGAAATGTAGGGGCGCCTGGGTGGCTCAGTTGGTTGAGCGTCCGACTCTTGATTTCAACTCAGGTCTTGATCTCAGGGCGTTAAGTTCAAGCCCTGTGTTGGGCATGGAGCCTACTTATAAAAACCAAACCAAAACCAAACAAAACTTGCAAATATTGGGGTGCCTGGCCGGCTCAATGAGAAGAGCATGCGTCTCTTAATCTCCAGGTCATGAGTTCAAGCCCCACATTGGTGTGGAGATTACTAAAAAAATATATATTAAAACATAAACTTTAAAAAATAAAAGCTTGCACGCAGTAAGTACTTCACAAATTTCCTTTGCGTTGTTGAGCGGTAAGGGCTGACGTGTGTTTAAATGAGTATTACTTATGCTCAAGGTAATATTTATTGATTAATTACTACGAGCTAGGCCTTTCACATTCACTTCATTTCTTGATTACAACAGCTATGAGATAGACAGCACTGGGAGGGCACTGTAAGCTGCCATTCCCCTTCGGAGTCTCAGCTGCCCGCCCGTCCCCTCTCTTCCCTTTCGATGATCAAATCCTACTTTGCACACAATAAAAACATCCCCTTTGTATCTCGGGGTCCCTCTCATAGCTTTGCTCTCACCTATCCTGCCTCGACGGGATGTGGGTGACAGGGGCTGTGGTCTGGAAGCCTCCAGCTGGGTCAGGCCCCCGATTCCCTTCGTTTCATGCAGCCTAGTGGTTAATAATGCTTTCTAAACCTGTTGTCAATATTTACGAATTAGAGGGTGTCATGCAAAACTCTGGATTTTTGCCTTCTTTTGAATAACTGGGAGCTTTCTGCAACTGTGGGTCCGTATGCCCACGGGCCCGGGTCGCCAGGTTTGTGGAGTCCGTTCCTTCTAAACGGGCACAGCGTCCTCGTCCCCGTCACCCAGACACCTGCGGCCGTACTCACGTGTCTCAGCAGTCCGCGGCGGATACCGCTGAGCATGCAAAGTGCATGTGTCTACACGGCCCGCGGTGGGTCTGTGCCTCAGTCACCTTGGGAAGAGGAGCTGCCCCCACTTTGTAGATGAGGAGGTGAAGGGCCCAGGCCGGGTCTTCAGCCCTCCATGGCTACCGCTCCCTGGAGCACTGGCATTTGTCACCCTGTGCTGAAGGGAGAGGAAAGGAAGAGGGGACCTGTCCCTGTTCCTCGTGCTGCCCAAGGCGGATGCAGCAGAAACCCACACCCACACCCACAGCTGTCCTGTAGGAATAGTGGCCCATGCCAGAGGCAGCAGGGCCCTGAAGGAGGCCAGGTGAGCACCGAGGGTCCTTGGGGCCATCTCGGAGCCAGCTGTCCTGGGTGGCTCTGCTTCTGTCCCTCTTGGAAAAGAGAATTAATTGATTTTATTAAGCCTCCATCCAACTGTCACTTGAAACGTTAGCCTGTAAACCAGAGTAATCCATCTTAGTCCCGTTAGGTCCCCTCGGCAGGCACCTTGGCCCTCCCGCTAGTGTCCCCTATGGCCCCTGGCCTGCCCGAGCCCCCCGGGGTCTAAGCGGTGCCTTGGCCCTCCTGCTACTGTCCCGCATGGCCCCCGGTCTGTCCGAGCCCCCCTGGGCTGGGGAGCGGGTCTGAGCAGATGCCTGGGCCCTTCCGCTAGTGTCCCGCCATGGCCCCCGGCCTGCCCGAGGCCCCCTGGGCTGGGGAGGGATTACCTGGGTTAGGTTACCTGCCTGTCAGCCTCTGAAAATGCAGCCCTCTTCAAGCGCTCTAAGGTGGGGGGTTTGGGGGGGATGTACGGCCGGTCAGGTGACGGCTGTCCCGAGACCCACCAGGGACGAGCATCTCTGAAGCTGTTCTGCGTGTGGGTGCCGCAGATGCAGAGACGGGTGAGCCCTGTGGCACAGTCAGGGTGCTCATGAGACTCCAGAGCAGGGCCCCTAGAGGGTGAAGAGCGCGGGTTTACCGCGGGCGTGTCGGGGCCACCTGGGCAGGGGGTCACAGGGAACAGGGAGCCTTCAGAAGGCTCGCGGCCCTGGACAACTGATACGGACAAGCCCACCTGGAGCCTGTTACTGGCTGTGTCAATGGGGTGATAACAGTCCTGACTTCCTACTTTTCTAGAACGTGGCGAGGATTATATCACCTCCCGTGGTTGGGATGAGCCGAGAGAACCCCTCCCCACGAGGAAAGAGCTTGAGGCCGAGTCACTGGGCCTGGGGACTGGGTGGCTTTGCAGCTGAGGTGCCAGGGGGCTTTGCAAGGTGAGCCCCGTGCTTAGGGGTTCTGGAGAATCAAGGGCCTCTAGAGGCTGAGGGTGGGGGAGAGAAAGAGGAGAAAGAAAGAGACGGCTGGAAGAGGAAAGAAATTTGGGTGCGGGGGTGGGTGTGGCGAGTGGAAGATTGTCTAAGTCCCGCCGTGCAACGTGCCCTGTGAGGCGAGCCCACGTGCCCGTCTCTGGTGGGGCCTTCGGGGCACGGCATTGCCCGGGAGCCCTGGGGAGGCAAGCTGGGCGGGTGGTGAGCCCTGAGACCCCGTTGCGTGAGGCCGACCACCCCGGAGGTGCCATAAACGTTAGCTCCCGCTCCTATTACTGGGGTTGTTCCTGTGTGGGCCGTGCTCAGCCTATGGACATCAGCCTGGAAATATGACGCTGGAGACCGGGGAGGGGGGTGGACAGGAGGACAAAACTGGCCCAGGAGGACGAAGGCCCACACCACTCCTAGAAAAGCCTAGCGTGTGGCAGAGCCAACCCTCCCCGCCCCCCCGCCCGCCAGCCTTGGGCAGCTCCAACACCGCCCCAGTCCTCTACCTCAGTAAGACCTGAGTGCACTCCACCCAGATGAGTGGTTTGCAGAATGAAAAGAATGTTCATTAATCCTGTTATCTGAGCTGAGAGCTTTCTGGTTTAATTTCTCTGATAAAACCACCCTGAATGGGGAGCTCTCAGAATGCCAAAGGAGGCCTCTTTATGGGATTCCTGAGGTGCAGTGAGACCTGGAAGGGGTGAGCGTGGGGGTGGGGGACTCACCTCTCTGCCCCGGGAACCTTGGGTTCGGCACTGACTTGTTCAGTCTTCTGACCGGAGACCCTCACTGTACCTCCCCATCAAGCACGGCCGCACTTTAGAAAGGAATGTGGGGAAAAAAAATAATTCATCGGAAGAAAAGAGAAATAAAGAGAGAAAGAGAGAGAGAGGGAGGGAGGGAGGAAAGAACCCGTAGTTGGGAATCTACGGGAATAGCAGGTATGAAATGCAAAATTCAGAATTTGGCGTTACGTTGAATTTTTGCACCGGGCTTGATAATCACGGATGCTGATGCACGTCAGGGACCGGGGATGTCGCAGGTGCTGTGTCTGTCATTCATCTGCATCGTGTCGGCACGGGCAGCGTGATACTTATGTCTATTATCTAAAGTGACACTTGGGGCAGCTACCGCGCCGATCAGGTGTCCATGCTCCGGACCGGTCGGCTAGCATCATGTCGGAAAACTAATTCCAGAAGGGGCCCGCTTTAAGTGCTTTAGCTCTCTTTACGTCTGAGATTGGCCCAATTTATGTCATAAATTGGCCCAAATGGTTGGCCAATTCGCCGGCTAAGTGTCAGAAATGGGTTTTCACTGGTGAAATCAGCCACATGTTGATGGGTGTAATGGGGGGTAAGAAGGGGCTCTCGGTGGTCACCAGGGAGTGTTTGTTGCTCAAGCTCCGAGACTGGCTAAAATATTATATTGCTGATACCCCCACCTTCATGTGAAAAGTCTGTAGGAACTCAAGTCTTGACCCCCAAATGGCCCTCCAGCTGGGTATTTTGAGAATTTCTTGGTCCCCAGAGGTTGACTATAAGAGTTCCATGATCCACCTCTGCAATACTGAAGCCCGTTTCCCAAATTGGAGTTCCTCATGCCACCCTCTCCCCTCCTTCAACAAACCGATACTTGGCTCCATTACAGTTTCAGATTTCCCAGAAATGAGATCCTGAACGGGTCAGTCAGGGATCTCCTGGTCTGCACCAAGGCTCTGCCCCGGAGGCCCCTGCCATCCCAGAAGGAAAGCAACCTCGCAGGAGCCCAGCCACTTCTTTCCCCCCTACTGTAATTTCCTTCTTCCCACTTCCCTCTGATAGAGCATTTCATACCTGCTATTCCCTTACAGATTCCCAACTACGGGTTCTTTCCTCCCTCCCTCCCCCTCTCTCTTTCTCTCTTTATTTCTCTTTTCTTCTGATGAATTATTTGTTTTCCACATTCCTTTATACAAGTTTTCATTTCATAGAGCTCCATGGAACCCTTATCTTCCTCCTGGATTAGATGCTGCTTGGTTTGAGGTTTGAGTTGATTTTGCTCAAAATAAATTTAATGTTTTTAGTATGCTTCACTTGACCTTTTAACACATGCAAGGTGGTGGTTGGTCTGCACAGCCAAAAACGACAACAAGAAGGGACATCAGGGCATCCCTGGGTGGCCCAGCGGTTTGGCGCCTGCCTTTGGCTCAGGTCGTGACCCTGGAGACCCGGGATCGAGTCCCACGTCGGGCTCCCTGCATGGAGCCTGCTTCTCCCTCTGCCTGTGTCTCTGCCTCTCTCCCTCTCTGTGTCTCTCATGAATAAATAAATAAAATCTTTAAAAAAAAATAAAAGAAGGGACTGCGACTGAGCACATAGGGCGGGTTGGAGGAACTGCATTATTCCTGCTCCCATCTAAGGGTTCAGCAAACGTGGGTAGTGTAGGGGAGGAAGACGTTTTCTTCTATCTTATTAGGTTTAGATTCTGAGGACTGTGAATTAAACTGACAGAAGACAGGTGAACGGGAATAAAGGTTTATTTTGTATGGGGGGGTGGGCTCACAGAAAAGAAGTGAAAGCCCCCCAAAGTGGTTAAGCCTGGCAGTTTATATGCCATTTTTTAAAAAGAGTTTTATTTATTTATGCATGAGACACAGAGAGAGGCAGAGACACAGGCAGAGGGAGAAGCAGGCTCCATGTGGGGTGTCTAATGTGGGACTCGATCCCGGGATCCGGGGATCATGACTTGGGCTGAAGGCAGACGCTCAACCCCTGAGCCACCTGGGTGTCCCATTTATATATCATTTTTTAAAAAGGTGATAAACTTGGAAAATGATAAAGACAAAGGGAAGAGGGCTTGAGCTTCTAGAGGCAGCAGGTGGTGCAAAGGTGAATATACGGGGGGAACGAATGGAGGACAGGGATTGTTTGGGCAGCTTTGCGGTGCACCTTCTAGTCTCTCTCACAGCAGGTCTGTGATGAAGGCACTATCACCACCTCTACTTACCGAGGAAACAGGTCTGTGGGGTTTGAGTCACTCAGCCGGCGACACAGGGTCAGGATATACAAATCGTGGTCATTTGATTCTCAACGTGCTTGATGATTCCCGGTGTACTTCCCGCCATGCGAAAATACGATTTATGATTTTTTTCTTGATTTTGCAAATATCACATGCTCACAGGAAAACTGGGAAACATGGGAGTGTCTAAGACAGCCTAATTGCACTACTTAGGCACAGTCAGTCGAGGTGGTGCAGGGCTCGTGGTTTTGTGTCCTGATTATTTCCCATAAATACTTCTTCGTACCATTAGTGATTATTCACTGGCATCATTTTAAAGGCAAACGTAATAGTCCATCCTGTGACTGTGTCATGTCACCTGTCGTCGGACCGTTAACTTCCTTCTGGTTCTTTCCACCAGTGACAAGTTGGCCATCTTTGGAGGTAATAATCTGTTGCTTGCGTTTCTTACTAAGTCTTCAGGGCAGATTCTTGGGAAGGGAATTCCTGGGCCTACGGGCAAAGACGGAGACTGGACATCATGAGGCCTTAAAATAGACCCCAGGGGACTCGGCCTTTGTAAATAAGGAAGGATCACATTACTTTTTTTTTTTTTTTTTTTTTATGATAGTCACAGAGAGAGAGAGGCAGAGACACAGACAGAGGGAGAAGCAGGCTCCATGCACCGGGAGCCTGACGTGGGATTCGATCCCGAGTCTCCAGGATCGCGCCCTGGGCCAAAGGCAGGCGCTAAACCACTGCGCCACCCAGGGATCCCACATTACTTTCTAAGACTCGGTTTAAAACTCAAGATAAACCTGTGAGCATTTTGACCAAGAATGGACGGACCCGCCCAGGTTTATTTGGTGCTACTTTTCTTAACCAGTAGGGGGCAGCACAAACAAATACCAGTGGAGCGCCTCCTTGGCCATTGAATTTGACATTTTTGTAGTTGTGGTTTTTTTTTTTTTTTTTTTTTTTTGCCAAACTTCCTTTGTTAAAATTAGGAACAACAAAGCCACCAAATTTACAGGCGAGAGCCAGAAAGGAAAATCAAGTTTACTTGGAAGATTTACAGCTTTCAGGAATGTTCCGGAAGACTGATCCAGATGGCAAAAGGTTGGAGGGAAAGGGCTCTCTCCTACCGAGCCTTGCTCCAGAGGCTAGGGGAGCGGGTCAGGGTGAGAGGAGCAGGGGTTGGTCAGTGGGCATTTCGTGCCGGGCAAGAGGTGCCTGAGGGCTGGCAAGCGCGTTTATCTTGCCCAACAGGATGATGGCCAGAGGAAGAAGGAGGCACGTGACGACCAGCCTTTGGAACAGCAGGCACAAGGTCAGTGATGCAAGGAAGGAAGAGTTAATGAATCACAGAGAAATTTGCTGCGTCAAGTTGATGACAAGGGGTGGGTAGGCCCCAGGGAGGAATGTGGCTGCAGTGTACCTGGGGTGCTGGGGTTGTTGAGCTAAGGGTTGTACGCCCCGGACGGCGTCTCCAGGACCCCCGTGCATGCTGTGCGTTTATGCTGAAGTCATACAGAAAAATCCACAGGTTTTCCTGGGGCGAAGAGGTGGGGGTAGATTTATAGCTTTCAGGCGTCTACAACCATGGAAAGATTAGGAACAAGTGATCCAGGTGTATTCCTGCCACCTCTAGGATCAAAGGCACTGTCTCCCCAGAGCCAAACTCCTTCTGCCCGGTTCCGAAGGCACAAATACCCCGCCTGGATGGAGTGGGGGGTCGCCCCACCCCAACACCTGGGTTGCGGTGGAGGGCTCAGCAGGAGGTGAGTACATCAGGTGACGAGAACCGATGCTCAGAGGAAAGCTCCAGGGCACAACGGAGAGCTCAGAGAGCATCCAGGTGACTCTATCAGGGCCATCATTCTGTTTGGAGAAACGTTCTGTTTCTCTTTTCTAAAAGTTCCTCCTCCAGGAGCCTGGTCAGACGTGCCAGCTGCCTACACATGCTGCTCCAAGAGGCTTACTGGCAGAGTAGGAGCTTCATCCTTGAGCCCCGTGATCTCTTTATCATATCCAGATTCTTCTGGAGGGTTGAAAAGGCAGATGGTTTATTATGGCATTGTCCATAGTGGCAGAAATCTGACTGCAATCTGAGGGGCCCATCAATGGTACGAGTGCCGTGATCTATTTTTACCCATGTTTTGCTTCAGACAAACGTGTGGATTATGCACACCAAGCAATTCTCTAGTGCCCTCTGGACACCCACTGGGGGTCCTCCAAGTCAATGGGATGGTGACACTAATTACCCAGTTAGCCCAGACCCCACAGGTTAAGGCCCCAATCCCCACAAGTAGTGGGTTCTCAGGTTACTCACACCTCTGTCTGACCTGGCTACACCTTGGGGGTTCCCATGACACCCTCCTCAGCTTTGATAATTTTCTATAAGGGCTCAAAGAGTTCAGGGAAACGCTTTACTTGCTATTGCCGGTTTATCGTAAACCATATTGTAAAGGATACAAATGAACAGACAGACAGAGAGGTATATGGGGCAAGGGCCGGAGGGATCCTGAATACAGGGGTTTCCATCCCTGTGGACGTTGGGGTGTACCGCCCTCTCAGCGTATGGACACACTTACCGACTCAGATAGTCTCCGAACTCCTCCACGTAGGGTGTTTCTGGAGGTGCCATCACACAGGCACGGTGCATTAACTCATTGGCCCTTGGTGATCCCATTCAATTTCCAGCCCCCCTCCCCTCCCTGGACTCTGGGAGGGCTATGGGAGCAGAGCAGGGTTGGAAATCCAATCGCATGGTTGGATCCTCAGGCCACCAGCCCCCCATCTTGAAATTATCTAGGGGCCCACCAAGGGTGCCCTCAGTAGCATACACTCAGGAATCGTTGAAAAGGGCTCCGTGATGAATAATAAAAATGCTCCTCCCAGCCCATGACTCAGGAAACTCCAAGGGTTTTAGAAGCTTGGTGCCAGGAAGCAGAGAGGAAGACAAAACACATATTTCTTATTCTATCACAAGATCACAGATAGTGAAGTTGTAGAATCAACTGTAGTTCATTCGTTTGGTGAAATATGAGCTTTTAAAGCGAATGTTAGATCCATATGCAGTGACCCAAGAGGTGTTCATGGTGTTGTCTTAAGCGAAAGGTTGGAGTGTAAGTACGTGGGGCAGAGATGGGCAAACATTTTCAGTCAAGGGCCAAATGGCAAGCGTTTCAGGCTCTGTCCCTGCAGGTGCAAAAGCATCTAGAGACACTCTGTAAACAAATAGGCCTGGCTGTGTTTCAATAAAACTTTATTTATAAAAGCAGGCGGTGGGCCACATTAGTCTGCAGGTCATGGTTCTTTGCCCGTAGACTTTTGGAAAAGTTTTGACTTGGTTTAAAGAGGTTTGAGGTGACCACGAGCTCCAGACAAATCAGCAGTGTCTGGAGACCTGGCGCAGTCTGAGATGATGAGAGCGGAGGCGTGAGTGTGTGACACCTGACGGAGGCCGTCCCCATGTGCTTCGTACCCACTGTGCGCATGCAGGGCTCTCTTTTGAGTTTGGGGGTGCTGGGCTGTAAGGCGGTGGGGGCGAACTAGCTGATCACCGAGACAGCACCAGGGAAGGGGAAGGACGTGGGGGTTCGGGCAGGGGGAGCGTGGCTAGCCCGGAGAAGTGAGAAGTGAGCCCAAGCTCCGGGCGCTGCCGGGACCACTGTGACCCATCGTCTCTTGCCAAGCAGAGGACGGTCCGGCCGCCAGGAGTATGGGATGACAGCAGGCTAGACGTCCCTTCTGTGGCCCCCGAACCCGCTGGCCTCCCCAGGACTCGGGACACAGCCACTGCGGGGGTTCGGCGCCTGGGCTTTGGGGTGGACAGACCTGGGCTTGCACGGACCTTGCCACCTCAGAGCCCAGCCACCTTGGGAAAGTTCCTGAACTTCTCGATGCCTCCACTTTTCCTACGTAAAAGGAAGTTCATAATAATAATAGTAATAGTACCGCCTGTTTCGTAGAGTTCCCATGAGAACCAGGTGAGTCCCTACGCTGGATTTTCCAGGGTGCCTGGCTCGGCACATGGGCGACTGTGACCGCTCATGGTTTGTCGTCATGGTCATGACTAGTCGTTACTGTGACAACCGGCCGATTATGCTTTCGGCTTCCCCCTGAAGCTGTGTGCGACAGGCCTGCCCCCCTGACCCTTCCAGCTCTTCAGCTCATGGTCCTCTTTGACCACGTTGAGCTGAGAGTGGCCTGGCTGCACAGCTTTCTCTGGGTCTCCCTTTTCCCAACTATAAGATTTTTGTCGTATCTGTTGTGCCAGGTGAGGCACGGAGGATGCCGGGGTGTGCACCTGGAGAGCACAACGCAGGGTACGGGTGCAAGGTGACACGATGCTCAAAGCCTGGGATCTTTCTGCACGCCCAGGGCTTGCTCTTCTGATCACTTGGGTATCTCCGCCACCGCTGTCCTGGTGCCCATTTGGGCTGCTGATGCTCGGACGTGCTGCCTCGTGTCGCACGTGCGTCGTGTCCCGTGTGTGTGTCACAGCCACAGCTGGGAGCGAGGTCTCAGAGCTGGAATCTGTCCTGGGCCTCGTAAGTGATACCTATTGATAAGAGGGGTTCAGGGGAGTAAGTATGCCCCTTCAGGGACTCAGTGCCCCCCAAGCACCTGAAGAGGCCGACTCCTCTCTCAGGGCTCAGCAGAGGATCAGCACACAGGAGGTGCAAGGTCACCGGGGAGGAAAATCCTTTTGTGCCGCTGTCTGATGAATTGGAGATTTCAAAAATTGTTATTTCCAAAAGCATCTGAGTTACAGCTAAAAGACACGCATGTGCACGCGCACACACACACACAGACACGCTGAGTTTGCACTTGGCCCCTTCGGGCATCTGTTTTCCAAACAGGCAGAGAGCTCACCTGGAACTGACCCAGGGCGCTGAGGGAGGGGAAGCGGGAGGCCCCAGAAGGGTCCAGGTTTCCTGCGGGGAAATCCAGGAACTGAGTGTCCCCACTTCCTTCTGGTCAATTGTTCACGGGAAGGAAGGTGAGGGGCCTTCTGTTCTTTCTCCGGAATCCCGTGATGCCCACTCTCTGAGCAAGCAGGCATAACCACCACCCCGCGGCTCTCCGCACCTTCCCCTCCCTGGGGACTGCGGGGACGGCGGGCGGGGGGGGTGCCCCCTTCTTCATGGCTGCCTTGATGGCAAGGACGGGAAGGTTTAGCTTGTCACTTTTCTAAAGAACTCTTCATCTTCTGACCCCTACCAGGGCTAAGGCCTCGGGCAGTGGTCCAGATGGAACTGGGCTCCCTCTTCCCTCCAATAACTGGAAAAAAAATGATAATACCCTGAGACCTGCCCGTCCCCATAGAGGACTCAGCAAAGGAGGGAGACCAGCACCGTCTCGGACCTCCCGCCCTCTGCATTTCTCCATCCCCCACCCCCGGTTCCCTCCTCACTGATGCTGGGGCGACTTTCAGCTCTCAGGCCACTGAGCCCCCAGGGGCAAGAGGGTATAAGAGAGTATATTTAGTTCTCTCTCACTCTTACGTCCCATATTCCTCTGGGCTAACCGAATCACATCACAGAGCAAGCACACTCACGTGCAATACTAGTAAAGTAGTGAAAAGCACAACTCTTCCCGTCCCGGTTGGGCCTCCTACCAGCTGGGTGGCATTAAGCAAGTCGCTTAACTTCTCTGTGCCTCGGTGTCCTCACTTGTGAAATGGAGATAACGAATAGTACCAATGGGATCGTTGTGGGGGTTACACGATCTGATGCTTGGAAGGAGCTCGGAACGGTGCCTGGTGCGTAGTAAACGCCAGATGATGTTACGAGGAAACTGCCCACGCATCTAGGAGGGCTCTGACCTTGACCTAGTCAGGCTCTGTGTTGCTGGGGCCTGTGCCGGCCCTCACCCTGAGGGGCAACTGCTTTCATCTCCTTCCCCTGGGGGCTCCCTGGGCCCCTCTGATGCGTGTATGGCCCAAGTTGCAAGGGAAAAGAGGATTGTTATTACTTAATCACGGAGAACACTTTTCCGCTCCCTTTATTTCTGCTTCCTCGGTCTGGTCTGAGCCAGAGAACCTTCTGTACCTAAGGGCTCATCACCATGTTCTTCTAAACAAAAGATCAGTCCACTCCTCCCCAGTGTCCCACCACCTGGGACAACAGGGACTATCCCTAAATGTGCCCATCATGCAGCAGTGGTAGTTGTTTAATAACACTTTTGCCTATGGAAGGGGAGGGAAAACTTTTCTTCCAACCTCTTAGGTTCCTACAGGCGGGACTGTGAATTAAGCTGACAAATGACAGTGACAGGAGAAGAGCACACACAATGTTACTCAGTGTTGATATTTTTACATGGCGTGGGCCGCTTCATAGAAAAGAGATGAAAAATCTCCAAGAAGCGGTTTGATTAGGGGGCTTTGGGGCCATTTTAACAAAGGCTGATGATAAATTGCAAAAATGTAATTAGATGAGGGAAAGGGCTTTGGGCTTCTGGGGGTGGCAAAGGGTGGGAGTGGGATTAGGAAATATATATGGCAATGCAAGATAAGGAATATTTATAGTTGAGGGTTCATCTCAGTGTCATCTCAGGTAATAAGGATGTTCTTTCTCCCTGGCACCAGGAGGGCATCTTTCGGAGGGGAAATTCGTGCTCTGCTTTTAGGCAGAAGGGGTACTAGAGTGTGAATGAAGAAGAGGCGCTTCTGCCGGCTGTGGGGAAATTTCCATGAAGAAGGATTCTGAAGCATCTACTGAACCTCCAGAGCGGGGGAGAGCTAGAAGAGGGGAGACAACATGCCTCGGGTCACCTATTAGGGGCTGCTGGGAACCCAGGTCCAGCTCCTGATTTTGAGGATTCCCCCCCCCCCAGAGAAAGGGAAGTCGATCAGGAGCGCCTTCCTGTGGTCTGGGAGGCGACAGTGAGGGCCTGGGTAGAGGAAGGGTGTGTGGGGGTGCAGGGAGTGCTGAGGGGGGCAGAGCCACGAGGGGGCGATTACGAGAGAATCTTACAAGTGAACGTGAAGCTTGGCTTGAGATTGCATGTGAATCGGGGGGTAGGTTTACAAAAGAAGATCGACTTTCAGAATTTATTAACACTAGAGGATTTTAGAGCCAGAAGGGCTCCTCCGCCCACACCCTGCACGCACAGACGCACGTTATGCTGATGAAAAGTTGGACCCAACAATGTGCTCTGGCAGCAAATCATGCAAATTCTAGGGCTAGTTGTCAGACCTCTGGACCCTCAAGCCAGAGCCCCAATTTTTCCCCTGTTCCTTCCATTCAAATGAGAGGCCAATGCCAACCCAGGCTTTCAGAACTTGGGACTAAGTACACAGTAGGGCTTTATGCATTCCTGGCCCATCCCGGCCACCAGGACACCAGTTTTAGGAAGACAAACCCTTACATCAGGCTTCCCGACCTCAACACTATTGACATTTTTTTAAAAATATTTTATTAATTTATTTGAGAGAGAGAGAGAGAGCACAAGGCACGAAGGCTGGGGGGCAGAGGGAGAGGGAGAAGCAGACTGCCCGCTGAGCAGGGAGCCCAAAGCAGGCGTTGGATCCCAGGGTCCTGGGATCATGACTGGAGCCAAAGGCCGACACTTGACCACCTGAGCCACCTAGGCGCCCACACTGACATCTCGAGCCTGATATTCCTTGTTGTGGGTGCCTGTCCCGTGGATTGCATGGAGGACCTTGCCATTCGATGCCACTGGCATCTTCACCCCTTCTCCCCACCCCCAGTCGCGAGAATTAAAAATGTTTCTAGACGTTTCTGAATGTTTCTGGCAACAAGGGAGTGAGGGTACAAAACCGATCCTGCTTGAGAACCAGTGCCTTCCATCCACGTGCTTAGGTGAGTTCTAGCCCTGCACGGGCCCAAACCCACAGAATCATAAAAGCTGAAGCCCTTAGATCATTCACTGGGAATGGAATGGTTCATATTTTCCCTAATAATCTTTACAGAGGTGTTTTGTTGATTCATTCCACAAATAAACGTGTTGCTTATGTACTGTGTGCTGGGAGCTGCGGGAATCTTTAGAGAGACTGGGGTGCCTGAGGTGGCTTTAAGGAGTTTTTAGGCAAGATCAGCAATGCTGTGAAAATAAACACTCACCTCTAGGACGGAAAGAGTCGCACAGGGAGTGGGAGGAGGGAGAGAAGCCAGGGAAGGCACGGAAAGTCAAGGAGAACATTCTGCTGCACAAACCGACCTAGAAGGGACGCCCGGGGGGCTCAGGGGTTGAGCATCTGCCTTCAGCCCAGGGCGTGATCCCCGGGTCCTGGGATGGAGTCCCACATGGGGCTCCCCGCATGGAGCCTGCTTCTCCCTCTGCCTGTGTCTCTGCCTCTCTCTGTGTCTCTCATGAATGAATAAATAAAATCTAAAAGAAAAAAAAATCAACCAAAAACTGAGCCCCTGAGAGCTTGGCTTTGAAGTCAGATGCACCTGCACCTGAACTTCAGCTTAGTGTGACTTGGGCAAATTATTTTCTTAACCTCAGTTTCCTTATCTGTAAAATGGAGATAATAACAATACTCCGCTTATGGTTGTTTTGAAGATTCAGTAAGATAATGCATGTAAAGCTCTTAGCACGGAGCTCGGGGCCTGGTAAGCACCCAGGATGGTGCTGTAGAAGCTGCTCTAATCATTGTTCAGCCTATGCTGTTTTATAATTAAGAACAAAGTTGCGCTCTATGTAAAAGCACACCCACCACCACCAAGGAGAGGAGTAAGTCACTGGGGGCAGTTATTTTAGCTTCAGCCACCTGTTGTCCCTTGTTTCTGGCTTCTGGGTCATATGTGTGCTTGGTTAGGAGGTGCCCTAGGGATGTTATTACTAAATCCCTCATGTCCCATATGCACACAAGCAGTGAGATGGTTGAATGTGCTACTTAAGAGAGAGATCTGCTCATAACGGGAATGCGAGCAAAGGTCACTGTTTTAAAAGTTGGAAGTGAGAAAATGCAAAATTCTGCACGTGCATTTGAAGGAAAGTGTTGGAAAAGTGGGGACGATGATACACGTGAGGTGCTTAGAAACAACCTTGACATCGGTAAGCCCTTGGGAAATATCTTCGTGCACCATCAGCACCGTCATCATTATCGTTATACAGAACAAGGAGGGAAATATTATACACGAAAGATTTTTGAGCTTATGTGCGCTGCACTTCCCAGCCAGAGACAAGGAAAAGCAAAGAGCAGATTGGAGGAAATCCCAACTATATGGCTCCAGCCGAGCATCAGCCTTGGAAGACGTGTGGAAATGTAGGAGCTGCCTGGGGATCAGAGAAGGCAAGGGCTTACTTAGCTGGTGTGAGGTGCAAAGTGCTGCTTGGAGGTGTTTATGGCAAGCCATGGCTGTCCCGTGAATTTAACATCCATTTGAATTTGTTCTTCATTGAAATGAATCTTGGGGGGATCCCCGGGTGGCTCAGCAGTTGAGCGTCTGCCTTGGGCTCAGGGCGTGATTCTGGGGTCCCAGGATCGAGTCCCACATCAGGCTCCCTGCATGGAGCCTGCTTCTCCCTCTGCCTGTGTCTCTGCCTCTCTCTCTCTCTCTCTCTGTGTGTGTCTCATGAGTCAATAAATAAAATCTTTAAAAAAAAAAAAAGAAATGAATCTTGGGTGATTGGAGTCTGGACCCCATAGGTCTTGAGATGCTTAGGGAGACCATCTGGGGGAGGAAGTGTCATTCACCTCAACAGACTTTTCAAGTTGATCTATTTTAAGGAAATATGCCCAAGAGAGGGATATATGAGAGCTGCGAAGAGGAACACGAACTTCGAGCATCAACCAGCCCTCCCATCCGGCGGCTATGTGAGTGGGTATTGCAAACGTAAACTCTCAGTCACCTTAGATTTACGAGTTTTGCATCAACCATTCACTTTCGTTGAGCACGAACTGTGTGCCTTCTGTGTTCTCGGTGTATTTCGTGGACTTTCACCGAAACCCTACGAGCAAGGTACCGCTGCGTTCCCATTTAATGGATATGGAAGCCGAGGTACAGTTTGCATAACAGATCCGGGCAGTCTTGCAAGCGAGAGGTGAGCCAGGCAGTCGGGCTCCAAAGCCCATGCCTTTAACTACTGGACTTACAAGCGGCCTTTCCACCCCTGACCTATCTTTACATCTAAAACCTTCCATATTATCATGACGATCCTTATTAGGGAAGCACGGTCATTGACAGTAAGGAAAAAGCCATTTGATTTAGAAGCAAGCCCATCAGTGACCCTCGAGCGGGTGGTTTCTCCAAAGCGCTGGGATGGCAGCCAGACTGCAAAGGCTTGCGGGGTCCAGGGAGGTGAGAAAAGGGAGGCGTCCGTGTCTATATCACTTCCAGGACTTCGGTGGCAAGACAAGAAAGAAATCGAATTACAGCTACCAGGAGCAGCCTGCCGTGGGAAGGCCTGTATTTTCTTCTCCCCAAGGTGATGAGCACACATTATAAAGAAGGAAAAGGTGCTGGTGGAGGGGAAGAGGGAGGAAAGATGTTTCGAATAAACATCTGGAAGGGATGGTGCTTGGGCACAAGAGGAGGGTTTGAAGTCCAGCTGGATTCGGGAGAGATGTTTTGGGCTTTACTTGCTAACGATCCCCTGCTGAATCTGTGGTTTTTGGTTTGTTTGTTCATTTGCTTGTTTTGTTTAAGATTTTATTTATTTATCCATGAGATACACAGAAGAGGCAGAGACACAGGCAGAGGGAGAAGCAGGCTCCATGCGGGGAGCCCAATGCGGAACTCGATCCCGGGACCCCGGGGTCTCGTCCTGAGCTGAAGGCAGACGCTCAACCACTGAGCCACCCATGAGCCCCTAAATCAGTGGGTAAGCGTCCAGTAATCTGGACTCGCCCCGTCCTGAAAGCTCACATCCTCCTGGTGTGGATGGTCCATCATCTAATCATTCCGAGAAGTGGGTAGATGTGCCAGAGCTGCCGCTACGTAGCTGTATATTCTTGGACAAGTGAGCCACTTCTTGTCTCTGAGCCTCAATTTCCCCATTTGTAAAGTGGCAGAGTGGAACTACAGATCCCGGGTCCTCGCACCTGCAGAAATTCATATTTCTAACATGAATAGAAAAATGTCCTGCTGTTTTAGCTTAGAGATTAATTCTCTTATCATGTGATTTCTGTTTGAGCTGGAGAGCAGCCGTGGTCACTTCTCTCGGTGCCGGGAAGAGAAGGAATTTGACCAGGACAGTAAATGGATCTGCGTTATATTTATCAATGTGTATAATGTTCATTAAATGGATTAATTTGGGGACACCTGGGTGGCTCAGCGGTTGAGCTACTGAGGTCCCGGTTGACCCACCAGGGGTCCCGGGATCGAGTCCCACATCGGGCTCCCGGTGCATGGAGCCTGCTTCTCCCTCTGCCTGTGTCTCTGCCTCTCTCTCTCTCTGTATCTCTCATGGATAAATAAATAAAATCTTAAAAATAAATAAATAAAGTGGATTAATTTGTTACCAGGATTCTAAGGGCATCGTCCTAAATACTCTAGAAAAGTATGTCCTTGGGGCACATGGGGGGCTCAGTAGGTTGAGCATTGGACTCTCCATGTCAGCTCTGGTCTTGATCTCATGAGTTCAAGCCCTATGTTGGGCTCCCTGCTGGGTGTGGAGCCCACTTAAAAACAACAATGACTAACAATGTGTGTCCTTTATTAGCCGTATGCACATGCGAGCCTCAAGAACATCATGCCACATGGGTAGCTCGTTGCTCGTTGCTGGAGAGCCTTCTCCGTCATCTGCCCGCACTAGTCCGCACGTCGGTACTGGGATCGCGGATCTCCCTATGAGCCTAGCTGTCAGGAAGGAGGACCAGAGGGTGCGTTTGTGTGACCAGCGTCTGCTGTTAACAGCATTTCATAAGTAGACTTCGCCCTAGGCACGACAGCTAGAACTCAGTAGCTGCACAGAGTACCTACTATGTGTCAGGCGCCAAACAGGAAAATGAGGACTGAAACATTATCAGTTTTGCCGATCAAAGCCTGTAACCACAATAAAAGCACAAAACAGGAAACCAAGACAAGTATCTATCTAGGGTGCAGCCATTCGGAACACAAGGGGTGCAGTGCATCAGCTAGAGGGGCATGTGGGCGTCTGTGTGCACGCGCGTGTGGTCAGTTGGAATAAGAGGCTGAACAGGGTGGAAGGTTCTGCAGCAGGCGCCCGGGGGAGCACCTGCACAATGACGCCTGTCTCTCATTATGCTATTGCTCAAGGACACGTATACCCAGTGCTTCAGCAGCTTAGACAACACACGTACCCTCCCACCTCTATAGCCCCTCTGGGTACACGGTGGCCCTAAGCCAGCCCTTTGAATCGAGGTGCAGGTGATATATATGGTCGCGGTTCTCAAAGTGTGGTCTGGGGACCTTCGGGGTGCCCTCAGAACCTGTGCCGTCACGACAGGCCCCAGGCTCAGAAGGGCCCCACGCTCGGCGTAACGCTCTGCTGTGGCTGCCTTGAGGTTCCTGACAGCTTTCGGACAAGGGGCCCCACATTTTCGGTAGCACTGCAAATTGCACTGCAAATTTCGGTCTTAGTTGCCCAAAACCCTTAGATGTTCGAGAACCCTCTCATGAGGTTCATGGGCGCAAAACTATTCTGATCCTGATACATCGATGACACCGTGCAATGTGTCACCGTGCAACTTGCCTTTTCTTTTCCCATTCTCACTCGAGAACACAGCAGAGTTTTCCAGCAGCTTCGTGACCTGGTTATTACCAAGGACCAGAGGCAGGAGGAGGTATGAGAACGCGATGATTTTCTCTCACGCCGGGCGCTAAGGAGATTGGCAGAAATGAGAGACGATGCTCCTCTTCTCACTGCTTATGGTTTGCTCTTGGATAATAGAGTCAGTTTTCATAAAAACGTTATTCGTGTTAACAAGCAATGGGTAAGTCCCCGTCCGAGCCCGAAGGAGAAGCAGGCGCCCTGGTGTCCAGGGCCGGGAGAAGGTGGCTGTCCCAGCTCAGGACGACGGCGGGTTCACCCTTTCTCTGCCTTTTGTTCTATTTGCACCCTTCACGGGATGGGGCGAAGCCCACCCACACTGGTGAGGAGGATCCCCACTACCGGGTGCACCAACTCAGATGCTGATCTCTTCCAGAACACGCTCACGGACACACCCAGAGACGTGTTACCAGCGGTCCAGGTACCCCTTAGCCCAGCCGGCTTGACACGCAGAATTAACCATCACACCTGTTCATTTGCGTAGGTTGATCTACGTCCAGTAAAAAAAAAATGAGGCCGAGACGCCTTCTGTCCCTCACCCTCCACCTTCTGCAGAAGTTCCCAAAGTGTCATCCGACACACATCACTTGCTTTGCTTTGTTTTTCTCCTTTGTGCATGTCGCAGGCGGGTGGATTCCGCGTCACCTCTCGCCGTCGGAGTGTCCCAACGTGGAATGGCTGCAGGTTCAGGAGGCGGGGAACATCTCTTCCCTTGAAGGGTCCGGGCGGGGAAGCCAGCTGCTGACCTCTGGAGGGGCTGCGGCCCCGTTCTTGGGGGTGCTGGGGAGGGTCTGGCACGAGGCCGAGAGCTGGGTGCAGGGACCTCTGAGGTCCCTTGCACTCCCGGAATGTCAGTTGAGAGGCTCCTTTGCCACCAAGTCCAAACTCACAGGTTGGGGTGATAATGAATTGGTCTGTATCTCAAAAGGAAAGAGAGGGAGAGAGGGAGAGAGAGAGAGACAGAGGGAGAGAGAGGACATGCCGTTAGCGTCAAAGCAGTGGCGCCGTCACTGGAGGCTCCAGTCTTGCTTACGAGACCGGGTACCAGCTGGAGCCCGAGGAGGACTTTCTCCCAGGGCGTGTGCGCCAAGGAGAACGATGGGGAGTGGGGTCGGGCGGAGAGGGAATGGGAATCGCGTGTTCCCATTTAGGACTCTGACTCACTGAGATCGACCTTTTTCCTAAGTTGCTGAGGTCCCCCTTCCCTTTTGTGGGGACTCTTTCCTTCTCTTTCCTTCGCTTTTAGCATCAACGTCCCAACAGGTTCCCTCCCGCCCACTTGTCTTTAGAAAATCCATCTTCTAAACAAATGCTGAGGTGCCTGGCTGTTCACGGGGGAATGCATTACCCTCGGAGAGAAACAAGGAGACTCTGCAAACTACCTTTCCCCGGAGGGACCCATCTCCTAAGCACACACCACAGGGCTGTGCGGGGCTGGGTGAGCTGCCCGGACATCTGGGCCAGGGAACCTTCTCCTGGTATTTCGCAGGCCAAGCCTGTTGTTTCGAAGGGGTGGTTGGTGATGCCCGTCTCCCCCTTCCTCCCTGCCTCTGTCGTTCCTTCTGTATTCCCACTTTCCCGTGACATCTCAGGAGTTGCCTAGGTCCGGGGATTTGGACCTAAATAGGTGGTGGCCGTGGTGGCCGCCGTGAGCCGAGGCGGGGAGCGCATCACAGTGACCTGCTGCGGCAAGGCTGGGGCGCAGCCGCTGAGAAGCGGGGAAGGGGCCTGGGATGCCAGGGAAGGCTGAGCCCTCGCCCTGGCTGGTGGAGGGGACGCGGGGGCTTCTCAGGGGGAGCAGGGCAGCCAGGCGCTCGGGCCCAGGGGGGCAAGCCAGGTGACTGGGCTCACAGCGCCGAGACCCGGTGCGTCCGTGGCCTGCACCCTGACCTGCACGTGGTGCTGCCTCTTCCCAGGTGGCCAGCAGCCCAGGGTGACCCGGCCCAGGTCAGGTGGCAGAGGCCGTGTCCAGGCTTCGCAGAGCACCCCTTAGTTGGAGGGGGGAGCCGGGAAGGCGGGCAGCCGTTTGCAGCCCAGAGAAAAGGAGGGCCCACCGCCCAGAGTGCTGTTGACTCTCTAGTGTCCCCCCCACGCTCCGTGCTCGGGGAGCGCCCGTCCTGCACCTGGATGGCTCAGTGTCCGGGGCACTGAGGGTGGCTCTGTCACTTGCCCTGAGGCTGTGCGTGCAGCTCCTTCCTTCCTCTGAAGACCTTCCGCCCCTGCCAACAAATACCCTGACTCGTCTTTTCTTTCCTCCTGTCCTGCTCCCTCCATCCCAGGCTCCCGGGGGGCATCAGCAGGCCCGAGGCAGGTGTCCTGCTGCGGGGAGTACGGGCCCCGCTGCTAGACCAGCCGGATTGGCAGGACTCGGTCCATCCGGGTCCCTTTACCTGCCCGACTCAGCTGACAGCTTAGTCTTCCAGGACGCGTGGCTCAGGAGGATGCCCCAACCCACCCCCGGAATGCGAAGAAACAATCAGCTATTAATTTCCAAGGAACAGGAACCCCTTCAGCCAGGAAATCTAAATTGAACAGGGATTAAGTCATGCAAGCTCCGGGCCCCGTTTAACTTCCAGCACGATTCTGTGTTCCCGTGTGCGCCCATTGTCCCCCTGGTTAGCAGGAGGGTGTTTCGTTGTAAACGGGGTGCCCTCCTGCTCCCGGCGGCTGGCACGCTGGTGGGTAAGCCTGGGGATGAGGGAGCCTGAAGGTCTGGCTTTGGACCTCATCTCTGTCACCTGCTGTGTGGGCAAGTGTCCTAGGCACTACGCCTCCGTGTCCTCATCAACCAAGTGGGAATAATAATAATACCAGCCTCGTGCAGCCATTTCATGGTAGTATGAGAATTAGATGAGTTGGTACTCGTGAGGTGCCCAGAACTACCTTTCAGGGTGAAAGTCATGACATAAATATATTTAATCATCTGGCTTCAGGCAGTGCTTGCCAAGCTCTTTTCTTTCCTTCGGAATATCTGTCATTGGACGGAGGGAACTGATTTAGGAAAGGAGGCTAAGAGCTGGGATTTGAGGGTTAAACTGGCTCAGTTCAGGTCGTCATTCCACCACTTAATTATGGGTTGTCACCTTGTCTCTCTGCTCTTCAGTTTCCTCATCTGTAAAGGGGGTGTTATAATTGCACCAATTTCTTGGGATGGTCAATGGGGGAGAGGTTGTATCAAGATCCTTACGTAGTGGGACGCCTGCGGGGCTCGGTGGTCAAGCATCTGCTTCTGGCCCAGGGCCTGATCCTGGAGACCTGGGATCCAGTCCCACGTTGGGCTCCCTGCATGGAGCCTGCTTTTCCCTCTGCCTGTGACTCTGCCTCTCTCTCTCGGTGTCTCTCATGAATAAATAAATATTAAAAAAAAAAAAAAAAAGAGAGAGAGAAGATCTTCATGTAGTGCCTGGCACCTAGTCAGTGCTCAACACATTTGAGCTGCTGTTATCAGGCAGTCCAAAAGAAGCGCCCTATAAATGCACCGATTTCCATTGCCTGAGCTACAGTGATGCCAAAGCTAACATCCTGGCAAGTGTGGCCAGAGCATCAAGCTTGGCTCCTTGCGGCTGGTGGTGTGTTAACAAAAGTGTGGCAGCTTGGCGAGGCGTAGAAGAGCTCAGCCACTGTGCGTTGGAGCCCTGGCTCTCCTGCTTGCAAGACGTGTGACGCTGGGTAAGTTAACATCTACAAACCTCAAGTTGTTTCCTTCCTCCCTCCCTCCCTTCCGTTAATAAATATTTATTGAGTGTCTCCTCAGCAGAGGCACAGTGCTAGGTTCTGGGTGTTCCCCAGATGGACGGGTCAGCGGTGCATCAGCGGTGCATCAGCCTGGAGGGAGGAAATGAGTGCCTGGCTGCTGAGTGCCTCACTGGGGGCCCAGTGTGTCTGCAGCAAATGCGGCCGCTCGTGCTAATTTACCATCAGATGTTTTTAGTTCCCATCTATCTCTGGTCTCATCATCCTTTTTCACGAAGAAGGTGACTGCTTCATGTTCTTTTCTCTGGCCCCGAGGAGGTGCTTAGACAGGGCAGGGGAATGATCGTTCAAGGTTACTTGTTTTGTTCCTGCGGTGGAAAGTTGAAGCAGGGATATATATATTTTTTTTCACCTGTAAGTTTAGGATACTATCACTAGATTAGTCATCCAAGAAATTAAAAGTCAGAAAGCAGAGTCTACTGAGGAGACTCAATTAAGATCTCGCCTTGATCTTATTTAATCCCGGGGCCTCTTCAAAGCAAAGTTGACTGGCATGCAGTTGTGTCTAGGACAGCAGCTCCCACTCACGTTCTTTGGAACACCATATCCTCAAACTGTTGATAGTATTCCATGAAAAGAAACTAAATTGTTGAGCTCCTTTCCTACAAACCACCTCCAGGTTCTTGATATACTGATGCATATTATGCTATTATACGTAGTACTTCCCAAAATTACTTGGCTAGGCAACCTTTCTCCAGTGACTGTAGCTTTGTCTCATGGTATCGCCCTTCTTTGGAGAACAGTCTAAGAGAGGCCCATCTGCAAGATCTAGGCTAGGCTTCATTGATGGGAATCATGCTGAAATACCCAAACTCTAGTGAATGCATATCGTGCCGAGGAGGAGAAATAGAAGAGACGGTGAGTAATGGGGTGTTCTCTGCTCCCATCAGGCCAGAACTGTCCCACCTGATGCTAGAGAATGAACAGAGAATTCTTTGTGAAGGGCAACCATCCGCTTGCTGGCTTGGCTCCCCTTGACTGAAGGAGACATTCAAGCGTGGCTGGGTGCTGTTGTCCTAGGGGCCAGGGCATCTTTGCTCTCTGCAACTGCTGAATCCTCCTTATTTCCCACATCCAGCACAAAACCTCCCTGCAGTTGGTAGTTTGGATGAGAATATTTATCTTCCCCAAATAGCTACGCAACTTCCTCTCCCTCCGTTGGGAGGTCAAGTTGACTAAGGGAAGGGAAGTGCTTACAATGGGAAATAAAACCTTGGGGTTTTTTTGTTCTGTTTTGTTTTGCTTTGTTTTGTTTTGTTTTGTTTTACTTCTGACAAGTGTGTGAGCTGAGAAAGAACTAAACCATCCATGTGAGTCTGGATTTCTTCATCTGTTAAGTGGGAGTAATCATAGCATCCATGTCATCGCATTGTCTGAGGAGTGAGATACTGGGTTCTAAGCGCCTGGCACCGTTCAGCACATTCTACGTCTGCCGTTAATATTGATGTCAGTTGTAATTGTTGTTATTATTGATTCCACATTTGTGGAGAGAGAGAAACAGAGAAGGAGAAGAAGGAGAAGAAGAAGGAGAAGAAGGAGGAGAAGAAGGAGAAGAAGAAGAAGAAGAAGAAGAAGAAGAAGAAGAAGAAGAAGAAGAAGAAGAAGAAGAAGAAGAAGAAGAAGAAGAAGAAGAAGAGGAGGAGGAGGAGGAGGAGGAGGAGGAGGAGGAAGAGGAGGAGGAGAAAAGAAGGGGGAGGAGGAGGAAGGAGAGAAGGAGGAGGAGGGGGAAGGGGAAGAGGAAGAGGAAGAAGGTGAAAGGGGAAAGCATGTACAATGCTTTGGGTATAATGGAGATCCATCTTACAAAGGGAGATTTAGATTAAAATGGAAAATGAGTAATTTCCTACCAGTGCCAACTCTTTCACCTAAAGAAAGCATTTATCAATGTGATTCTAGGCAGAGTTCTAGAATCCAACATTACTGACTGTAGAGTAACTGTTCTGCATTAGGCTCTGGAGAATCTAGTTCACGTGAGTCAATCCCAAAAAGCTTACTTTGCGCAGGATGTGCCCTGTGGGTCTATCATGGCACACAGGACACTAAGCTCATGGATTGGGTTGTGTGAGGGATTCTAACTCTGAGGAACATGGCCTAGATTGCCCCAAGGGATTTTTCATCAGGCCATAGCCTAGATGAACTACCCTGACCAGGACTCTTCCCGTCCCTTCTCTTCCCTCTACTGCTCTCCCCTCCCCCTCGGACAGGGATGAATAAGCATAAACACGTTCTTGCTCACTCCATCTGCCTCTGTATGTGTGCAACACAGGCTACTGTCTTATAGGGTTATATTCATGTGATTATGCTCCTTATTTTTATTTTATCTGTTCTTGTCATGGGGAGGGTGTGAGAGTCATGTTTTAAGATCACCGTTTTATTTCCAGGTTCTTGGACTACTAGTTGAAGTCTCTCTCACATTCAGTAGCATTTTTTTTTAATACAATGGTATGTTTGTGCTGTGATATATAATAGACATTCGAGTGTAAAGAAAAGCTAAAACGGATGTGAGCCAAATTGGGAATTGAAAACAATCCTAGGCTTTACCATAAAGAAATTGGGATTCTTTATCTAGGGAAACAAACACACGATGTTTGCATGTGCTTCATTACTCTTCTATTGCCACTACACATATTGTTCGACAGTGTGACAAGCACCATATACCTTTTCCGCATAATACTCCCAAATCTCATTTAGAACTTGTAAAATCCCTGAAAAACAATTTGCATCTGCAACTGGGATTCCAACAGGTTAAGGAACTGGCCCCAAATGGTACCAAAGTGTAGGCTTCTTCCCCACAAGGAAATACTTCTTGACTGCAAGGTTTGGCTTATTATAGTAGGATGACAGTCCTGGTCAAGATGTGTTGCAAAGGACAGCCTCACCTGTACCCTGTACCCTGTACTCCACTGTCTCAGATGAAAGGGCCTGGGCCTCTCAGGGAGACAAGGACAGGCTGGGTTTCACAGGAGCTGGGGCCAGGAAGAGTCTTCTCACCACCCCTCCCTCACCCCTCCATCACCCCCACTCTATCTGCGTGTGCATATGCACATGCATGGGAAACTCTTCTGTTGTGAGGTCCTCACAATCTGAGGACTCATGCGTTCATTCTTTCGACAAGTGTGTATTGAGTTCCTTTTGTGGAGATCATGGACAGCCCCCACAGTAGTTTCCTCAGAATGGAGAGGATGAAAGCCCCGTTGGAGAGGCCAAAGAAAGAAAAAGAGAAGGAATAGTAGGGACAATGAATATGGAAAACTCTTTCAAGGTGTTTTGCTCTATGTAAACCAAGATGGTGGGAATGGAAAAACGTCCCACACACCCCCTAAAAAGATGAAGAGTGTGGGGAATGAGGCCTGGTGCACAACAGAGGGGTCAGCCTCAGATTCAGCACTGGCAGCTCTTCTCCACCAACAGAAGGGAAGCAGAGCATGGCAGCAGAGTCTGGTGGGGGGGGAGTAGGTACAGCATATGTGCCTTAGTCAGCTCCTGCTGCTGTAACAAACACCGTAGGCTGGGCACCCAAACAACAGAGGGCATTTCCTCACAGGCGTGGGAGCTGGGAAGTCCAAGATCAAGGTATTTGGTTCTTGGTGAGGATCCTTTCCACAGCTTACAGATGCCTCCTTCTTGCTGTGTACTCACATGACTTGTCTTTGGTTGAGAGAGAGACCGAGAGAGATTAACGATCTTGTATCTCTCTCTTTTTTAAAGGGCACTAATCCCACCATGAGTGCCCTATCCTCATGACCCTATCTAACCCTAAGCACCTCCAATACCATCACACTGGGGATGAGGGGTTCCACATACAAATGCCCACATACAAGCATTCAGTCCCTAGCATTATGGAAATTATGTTCCCATGTTCTCGTTCAAAAAAGGGAAAAAGGGGGGATCCCTGGGTGGCGCAGCGGTTTGGCGCCTGCCTTTGGCCTAGGGCATGATCCTGGAGACCTGGGATCGAATCCCACATCGGGCTCCTGGTGCATGGAGCCTGCTTCTCCCTCTGCCTATGTCTCTGCCTCTCTCTCTCTCTCTGTGACTATCATAAAAAAAAAAAAAAAAAGGGAAAAAGGTTCTCAGCTGAGAGTGAGGATGCGTGAGAAAACCTGGGAGTCTTGGAGACAGCGGGATGGTGACTAGACTAGAGACATCTAGTGCTGGCTGCTGAGTGATGTTACAACCCGGGAGGGTGGTGAGCATGAATTTGAAGTGAAATCAGGCAGTGTGCTTGTGTGTGTCTCTCCAGGCACACGGTTTAAACCGATTCAGGCACCGATAAGGAAGAGAGTTAGACTGAACAACCTTGACCTAACGAAGCAAATACAGTGAAGTGAGAAAGGGCAAGGGAGTGTAGGGTGCGTGTGAGGGAGTTAATACCATAACGGAACCTAATCTGAGTGAGGAGGGAGGCCATGAACGATAATAGATTTCAGGGAGTTGCCGAATAGGGTTCTGGTGGGATGAACTGGAAAGATGTACTGGGAGAGTGTGGCAATAGGAAATGACAAAGTCGAGGCTGATCATGAGGAAGAGTGACCACAATAGAGTGGCGAACAAGATCAGAGGTCAAGGGACTGGGTAGCTAGGACACTGCAAGGATTTTGTCTCTGAATACTGAAATCATCAGGATTTAGCTACTACAGGAGCAGTAGCTGAGGCAGTGAGCATGAACCAGGACTCAAAGCTTCAAGGAAAGAGGGGAACAATCTGGGGGGCTGCAATGACCACAACAAGAAGGGAAGTGAGTAGAATAATCTGATGGTTCGATGGGGATTTTTAGGGAGCGAATGTGGTCTTGAAAGTGGCACAACAAGCAAGGACAAGCACCATCCTTCACAGTCCAGTAATGGAAGGAGAGTTGGAGAAAACCCGCCACCATTAGAGAGGATTTTGGGGAGAACAAAGGCTCAGAACAGTGATTCTTAAAGTATAGTTTAGGAACCCCAGGGAGTCTCTGAGCCCCTGTCAGAGATCCACAGGTCAACAACTATTTTCATAGCAAGCCTACGATATTATTTGCCTTTTCACTCACAAGTGCACGGTGGAATTTTCCAGAGGCTACGTGATGTGTGATAACACCACAGACTGAATGCAGAAGTGGATAGCAGAGTCCAGCTGTCTTCTATTAATCTGAAAGTTAAAGAAATTTGCAGAAATGTAAAAATGACACCGTTCTTCCCATGACTTTAAAAAAATATTTTTCATAAAATATTTGATGATTTTCTTAATTATTTTCAAGTGAGTAAGCTAACCTTCTTGCTTAATTTCAAATCCAGTACGTATTGGTAGGTAGAACCACATGAACCAAGGTCCTTTGGGGTCCCCAATGATCTCTAGGAGTGTCGACTGTGAGTTGCAGAGCACACAACAGAAGGTTCTGGGGGATGCGGAAGGACTGGGAGACAGGTCAGATATGGGAATGGAAACAGCCAAGTGGTGACGACAGTCTGGAGGACTAAGGGAAACCTTGAGCTTCTTGTATTGATGGGCAGAGACAGGGTTGAAGGCCACAAAGAGTTCTGAGTACCCGAGTCCTGCATCCCTGAAGGCAGAGGGTCATGATGAGTCTGTGGGTGCTGCCAGGAAGCCAGGAGCACGCCGAGCCAGCTCTTGCTGGGACAGACAGGGCGCCAGGAGACCAGCCATCTTATCTACTATTTGAATCCTTAAAGGGTAGTCTGACTGGTACTCCTTGCCTGCTCTTCTTCAAGTGCCCCCTCTGAAGACCAGGCCCCTGTCACAAGTTAGAGGATGATCCACTGCCCCATCCTGCAAGATCTGGAAAAGAGGGTATGGTTTGAGGATGCATCCCCCAATGTCTGCTCCAATGACTAAGGAAAATGAAAGAACTTTTTTTGGAACACCTTCGAGTATTTATTTGGAAAGTTTCCTGTTCAGTCTTGCCTGGAGGTGCAGAGCTGGATCGAGCATGTGCTGATCTCATTGTGACACAAGATATTGGGGTACGTGGTTGGCTATGAACATCTTCCATTGCCTCTGGATGCGAAAGGCCTTCCGAGAGACGAACCGGGCAGTACGATGTCAGCGTCTTCGGAGGTGGCAGTGGTGAGTGGGTTGATGTCTATATAGCAGATTCCTACGTCAGCAGAGAAAAAGTCTGGAGATGGATCCATACCAGTGGTCGGTTGGTGGAGGAGGCAGCCCAAAGAACCTTTAGCTCAAGTCTGCCATTTTGCACAATGGCAGAAGACGCCATGCGCACTATAATTCAAGCGACCGATGCCCCTTGCAGTTGTGTAATGCACAAGTCCTGACATGGGAACCTTCCCTGTGCGTGTCAAAATCTTAGTTTGGCAGCGTTCGCCCTAACGTCTCAGTCTCATCGTGTAAGTGCATGGCATTTACAAATGTTTAAATCTTCCAACCAGATCAACACCACTTCATAATTACAAGACAATAAAAGAGCTTGCAAATATAAACATTTGGGAAAAAATAAAAATGTTTAAAGTGCATTTGGAGAACGCGCTCGGAAGAGCATTAACTTCTACCCCAACCCACCGACCTGTGAGTAGGGACATAAATCAATTTCCCTCTCCATTGGATAACTCTCATCAACCTTCAAAACATGCCTTACTCATTGTCACCCATTTAAAAGTAATCAGACCATGAGGTCAACAGACTTTCTCTTGACTCTGCACCCCCCTCCAGTAGAGCCCCATTTCTCTGCTCCCCTTCACGGCGAAACTCTTGTAAGAGTTGTTAATATTCCCTGTCTCCTTCTCTCCAACTCTTTCTCTCTCTCTCTTTTTTTTTTAAGATTTTATTTATTCATTCATGAGAGACACACACACACAGACAGAGAGAGAGAGAGAGAGAGAGGCAGAGACACAGGCAGAGGGAGAAGCAGGCTCCATGCAGGGATCCTGATGCGGGACTTGATCCCGGGACTCCAGGATCATGCTCTAAGGCTGAAGGCGACGCTAAACCACTGAGCCACCCAGGGATCCTACACCTACACCTCTTCAACTCTTTCTCTTGCAGGCCATTCTGACAGGATTTCCTCCCACATCCTTCCATTGAAAGGACCCTCATCAAGGTCACCAATGGGGCTTGGTCAAAGAAAAGTGACTTCTCTGTTCTCCTTTCACTTTTTGACAGCGTTGGACCTACTTGCCCGAGCCTTCCTTCCTGGTACCTCTTCTTCGTTAGGCCTCCACGTCACATTCCCTTGGACTTCCCCCATCTCATTAGCAACTCATTGCTTTTCATTCCTCTGCTGGTAGCTCTTCTTTTATTAGACTCCTCTGTTCTTCCTGGCTTCTCCTCTCTGTCCTTACTCACTCATTAAAGCGTCACACTTGGTCCTTTGACTTTTTTTTTTTAAAGATTTTATTTATTTATTCATGAGAGAACACACACACAGAGAGAGAGAGAGAGAGAGAGAGAGAGGCAGAGACACAGGCAGACGGAGAAGCAGGCTCCATGCAGGGAGCCCAATGCGGGACTCGATCCCGGGTCTCCAGGATCAGGCCCTGGGCTGAAGGCAGGAGCTAAATCGCTGGGCCACCGGGGCTGCCTCCTTTGATTTTTAATACCATTTCTAAACACTGAGAGCTCTCAAATTTATCCCTCAAATGTACCCATCCCTCAATGCCATCTCATCTATTCAAGTGTCTATTTGACATCTCTGCCTGGCTCTCACCCAGGTATTTCAAACTTCACAGAGCGACCGCAGAACAATGGATTCTCTTCCTAACTGTACTCTCCATTTTGTCTTTCCCATCTCAGCAAATGGCACCACCATCCATCCCATTGCTTGGACAAAACAAAAAACTGAAGCCTCACCCATGATGCCTATCCTTCCTCACACGGCTAAGCCATCAGAAAGTTTCATCATATACGATTCCATATTTGACAAATATAATTGCTCTACACCTAATCCAAGTATTATCATCTCTTCTTTGGTCTCCTAAGGCCACCTCTTCAAAAGGACTGCTCTCACTCTTGCCCTTTTTCTAGGTCACCTGCCACCCGCCAGCCAGAGGGATGTTTCTAATGCAGAACTTGGATCATGGTACTTCCTCTCTAAAACCCTCTGATGACCTCCCACTGTGGCCAAACGCTTACCCTGACTTCCTATGTGATCTCACCCCAATCTATTTCTTGAACCTCCTCTTGTGCCCCTATCCACATGTTTTCTATTCTTCCACCATAATGGTTTTCCTCTCATCCCTCTCCCTTACCAAGCTTCTTCTTCACTCAAGGCCCCTGTATTGGTCATGTCTTTCATTTGGAACATCCTTCTGTTCCAATGGATTCTTCTTTTCATCATTTAAATCCCATTTAAATCTCAGTGCCAAGGCTACCCTGGCTGAGACCATCCCGGATTACCCTGAATCAAGCATTTCTCTTCCCTGCGGTCACTCCAACACCCTGTATCCTTCTCATGGCAAAGGCCAGTATTGAAATGATCTCCATTGTGTGTTCATTTGCATGTTTATTGTTTGATTGCTGCCCTTTGCTGGTAGAGACTTTGTCTTGTTCACCGGCATCCCTAGTACTTGATACCAGTAGGTGGCCAGTCAACTAGTGGACTGACTTGGAATTGTGGGGAGGAATAGTTGAAATCTGGACTGTCCGGGGTAAATTCGTGTAGGATTGCTAAATTCTTTTTCACTTTTAAGATTTTCTCATTCAACTCATTCTCAAATTACAAACTCAAAAAAACTACCAGCCTCTTTCAAGTAGAAGCCAGATCCTTCCCCCTACCGAAAGACAAAAAGAAAAAAAAAAGTGACTAACAACCAACACACCAGAAATACTCCATTTTTCCTAAGGAAAGGATGGTGAGGACAAAAACAAATTTTTGTTTGTATCATCCAAAATTCTTCAAAGAACAAACTTCAGGTTCTTCAGTTTTTGCACTCAGTGCAAGTGGAAGTTTTAAAAGGAGGACAGAAGGAAGGCAAGCCTTTTTCCCATTTGTGTGTGAAGTCTTCCTGCTGTACCAAAGGTCACTGATTTTATATCCTGGTGTTAGATCAGATGCTGAGCTTATTTCTCAAATGGTCCTGTTTTTATGGATGGCGTGGTGCTGTGGATGTATACTGAGTGCTTACGCAAGTTCTGTATCTAGATTGGTATTTATCATGAGTAACTACATTAACTTATTTTATGGCCAGAGCTCTGAGAACCTGAAAAACTGTATGTTCTAATGCTGCACAAGCCTGGGCAACCTACCAACCTGTGCTCCTCACAAACTCTGTGCCAGGCATTATTAGCAAAGGATTTTCAGGACCTCTATTTTTCCATCTGTAAAAAGGAGAAAAACGTATGAAAGGCGATGATGCTTTTCTTCATCGGAATGCCTTTAAGACATTGTTTGAGACATTGAAGTATTATGGCAGGAGGTCCAAACTAGAATGCTCAAATTAGCACATATTTATTTTACACCCATTGTATACTACAGATCCTTGAGGCATTAAATGCTCTGATTTTGTAAATTCCAGTGATTTTAATTATTATTCAGAGACAGACACGGTTAATCCTATGGTGTAGCACAAGAGGGCTGAATTGGAATAGGGGAACCCTGCCTTAGCCTTCTTTTACCTTGTGTATAACTCTGGACAAGTCACATCACCCTTTCTGAACTTGGTCTGGTTAGACTTTTGGGGACAGGAACGAATTATGAAGATGGGGTGGGCAGGCATTGTTATGAGAACAAAGGAAAAGAAGAAAAATACACCTCTGGATGAGGAGAAACTGGATGGTGGTTTTGATCCCAAGGCAGCCCAGGGAGGGCCTCTGCTTCTCCCTGTCTCGATGCCACTTGCCTATGGCACATCTAATACCCATTTAGCTGGTTCACAGATGATGCAGCTTCTAGAATCTAGGGTTTAGGTAAAGTCATGCCCTCTCAGCTACTGGTCTGGATACTAGCTCTCTGTGTGTGTGTGTGTGTGTGTGCATGTGCATTCATTTGTGCATCTCTGTGTGTTTGCATTCCTGAAATGGAATCTGATTGGCTCAGTGTACCTTTTCTGGGCCAGAGTTTGTCACACAAGTTTGTCACAGAGTTTTGCTGCATTCAGTTTAGGTACCTCCCTTGACCTTAAAGGGGCTGCCTAAGGCCTGCCTTTTCAGCAGGGACCTTGATTCGGCCAACTTCCATTCCAGAGGCTGTGGCCACAGCAAGCTGTGCGATGTCTTCCAAAGACCTAGAATTTACATTTCCACAAA
The DNA here is from genome assembly GCF_003254725.2 of Canis lupus dingo. Taxonomy (NCBI): domain Eukaryota; kingdom Metazoa; phylum Chordata; class Mammalia; order Carnivora; family Canidae; genus Canis; species Canis lupus. The sequence goes on along the minus strand of NC_064260.1, from coordinate 31,707,265 downwards.
TGAATTATTCTATTTAAATAGAATAATCTGTATTGGTTTCTCCTAGCAAGATTCTGTTTCCTCAGAAAAGGCAATGTTCCATTGGTGTTTAGATAGAATTTTGGTTAAAAGGTGGGTGCTGACAAGTATAAGACATTGATAGTAATAGTTATTAGACAGAAGCTCTGATTTACACCAAATGTTTGCCACTTCTCATTTTAAGAAAATTCAGGTTACACAATTTGCAACTCTTAGGTTTAGAAGAGACTAACCTCTTTAAACCTCCCTTCTGGTCTTTGAGTACTCTTTTCTGGCTTCCCCGCCAAGCTGGCATCACCTATATTGTGGGTACTTCTCGTCACTAGGGAGTACACTTCTTCCAGAGGGAGCCTCTTTCATCCTTGGGTAAGCCTACCGATTACTTTCTTTCTTGCTGCACAGTGTCTAACCCATCTTTTTTTTTTGTGTGTGTGTGTGTGTGTGTGTGCGTGGTTTTTTTTTGTGTGTTTTTTTTTTTTTTTTTTTTGTCTAACCCATCTTATCAACACAGCATCAATTTGCTGAGTGAATCCATTCATATATTTACTGGGTACACACTTCATGCCAGGCACTGTCTTAGGATCTTGAATGATACCAGTGTGCAGAACAAATTTGTGTTTCTTTTTGTTTTTTTTTAAGATTTTATTTATTTATTCATGAGAGACACACAAAGAGAGAGAGGCAGAGACATAGGCAGAGGGAGAAGCAGGCTCCATGCAGCTTCTCCCGGGCTGCCCAAAGCCCGTGTTCCTATGGAGCTGATGTTATGGCCTCGGAGTAAGAGGTGGTGGGAGAGAGATACAGTTTCTTTTTTTTTTTTCTCTCTTTTTGAAATTTTTAAAAATTTTTTCATTTTTTATTGGAGTTCCATTTGTCAACATAGCATAACACCCAGTGAGATACAGTTTCTTAAAAAATATAAATAAATTCTGTAACATGTTATAAGGTGATAGACACAACGAACAAAAGAAAAAGTAGAGTCCAGTGAGGGGGATTGGGAAGGAGGAGTGAGCTATAACATGAAACAGAATAAGGTAGGCCTCCCTGAACAAAGCCTTTTGAAGGAGATGAGGGAGTTAGCGGGGCAGAATGAGCGTGCCCAACCGACCGTCTTCCTGTGGCCCGGTAGAAATAGCTCTCCTTGCACTTTCCTGACCTGTGAGATAATGATAATAATAATAATAATAATAATAATAATAATAATAATAATGGCTTAATTTCTGTTGAAATCCTGCAGAGACTCTGAGCGCTTTCTCCATATGAACTCATCACATTCTCATAGCAACCCCGAGATCACTACTACTTCTATCCCCATTTTCATAGGAGTAAATTGAGGCATAGCACAGCTAAGGAACTTGGCTAGTATCCGGCAGCTAGCAGCAGGAGGAGGTGGGATACAAACTTTGACCTCCTGGGGCCAGGCATTTGCTCTTAAGACTTCAGCACAGCTGCCTTGAGGCAGCTGAAGTCCCAGCCCCTCACGCTTTCCTCTCCCAGGCCCGTGCTGGAGCAGGGGCTTTGCCCTGTGTGTGATGTCTGGGGTGAGAGTCAAAGTCTCTTCATCACCCTGGGGTTTGTACTGAGACTCCTTTAGTATCATTGGACAAGTGGGGCTCACGGGGCCCCAAGGAACTCCCTTGGGCACACCCTGACCGGCAAGCCTTCCTTACTTAGGTTTTGTTAAGGTCACAGTGATCAGAATAAACACTTATTTTTTTTCTTCTCAGTTTTGACATAAAAAGACATTCTTTTTTTTTTTTTTTTTCAGCAAATGTCACTGTGGTTTCAGAGCCTAAGTGTGATGTTTGAGCGGGCAGCATTTTAAAAGTATTTCCTGCTCAACCATAGGGTGAAATTATACAAGCCAGGGAGTCCTGAAAGCAGCTGCCTCAAATTCTTACCACCTGCACAAAAAAAAAAAAAGAAAAAAGAAAAAAGAAAAAAAGAAAGAAAGAAAGAAAGAAAAAGAAAAAGAAAAAATAATTTTTACATTTTTTTAGTTTTGAAATTGACTGGTTTTCTGTTGTTTCAAACTCTGGGGGACCCTCCAATTCACTAAACCTTCAGCAGGGAAAGAGAATTTAGAAGCTTTAAAAGGGTTTTGCAAACCTAAGGGAGACTTCACTGGAATTATATTTTCATTAATGGACTTAAATGAACTGTTCCTGGAATCTGCCTGGGGACTGTTCCTTGAAGCAACAGTGAAAGTCCCAGGCTCTCTGGCACTGTCCTGAGCCTGAGGAACAATCCCTGGGGGGACTTCGGGGTAGGGCGGCCCAGTAGGGGGGTGAGGCGCAGGTCCCTGGCTAGAGGGTTCCTGGGGGAACCTCGTCTCCTGGGAGCGCTCGCGCTCTCTCTCTCTGTCTCTGGACCTGTTGCATCCTCCCAGGCTTTTCAAGTTAAGAGCTGGATTTCCTGAAATTGTTGATCTGGATGAAAAGTGCAGGCGCCCCCTCCCCCGCGGAGTGAGAGGCGCTGCAGGGGAGGAGGAGGGTGAGGGGTGAGGTGGGGTGGGGGCGGAGGGAGGGAAACAAATGCTCTGAGTACAGGATAGGAAAAGTGGGAGGAGGAGGAGGAGGAGGAGAGGAGGAGGGAGAGGGGGAGGAGAGGAGGAGAGGAGGAGGGAGAGGAGGAGGAGGTGGGAAAGGAGGAGGAGGGGGAGGGGAGAGGGGAGGAGGAGGGGGAGGAGGAGGGAAAGGAGGAGGAGGGAGAGGAGGAGGGAAAGGAGGAGGAGGGAGAGGAGGAGGAGGAGGGAGAGGAGGAGGAGGAGGAGGGAGAAGAGGAGGAGGGGGGAGGAGGAGGAGGGAGAGGAGGAGGGAGAGGGGGAGGAAGGAGAGGAGGAAGAGGGGGAGGAGGAAGAGGGAGAGGAGGAGGAGGAGAGGAGGGAGAGGGGGAGGAGGAGGAGGGAGAGGAGGAGAAGGAGGGAGAGGAGGAGGAGGAGGGAAGGAGGGGGAGGAGGAGGGGGAGGAGGGAAGGAGGAGGTAGAGGAGGGAAGGAGGAGGAGAGGAGGAGGGAGAGGAGGAGGGAAGGAGGGGAGGGGAGGAGGGGGAAAAGGGGGAGGTGGGGGGGAGGAGGAGGAGGAGGAGGGAGAGGAGGAGGAGGAAGAGAAGGGGAGGAGGAGGAGGGGGAGGAGACGCCTTGAGCTGAGGAGGAGGGGGAGGAGGAGGAGGGGGAGGAGGAGGAGGGGGAGGAGGAGGAGGGGGAGGAGGGAGGAAACGTGTCAGCGGCGGGCTGGGAAGCCGGGGCCGGCGCTGGTGGACGGGAGTCGGGGAGTCCGGCGGGAGCCGGCGGAGGCGGGCGCGGCGGGCGCGGCGGGCGGGGCCGAGCGGGGCCGCGCGCGGCGGGAGAGGAGCCCCGGTCCCTCGTCGCTCCGGGTGAGAGAAGAGAACTTCCCCGGGAGGCCCGGAAACTTCCCCGGCGCGCGGCGTCCCGGGCGGGGGGGCCGGTCCCGGAGAGCTCGGGTGACTCAGCGCCGGGACCCCGGGCGGTGCGCGGGGAAGCCCCGGGGGCGGCGAGTCCCGGTGCAGCGGGCTCGGATGGGGCCGGATGGGGCCGGCGGGCGGGGACCCTCATCCCGGACCGGCCGGCGACCTCCGGGGGGGGGGGGGGGGGCGTGGGCCGGGGATGCCGCCGGCCGCGGGACCGCGGGACCCGGGCTGTGCCGCAGGTCGAAAAAGAAAGTTTTCCGGCTGCCTCCCGGGCTCTCCGCGGCGGGGCGGGGGGGGAGGGGGGGCACTGCTGGGGACCTGGGCGCGCGACCTCCCTGCCTCCCGCGTTGCCTGCCCCGGGCTCGCCCGGCTCCCCCGGCTCCCCCGGCTCCCCGGCTCCACGGAGCGCGGCGGCCCGGGGCGCAGCCCGCGACACCCCCCCCCCGCCCCGGCGAGGACCTCGCCCCTGCGCGCCCACCGTGCGCACGCGGGGAGGGGCCTGTGCGCGCAGGGGCCGCCCTGGAGCCCCGCTCGGGTCCCGCGGCCCCGACCCCCGTTGCCGGCGCCCTGCCCCCTCCCCCCGCACCCCGTTCCCGAGGCCGAGCCCCGCAGACTGTGCTGGCAGGGCCCGGCCCGCGGGAGGTCGCCCCCGCCCCCGCCCCCGCGCCCGCGCCCGCCCCGGGTCACACGCCACCGCCTCGTCCCCCGGGGCCCGGAGCCGCGAGGTGTCGGTCCGCAGGAAGGTGTCGGTCCGCAGGAAGGCGGGGAGCACCTCTGGGCGCCCGGCGGGAGGCCCGTGGGGTCCCGAGAGCGGCCCGAGCGCCCCGGGCGGCCCCCGCGTCGGGCCGTGCGCCCTGGAGCCGGTGCGCGCAGGCCGGGCACGCTCCGAGGCCCCCGCGGGTGCGCGCCGCCCCGGGCACCGGGCGCTGGTGGAGCAGGCCCCGCGCACCCAGCACCGGCCTCGGGGGGCGCCCTCCGGGGACCCTGACATCGGCCCGCGCCGCACGGCTGCCCCGCCGGGCGCCGAGCTCGGGTAAATCGCTGTCGGGGGAAGGCGCCGCTCTGGACGCCGCGGGGCCGCAGGTGGGTCCGGAGGGCGAAGCGGAGCTGGCAGATGCTCAGGTGGCCTCGCTGGAAGCCTCGGGGCCTGGCGGGGGTCCCCAGGAGGACGGCGGGCGATGCAGCGGGCGCCCTCCCTGCGGAGCGTGGCTGCGGCCGAGCTGCTCCCCCCACGAGGGGGCTGGTGAGAGCGCTTTCCCTCGGCAACCACCAGGTGAAGGCAACGATGCTTCAATCAGTGCACAAAGGTTGTCTTTGGTTTTTCGAGCCCTGACCACTGTCCTTTCGGTACTTTATGGATGCTTTCAAACAGCCAGAGCCAGAAAAGTGGAAAGAAGAAAACAAAAAGAGAAGAAAAAAGAAAAGAAAGAAGAAAGAGAAGGAAGGAGGGAAGGAAGAAAGAAAGGAAGAAAGAAGAGAGAGAGATGAGAAAGAAAAAGAAAGAAAAAAGAGGAAAAAGAAAAAGAAAGAAGAAGAAAAAAAATAGAAAGAGAAAAAGAAAGGAAGGAAGGAAAGGAAGAGAGAGAGGGAGAAAGAAAAAAAAGAAAGAAACAGAAAGAAGGGAGGAGAAGGAAGTAAAAGAAAGGGAGAAAGAAAGAAAGAAGAAAGAAAGAGAGAGAAGTAGAGAGAAAGAAAGAAAGAAAGAAAAGAAAGAAAGAAAGAAGAAAGAAAGAAAAGAAAGAAAGAAAGAAAAGAAGAAAGAAAGAAAGAAAGAAAAGAAGAAAGGAAAGGAAGACAGGGAGAAAGAAAGAAAAAAGAAACAAAGAGAAAGAAGGGAAGGAAGGAAAGAAAGGAAGAGAAAGAAGACAGAGACAGAGAAAGAAAGAGAAAGAGAAAGAAAGAAAAAGGAAACAAAAGGAAAGAAAGAAGGAAGGAAGGGAGGGAAGGACGGAAAGAAAGAAAGGAAGAGAAAGAAGACAGAGAGAAAGAAAGAAAAAAAAAGGAAGAAAGACGCTTAGAAATGAGCTGGTCCATCCGCCTTAATGCTCCAGGCTTTAGAGAAACTCCCTTGTTCCGTAAGGAGGAGACCTCCTTTCTTTCAGATGCAGAGGCTCATGGATGTATATCTCGGTGCATGAGACTTCAATAACGATTGGTATTTGAACGTTATAAAAATGTTTCCTTTATTTAAAAAAGGAGGAAGGGGTGGGGGCCAGCACCTCGTGAGTTATTATTATGTCTTCAGCTTTGCCTTCCGAGACATTGGTGATACCATCTGCACCAAAACAGTGATGAGGAAGGAGGGTACCGTTAGATCCCCAGCCCTACAGGGGTGAGCCCGCGGAGTAGTGTGTCCGAAGCCACACACGCGCAGGGCTGGAGCTGAGGATGGGGTCTGGGCCTGTCGCTCCGGGCCTCCAGTGGCGGCCAGTACTGGACACCTTCCCTTTAGTTTGTTGTTTCTCGGTGGTTGATTAGATCATCTTCTCGTTGAGTAACTTGGTGGCTTCTTCTTTCTTATTTTTTCTCTACGTCACATAGTACCACAGAATGACTCAATTACTGAAGGGGGGAAAAAAAAAGCCCTAATCTTGTATTTAGAAAACTGTTACACAGGCACCTGAAAATACCCTGCTGGCGGTCCAGCCCTAGATGTTGTCATCCTCAAGTTTGCTCATCGACAGTGTATGTGCAGCGTTTCGACCTTTTATCCGCAGAGAATTGAACTATTAGGACTTTGTGGATGTCTTAATAATTTCTCGATCCTCATTGCTTCCTGTGGTCATTCCTTTTGTAGGGCCCTTGTACGCGGTCAGGTATACTGAAATCTTTCTTGAATTGCAGCCTTTTTTCCCTTTCAATCACTTTCGCAGAGCTAGACCACTACAGAGTTGATTCGAGACATAGGGTGGGAGCGTCTCGGAGAGATCCCTGCTATTTAATGTTTCTCATTAAAAGTTGGTTCTCGGGGCACCTGGGTGGCTCAGATAGCAGGGCGTCTGCCTTCATCTCAGGTCATGGTCTCTGGGTCCTGGGATCGAGCCCCACATCAGGCTCCCTGCTTCTCAGGGAGTCTGCTTCTCCCTCTCCCTCTGCCTCTGCTCATGTGCTCTCTCTCTCTCTCTCTCTCTCTCTCTCTCTCTTTCTCTGTCTCAAATGAACCAAAAAAAAAAAAAAAAGTTTGTGCCCTAGAACTGCCTCTCTTTATGCAAATGTTGAAAGTACAGCTTATAGACCATATCATTTGTTAACAAGTCAGTGTGAATTAGTATCTCAATCGCCGAAGATAGAGAATACAATTATTTCGCGGATTTGGGGCCAGGTTAGGAATTTGGGACAGAGAGCGTGATAGCCTGGTCAGCAGAAGGCAGCGTTTTACAAAGGAAGATTCCGCTTTGCAGCCAGGAAGGAGGTTGGGAGTGTAAAATGATGCAAAGCAATGATGAGACATCAGAGGTGACCTTGAGTTGATTATCATTTTTATCAGGGCCTGGGGATCCAGGGTGTACTTCGAAACTTGTGCAGTGAAAACATCCAGGCCGGCTTATTTCTTGGGCGACTGCTATGAGCCAGTTACAGCCATGGTGATGCCACTCGAGCCTCTCGGCAGCCTGAGCGGGTGAATATTATTTTCCCTATTTTAAGATGTGCACACAGAGGCTCAGAGAGGTTGGTTCCTCTCCTGACATAACAGCCATTAACTTAAGCCCCTTGTTCTTTCTAGTACGTTTTGATATCTACCGTTGAAGGCCTTCTGTGAAGAATCCAGGGTGCCAAGTACTCAGGGGAGTCCTGGTGGTTCACACGGAAGCTTCTGGATTGGAAGTGGATACCCCAGCAGTGTAGGAGCTCTAAAAAGGAGGGGATAGGAGGTGGAAGAAGGAGGGAGGCCCTGCGGACACTTTGAATATAGCGAATTACTGGCCTCGGTCTGGCAGGGGCTGGCTCTCACGCCCACCTGAAGCCGGCCCTGGTCATTGGCTTGCCTCATGGGGTACCCAGAGGGGGCAAGCGGGGCAGGACCCCCACCTGCCTCGGCTGTATGTGATGACGCCCGGTTGGAAACCCCAGTTTATAGGCGGTTTAAATTAGGGAGCTCCTGAGACCTGTTTCCATTTTAATTGGACTTGGCCTTTTGTGGTAATAGTCACCCAATCTCTGTCTTTAAATATTCTTTTCTTATGCTTTGCCAGTTTATGGCCTTTGTAGATCAATCCTTGGATTTCATTTAGAGGAGAGAGAGGGGTGGGGGGGAACCCAGCAAAGGTTAGTGATTACCTAAATTGGATTAAGTTCTGTCTAGCAGCGTTTAAAGAAATGTTGCTTGCTCTCTAATTACCATCAACTAGGAATTTAAACGGTCTATTAAATTTAAGCTGACGTTTGTTTTTTTTTTTTTTTTTTTTTTTTATCCAGGGTAGTTCTAGTTCTCACATATTCTAGGATTTTGGAGGCTTTTTTTTTTTTTTAATTCTTTAAATGTCTACAGAGTGCTCTCTTCCTCCCCACCTTTTAAAAATATTACATTTCTGTAGCAGGATAATAAATGATGTTGTTATATACTGGCTTCGTTGAAAAACGGAAGCTCCCAGCCAGGTTCATCAGGCTCTGTTAGCCTCTGGAAAGCAAGCCGGTGAACTGGGTTCTTTGTGGGAAAGAAATTTAGGGACTCCTATGTGAAGCTTTTTGGATGGAATGTGGCTTGCCCCTTTCTTTATCTGTATAGCAAAAGGATAGGCCTGTAATGAAAATCAGCTACCTTTACTCTGTGCTTGAGCTTTGAGTGAAAAATCCGAGTGTTCTTCATCAAAGTGGGTGGTGTGTGTGCTTTTTTGGGGGCTGGGACTGGGGTAAAGCAAATGAGGCATCAAGGGTGTAACCATAAAGCGCATGACCCTGAAACATGGTGCCTCCCTTGCCTTGTCCTCTTCATGCTGATGGATGACCTGTGCCCACAGGTCACAGGTTTCAGGGTTTCAGAGAGTTATAGGACTCACCAAAAAAATCCCTCCTTTTTTTTTGTCCACGGCCCACGGCAACCGGTCATACACGTTTGTATAATTTATTTTGCATATGATCGTATGCTACCTGAAAGCACATATTACCTCTCTAGGCTTTCATTCTCTTTCCCTTGCCTCAATTTTGGGGTATAAATATATGATTTTTTCTAATGCATTCATCAGCGTTCTGGTTTCGCTTTGGCTGCTTGCCAAATGGTGCCTGGAGCAGCCCCCCGTTTCTCGTTTACCTCCTCTAGCTTGATTGGTTCTTTTTTTTTTTTTTTTGACACAGGCTGAGTTCTGTGTTTTGTTGAAGGCATCTGTGACAGCAGTTAGGGTTCGGTTTTTAGCAAATGCTAGGATGAGGGAGCACCTTGGGCTCCCTCGTTCAGGAACTAGAATATATGTCACCTTAAGGTGAGCCTGGAAGGATACCCGAAAGAAGCATTTGTTTCTGTCTGCTTCCCAAGGACTGGGGGCGGGACTCCAGCAAGGGCTGGGATGCGTGTGTGTGTGTGTGTTGCTCTGATCTCAGCTGCCTCAGACCCTGTCACAACTTGCTCATGCCCTCAGCTGCAAGAATCCTCGGTGGAAACCCATTAATGCTCGCTGTCGAACTCCACATACGCCTTTGGAACTGGTTCACTGTCATTCCCCAGGTGTCTCTGGGGGAGACTACGTCAACTGCCACCGTCACTTTGGGGAAGTTCTGCAACAGCATGCCAGCTGCTGGAGTCCCCCGCTGTGGAGCCCTGTGGCCCCTTTCACTGTGAAGTATCCCCAGGCCAAATTGGTGGGTAAACGAGGTAATCCTTGGTGGTGCTCTGAGAAGATTTTTTAAAATTCTTGACCAACACGACAGTCAGCTTCCTGGGACGCCCGGGTGGCTCGGCGGTTGAGCATCTGCCTTCGGCCCAGGGCGTGATCCCGGGGTCCTGGGATCGAGTCCCCCCATCAGGCTCCCTGCATGGAGCCTGCTTCTCCCTCTGCCTGTGTCTCTGCCTCTCTCTGTGTCTCTCAGGAATAAATAAATAAAATCTTAAAAAAAAATAGGATAATCAGTGACTCTCAAGACACCCCAAAAGGTGTCGGTATCAACCTTGCAGAGAGGGGAAGCTGCTGAAAGAGTCCATGCGTCGGTCCTAACTGGCATCTTGGAGACCACGCAGGTCAAGGACCTGAGATCTGGGACCTGATCTTGACTCCACCAGGGGCAAGCTCAGTTGCCCTGGGGCCTGTTCCCCTAACTACAAAAGAATGGGATTGGCCCTCCGCTGCTTAAAATATAAAAATTAGGCGACTTGTTAACTCAAGTTTCCAGCTTTTTAAAAACAAACAAACAAACAAACAAACAAAAAACAAAACCTGAGATGACTGGATTCTCTAACACGGTGCTGTTAGAATCGAGTTTACCACTCCCGGCTTCAGGCCTTCCTGTCTTTGTGTTCAGGGTAGTAGGTGCTCACGAAATCTTTGTGGAAATATGATTTTTTTTTCATCCTGTCCTTGTCCATCACAGATGGGAAGGGCTACTGGAGCTTCTGAAGCGCTTACCTCTGAGAGCTTGTGTTTCCTTCCCGACGGTTCCTTTCTAGGCTCCAGCATCTTTAGAGTCACTGGCAAGAAAATGAGGAGCCTGTGTTTTTCACTGGACCCCTTACTAGCTCTGCCTTGTAACCGCAAAAGGTGATCTACGCTTTCGTCCCTGCACCCATCTCCATTTACAGCTGTCAACTTGCGTTCATAACGTTACTTCCGAGAGTTTGTGGCGTGACCCTGGCCCCGTGGAAGCAGGTAGTTGATGCTCCTGTACCCTCTCTGCTTCCTCTTCTCAGATCCCGGCACCCGCTGGACCTCCTGATGTTTGGCTGTTGAATGAACTTGAGGTGACCCCACGACCTCCGTGAAGTGATAAGATCCCGAGAGCCCCTTCAATTTTATGAGTCTCTATTCAACGCTCTTTATACTTGGCTACGTGACACGGAGGGAAGTTTCCTTTCCCTTGATCTCATTTTTCTCATGAAAAAGCATCACCTCCTGTTCCTGCCATGGGAGGGTGAAGCTTATTATTATTATTATTATTTTTTTACCAGATAGCACAAGTTAATCTAGAGCACATTTCCAACCACGCTGAAAACTCCTATTGTCTGCGAGACGGTAGCTGTGGAGCGCTGTGTCCCCCACCAGGCTAAAACCGAGGTGGGAAGTGTCAGAAGTGGAACTGCTCACGTAATGGTCAGTCTCAGCTACCGCTGCTGTCTAGACGTTACGGTTTATCATCCGGAGGCCCTGCGCCACCACTCTGGATGCCACTTAGGGGGCCGCACCCTCGCAATTTGCTCTCCAAGAAACTCGATCCTTCTAGCGGGGCTCATAGATGAGTAAATAAGATGTGTGGTGACTCCCCACAGTTTTGCTTGACTTACACCAAAGGAGGGGATTTTTTTTTTTTTTTCTGGTGATTATACGGTGGTTTGCAGGCCAGGGCGATGGAGACGATCTGATGGAGTAATTACTGCTCGCTGGATCGGGATGGTCAGGGCCTTGAGTCCTGTGGGCATTGAGGAGAGAGTGCTAAGCAGAGGCGAGCACTTGAGCTCACCTCCTGTTTGCACTAATATTTACTGTAGCTGAAAATCACATTCTCAAGACTCTTCTATCTGCGTTGGTTTCTAGTGGAGCTTTGAGAACGTTGTCTCATTCTTCCCGTGGAGCCTCTTCCATCGTCCAGATGTGACCCTTCGCATTTTCTCGTTTGTGGGAGCGTCTGTCCCCAGGCTGGCTTTTGTCCCCTAAGAGTTTCGAAGTTGGGTCCTTAATCAAAACAAGAGCTCTGCTCCGCTGCAGGGACCAGGGCCCGGACGCTACACTCACCTGCACACAGACCCCGGAATCCGGGCCCACGAGGCCAAGATCCACCTGCCCATGGACAGTACTACTTGGGCGGATCCCAGTTCAGTCATCCTGGGAGATAATTTTTTCTGGCTCCTCAGAAAAGAGGAGGCCACCCAGCTGGGTGGCCTGGAGGGCCAGGTGTGATGTTTACCTCGTGCATGCCCAGTGGTGTGCTCGAGGCAGGATACGGCAGGCAGTGAGGCGGGCCAGGTCTTGGCCTTTGGGGAGCTTACATGCCATCAGGGCTAGTCAGTGAGCAAGTGAGCAAACACGATGACCTCACGAGCTGGTGGGGCCATGAGAAAACAGGGCCTCCTTCCAGTGAGAGACAGAGTGTGCTTGCTGCCCGAGCCCTGCAAGAAGCTGTTGATGTGCATGAAGGGAGGCCAGGGCGGTGGTCACCTCTCACCTCTGCTTAAAACAGAGCAGTTAGGAGCTCAGGCCCTGGAATGAGGTAGGATCCGACTCTTGGTCCCTCTTACTAACCTTCTGCCTTTGGACAAGTTAATCCCCGTGCTTCGGTTTCTTCATGTGCAACCTGGGAGGCGTAAAACCTGCCTTGTTAGGTTCAAGCGGGAAATGAACTGAGATGCTAGCTGCAAATAGAGGCTTGCCACCATCCTGACCATCCTGACGAAAGCTAGTGTACGCTCTTCAGTGCCAAGTAGAGTAAGATAGTCGTGGTAGGTGACTTGCAAAGCGGTCTCAGCATGCTTGAATACCCACTTCTGACTTGGTTTCCGTCTGGTGGGCTGGGGTGGGGAGTGTGGGGTTCAGATCGAGTTTCCCGGGTTGGATCAGTGTGGTTCCGTTTCTTGTGTGTTTCTCCTAGTGGTCCCCTGCACACTTCTGGCTTGGCCCATGTGAGGAGTGTGTATGAGTGTGTCTGTAATATGTAGGGATGCTGGCGGTTCTAATGCGGGATCAGTGATGGGGTAGGAGTGAGATGAGACAACTGATTAGTTAAGAAGCTGGTCAACTAGATGATGTGGTAGGTGGGCCCTGAAACACCTACTAGGCTGGTTGTGGGTTTGTGCGGCGTCGGGGCGGGGGGTCATCTGCTGCTCTTAGAGGATAGTTCTATAGGGCAGTCAGGGTAGGGGCTGAACGGACAGCTGGCGACACTGAGGTTCTCCTGGCCTCCAGCTAGACCGGACTCTCCACCAACCCATCAGCTTGCAGACCTCAGGAAGGGAAGTGACACCTGATTTAGGCCCCAGAGAAAGGTGTGAGAAGGCTGGTGGTCCTGGCAGTGATGCAATACAGTAAAGGTCCCAAACCTGTATGTTAGGTGCCTAGGGTGCTAGTCAGCTTGGTGACCTCGTTGCCGACACTTATAAATCACGAGATTTCACATTTTAAAAAAATCTGGATTTATGACATCTCTTGGGAGATTCAGATCTGGCAAAGCTGAACTTGTGTCCCGAGGTGACAAAAACCAGATTGGATTGAGTGGTGACCGCCTCCTTTAGCCTGGGCGGGTCCAGCCCGCCCTCTGTGACATTCCACAAAGTATGGCAAGTATGTGACGCATCGTGGAAAAAAGGAAAGAAGTCAATCTTCCTTTTGTTTGTTTTTGTTTTTGTTTTTCTGACCTGTGTGTCCCTGTACGAGGCAGCTCCTCTTGCAGAAGTGCTGAAGAAATAAATCTGTGTCGAATGAATGAATGAATGAATGACCTCTAGTTGATAGATCACTTATTTGGGATCAGAAGCCAAGTTCAAATCCTTACTTCTTCTAAGGCGCTGAGTGATTTGGAACAAATCAGTAACCTTTATGTTTTGTCCTTTTGTGGGGGTTGGGGAGGCATCGCTGTTGTTCTTACGTACTTATCTGAGTAAGTCGTACGTTTTCGAGGTTTCAAAATCCAGAGGTGCAAACAGGTTTACAGAGAGAAGTCTTGCCTTCCATGTCCCTGTCACTCAGCTCTTTGCTTTGAGGGCAACAGGTGTTCTCAGTTTCTGGTTTGTCCTTCCGGAGATACTTTATGCAGTGCGACGAAATAGGTAAATAGTCTTTTTCATCTATTTCACTTAGATGGTAGCAGAATATACGCGTGATTTCTGTGTTTAGCACACTTGGATGGGAGGGCGCACCAGTCAGGACACAAAGAGTTTTCTCGTTCTTTCTTAGAGCCGCGTAGGACTCCAGCCTGTGGGACACCCAAGTTTTACATAGCCAGTCCTCTGTTGCCGGGCATCTAGGTTATTTCCAATCTGTTGCTGTCGTAAGGAAGGCGGTAGTCAAACTCCTGGTTTTGTAAGTCACTTGACATGCCTAAAACTTCTGGAAGTCGAATTGCTAGGTCAGAGAGCGCAGCCTTTGTCCCTGTGGCAAATCTCAGATGTCCATGCCTTGCCGCTGGCCCCAAAGTGCCCTCCTTCCAGCAATGTGCGAGAGCGCCTGTTGCCCCAAACCCTAGTCCTGGGTCATCTCTTGGAACCTGCAAGGGTTTTGTGAAGAACACAGTGTGTTATGAAAGTATGAACACTCGCTATATTTGGGGCGGTGGGGGGTGCTTGGATGGGCCCGAGCTATGATCTAGGTTATTTGGTGGAGATGCATACCCCAGCCATTTGAAGATGAGGACACTGTGAGTCGTTTACTCAGGTCACCCAACTAATCTACCGTAGAGGCCGGATTCAATTGCAGGTTTGTCAGATTTTAATACTGGTAGGTAAAGCCTTTAATTTTGGGTGCTGGTGTTCTCAGCTGACACGTTACCCGTGGTTCCCGTGTCTCCTGGAAGTAGTACCTCTCATGTGGCCGGGTCACTTGCTCATTCCTCGAGTGTGTGCAAAATTCCTGCACTGTGCTACGCACCTGGGAACAGCATAGATATAGTCTCTGCCTTCACGGACCTCACAAAAATAGTAAGAACTGATTCTGTAGTCCTTTATTGGGTGACAAGACAACAGAGGGGGTGGGGATGAGGAGGGTGGTCTGTGGGGTCATGTGACCTAATCAGGTGTGAGGGGAAAGAGTTCTCTGAGCAAGCGAAAGACAGGTGATAAAGGGTCTTATGGGTCAGGGTGAAATCAGAGAGGGACACAAACCATAAGAAAGTCTTGATCATATGAAACACATTGAAGGGTGCTGGGGGGGAGGGGGGACGGTGTAACTGGGTGATGGGCATTAAGGAGGGCACGTGATGGGATGAACACTGCATGTTATAGAAGACTGATGAGTCACTGACCTCTACCTCCGAAACTAATAATACACTATATGTTAATTGAATTTAAATAAATTCTTAAAAGTTTTTTAAAAACACTTATTCATGAGAGACACAGAAAGAGGCAGAAACATAGCCAGAGGGAGAAGCAGACTCCCTGCGGGGAGGGGAACCTGATGTGGGACTTGATCCCAGGACCCCGGGATCATGACCTGAGCCACCCAGGTGCCCCTAAATATTTTTTTTTCAAAAGCGTCTGTGGGTTTGAGCCTGGAGAAGTGGATGGGAAGTATTTCACACTGAGGGCATAGTATGTGTGAAGGTCCTGGGGCAGGAAAGAATAGGTGGTGTTGGAGGACATGAGGGAAGGCCAATGAGCCGGGGTGGAGAGTGGCAGGACGTGACGGGATGACGATGGAGTTTGGGGATTTATTCTTGAGAGCTGTGGGGAGCCTTCAAAGGCATCGAAGCAGCAAAGGGAGGTGGCACCCAGGCCCCTGGGCGGTGGGGTTCTTGGCATAAGCTGTATGACCTTAGACAAGGCAAACATTGGGCACATCCATTTCCTTCTCTGTAGGGTGGGGCTGGCAATGCACACAGGCTCTCAGAATATTTTGAGTGTCCCACACGGTAGGCAGTAGGCCGTTCATTTAGACTCCGTGCCCGTGAGCGCACTTGTCACATGCACGTGTTCCCAGGATGTGAGGCACTCTGATGCTTTCTGTCCTAATCTATGAAAGGCTTTGGCCAACACCCCCACCATTCATTGTGGAAATACTGGAGGAATAGGTGACGTGTGTGCCTCACGGCTGGCGCTCACCCGTGGCCCCGTCGCTCCCCTGCCAGGCGTTCCCATAAGGAGGATTCTGGGCGGCCAGAGAGCAGGTCGGTCAGGTTCCGTGACAGTATCTGCATCCAGACGGTGCTTAAGGACGCTGGCGCTTCACCTCTGCGGCCAGGTCCCAGGGCCGGGGCTGCGGGCAGGGCCTCCCAACTGCAGGGGCTCCAGGGCGGGGGGCGGGGCGGGGGGCATGTGAATTGGGCCGTCTACGCGGTTCCCCCGGGAGCTGGCTTCTCCTTGTGTTCACATCCGATTGTGAGCTGAGTTTTCTTTGACATGTTTGTTACTTACCCTCAGGATGGCTTTTTCCTGGAAGCCTCAGAGTCATTATAAGCCACTCACTTCTTTAAGTTGCGTCACGGTCCTACTTCCCTTTTCAGAGCCTTAGTGGAATTTATTTGCATTTCCTACCAAGTGCACTACCCTCTTCTGCCCTGCAGGCCTGTGTGCCCCGCTCCCTGGGCCCTGGCCCTGGCCCTGGCCGCTGGGGGGAGAAAGCCAGGCGCCGCATTTTTTTTTTTTCCTCCAAGAAACATCTCTTAGATCCTATATGTGGAGGTTTTCAAAGAAACCCCTGTGCAGTGAGCCTGGAGGAGCAAGGCCAGCGATGACACCGATGACCCTCTGGCCACCACGGCCCTTCCTGTAGCCAGGACCCTAGATTTCCACATAACTGAACGTAAGCACTCCAAACTTGACCATTTATTTTTTCCTAAAAAATATTTTATTTATGTATTTGAGAGACTGATCAGGAGAGAGAGAAGGAGAGCAAGAGAGAGAGCGAGCGCACGAGCGGGGAGGAGGGGGACGGGCAGAGGGAGAGGGAGAAGCAGACTCCCCACTGAGCAGGGAGCCCGATGTGGAACCCGACCCTAGGACCCCAGGATTAGGACCTGAGCCGAAGGCAGATGCTCAACCAGCACTTAACCGATGGAGCCACCGAGGCACCCCGAAAGTTAACCGTTCGGATCATTTTATTTTAGTTTTTTAGATTTTATTTGAGAGCGAGCAAGCACACAAGCAGGGGGAGGGGCAGAGACAGGGAGAAGCAGGCTCCCGATGCGGGGCTCGATCCCAGGACCCTGAGATCATGACCTGAGCGCAAGGAAGACGCTCAGCCCATGAGCCCCCCCAGGTGCCCCCATTTAGATCATTCTAGAAGTACATTTTGCACCGTGTTACCCGCATGGGCCCTTCCCAGGAGAATAGGCACAGAGCACTGGTTTCTCGAACCTAGAGCCTTTAGGCAAAGAGCGTTTTGTGATGGTGGCAGTGGTGGTGGTTGTGGCTGATCTGTGTCCCCCCCAACCCCAACTGCCGTCTGTTTAGAACCTAGCTCCCAGCACCTTCCAATGTGACTGTATTTGGAGGCAGGGCCTTTGAAGAGGTGCTGAGGCAGGAGGGGCCTGTCAGGTGGGCCTAATGCAGTCGGCGGGCACCCGGACGGAGGTGCGCACGCGGAGGGAAGGGGGCCGTCTGCGAGCCAACCAGGAGCCAAGGGCCAGCCCTGCCAACACCCTGATCTTGAGCGTAGAGCTTCCAGGACTGAGGCAAGTCGTTTCTGTTGCTCACGTCCTGCAGCGTGTGGGCTCCGGTGAGCGCAGCCCAGCGGGCTAATGCAGCTGCGGTGGTGGGATAAAGAGGAGCCACAGGGAGCGTTTATCAAGCACCTCCTGGGTATATGGGGACGACTTTAAGCCTCCGTTGAGTCCCCTCACGTGGATCCTAAGTCACCCGCCAGGTCACGGGCGAGTGATGGCGCTCGGGCCAGCTCTGGCCCCTTTGCCCGGGCCCTTCAGCTGCACCTGGGTCTAGCCCAGGTCCTGGAGCCCTGCCAGGCTCTCATCACCCCAACTCTCCAGAGTCACTCTTCCCATCCCTCTTTGCACAGATGTCCAGACTGGGGTTCAGAGCGCCCCCCTGGCCACACGGGTGAGTGTTCATTCCGGGTGGCTGCAATGAGAAAGTGCCCCAAGCTTGGTGGCTGCACGCAGCCGTAGTTGCAGAGGTGCAAAGCCCAGAAGCGGGGTGTCACAGGGCCGGATATCCTCCTCTAGAGGCGCTGCGGGAGGACCCCCTTCTCCTCCTTCCAGTGGCGGCTGGTGGATGCTGCGTCTTCTGCTTTTGTGTCATAAGGATGCATGTGATGGTATTTATGGCCCACCTGGAAAATCCAGGATGAGCTCCTCTCTCAAGATCCTTAGCGGAGTCACAGCATTGGCCATCTAACAGGATATCGACAGGCTCTGGGGACTAGAAGGGGAGCGTATCTTTGGGCCACCAGTTTTTCTGTCACTGTCGGTGACTAGCAGAACAAGCCCTGATGCCAGGGCTTTGCCTGATTCCAGAGCCACCTGTGGGCCACTCATCCTTTGGAGCTTCGGGCGTGAGACCCCCCGACTCCCCTGCTGGGGCACTATTTCTGCTGTAGTGGCAGTGGGTGTTAGAGGCACAGGGTCCCTGAGACTGGCCCATGTGCACATCCTTTGCAGCAATTAACAACTGGAAACTACCCAAATACACATCCACTGGGGATGGGTTACATTAAGTACGGTATCCCCTAAATGGAATAAAGGGGCCGGTAAAAATAATGAAGTAGATCACTCTAGGGTGATACGGGAAGATAGCCGCAATGTGTTAAGAGGAAAGAACAGATTACCATTTTCATTCAAATATTGTGCAGACACGTGTGTGTTGTTAAAAATCTCACTAAAATAAAATTCACTGGGGGCACCTGTGTGGCTCAGCGGTTTAGCGCTGCCTTCAGCCCAGGGTGTGACCCTGGGGTCCTAGGATGGAGTCCCACATCAGACTCCCTGCAGGAAGCCTGCTTCTCCCTCTGCCTGTGTCTCTGCCTCTCTCTCTGTGTCTCTCATAAATAAATAAAGTCTTTAAAATTAAAATAAAATAATAAAATAAAATTAAATTAAATTAAATTAAATTAAATTCACTTCCTCAGTCGCATTAGCCATGCTGTAAGTGCTCGCTAGCCACATGGCTAGTGGCTACCACATTGGATAGCACAGATTGGATCTAGAACATTTCCGTCCTCTCAGAAAGTTCTGGGCAGAGAGCTTCTTGGCACTAAATGGCCAGAGTGAGGCCTTTTTCACTTTGTTACAGATTTATGTGTATGTTGACCTTTTTTTTTATCATAAATAAGTAGGTGTGCTATTATCATAAAAATGGGAACACGGTGGGGGGCTTCCAAGGTAATGTCCTCTTTCTTAAGCAGGTGGAAGTTTATCATAGTTTAAGATGTGTTTATGTGCGTGTAAAACCGCCTTTACATATGTTGCATAATGAAAATGTTTAAAGATCGGGGATTAAAAATGAAGAATTTCCTGGCAGGCCAGGCTTGAGGTTGGAAGACTTTCAGCTGGATCCGGTTCCCTGCCCCAAACACCTCCCAGCTGTGGCCAAATCACATAGCCTCAGTTTCCTCATCTGACGAGATCCCTACCCGACCTGCCTTACAGGTTTAGGGTAAGGTTTACAAGTGTGGTGATGTCTGGAAACGCTCTGAACCCGAGGAATGTCCACATGGAGGTGAAGGTTCAGTAAATAACTATGTGGCCCGTGGCCCGAGGCCCGAGGGGGAAGGTACTCTGAGAGCATAGTGGCGGCGTGGAGGCCTAGCATCTTCGCCAGCCGAGTATTTTCCAGATGTCGCCAGAAGCCGGTGCAAGGGTTGCTATAGTCCCACTGCTGCCACTGCTTGGAGATTTAGACATACCGAGTTATTTTATTAATTTAACAAGCACTTAAGTAACATTTGCTCTTCGCCGCGACCTGTCCTTTCTAAACGCTTTCAGGTATGTGCTCATTTTATCCTCGTTGCAACGCTGAGGCTGTCCCCGTGGGCATGCTCACCTCCTGCAGAAGGATGTCAAGGCTCAGAGAGGTCAAGCAGCTGACACAGGGTCACACAGCCAGTAAGGAACGGGGTCCACGCTTCCTCCTTTCGTCCCTTCTGCACGCTGCTCCTCTTGCCCCCGCCAGGTGTGGCCGCAGGGTTCCTTATGTCCGTTCATCTCTCTCAGGGGCGTCAGGCTTAAACCTGGCGAGAAGTCTCACGACTAGGTGTTCCCGGCTGGCTTGGTAGCTGCTGGCTCCTGGCTGAGGCTGGCAGCGGCCGAGGTGGGGAGAGGCTGCGGGATTAGGTCAGCCTGGGCACCAGCCAGCAATTTGCCACCGGGCTTCATCTGCACCTTGGGCCGTGAGCTGGGGCTTGGGGGGTACAGACTGAGTAAGCGCTGGTGCCCCCGTTTAAGGGGTTTACAGGATGGCCAGGGTGGGCCTGTGGCACTTTCCAGAAGGAGGGTCAGGGACACTGAGTCCTAGCCGGTGCCAGCTGTCCTCCCTCAGAGACGCCGGACGAGTTGCTCTGCTCCTCCGGGCTCATCTGTGGACGGGGCCCCATCTGTCCTGTCGCCGTCCCATGTGTGGGCAGGACGCCGGGGCCAAGCACCCGGACGGCCCAGCCAGCTCACCTCTCCGCTGCTCGGAGTGGGAGGCGGCTCCCATCACCTAAGTCTCGGGTCCTCGGGAAAGGAGTTGACATCCCATGATCACACACATGTGTGGCACTTAGCAGGCCCTCGAGGGGAAGGGCAGCGAAACGGATCCTCTTCCTACCGCGTGACCCTTACGGGGCAGGTGAAGTCCCAAAGTCAGCCCGTGGGAGGGCTCCGCAGGGCCGCCTGGCTGGCTTCTTCACCTCCTCCGATGATTTGCAAACGCCCCCCCCCACATTCCGGGGGCCCTTGTGCAGTCGTGGCGACTCTGAGGCAGAGCAGGCCTCTACGGGTCTGCTGGACACGTCGATAGGTTTTAGTCCCCGCTGGTTCATCCTGAAGGCAGGTGTGGGGGACAGGGGGCTCTACGGGCACACAAGTCGGCTGTCCTTTAAGAATGTAAGAGACAGTCCCTGGCCTTCCTTCGCGGCCCAGGTCATCGTCCATGTGCCCGCGGTCCACACCGCCCAAGCCCTGTCTGTCTCCAGGCCCTCGTCCTCTGCCGACAGGAGCCGCATGTTTAATTGGGGATGGCCCAGTGCCCCCTCCTTCTGCAGATGCAACAGCTGGGGCTGCAGAACGTGTTCCCCTCCCAACCTGAAGGTTGACACATGTGGCCGGAGTCCCCCTCTTACCTTTGGCGTTGGTGGCTGGGGATGGGCAGTATTAGCTGGGGGAACAGGTGGCCGTGAGAACTGGTGTGGGCTAAACCCTAAACCCTTGAGAGAACAACGTGACTGTGCCTTGGTGCTGTTTCCTTTTGACCTTTGCTTGGCCCAGCTCCCAAACTCACTTTAACTCAACCATGTGGACTCTAGGTTCCCTCGAGAATCTGAGACTGGGGGCGCCTGGGTGGCTGAGAGGTGGAGCATCTGCCTTCAGCTCAGGTTGTGATCTCGGGGTCCTGGGGTCTGCTTATGTCTCTGCCTCTCTCCGTGTCTCTCATGAAAAAATTTTTTTAAAAAATCAGAGACTGAAATGACAGGAGCAGAGGTGCTGGGGAAGGCGAGCTTTGGGCCTGCCGTTCTGCTGGGCACGTCACGCGACCTCCACGGTCCTCCACGGTCGGCGCTTGCTGGTAACTGTGGACTCAGTGTGCCCCAGGTCACACAGCTGGGGACGGGCCTGGCTAAGACTCCAACGTGGGTTCACCCAAAGCCGTGGTCGTTAACCACAAAGTTAACCATGAAGTCCTGGCAGCTGCTCAGGGGACAGTATCCTTGAACTCAGCTCTGCAGGGTAAGTTAGATTTAGATAAGCAGGGAGGAAAAAGAAGGAAATCCTGGGCAAGAGAAGCAGCAAATACAGTCAGAAGCTGGGGTGAGAGAAGAAGCGCAGCATGGAACCGTGCCTACGGTGTAGGCTCCACAGGGCAGCGACCACGTTATCCAGAGCCACCACTGTGTCCCCAATACCTAAGCGAGTGACCGGTGCATGGTGTGTGGGCTATCAGTATTTATTGCTCAAACATAGACCTACCCTATGATCCAGCAGTTGCACTACTGGATGTTTACCCCCCCAAAAAAATACAAAAAAAAAACCCACTAATTCAAAAGGATACACGCATGTTTATTGCGACGTTATTTGCACTAGCCGAACTACGGAAGAGGCCCAAGTGTCCATCGACCGATGGATAAAGAAGAGGTGATATATTAAGACAAGGGAATATTACTCAGCCATCAAAAAGAGTGAAATTTTGCCCTTTGCAATGACGTGGATGGAGCTAGAGAGCATTAGGCTGAGTGAAATCATCCAGAGAGAGACAAATGCCACATGATTTCACTCACGTGTGGAATGTAAGAAACAAAACGAATGAGCAAAGGAAAAATAAAAGAGAGAGGGGGCAAACCAAGAAATGGACTCTTAAGTATAGAGAACACCCTGACGGAGACCAGGGGAGACGTGGGAGGAGGGATGGGGAGACAGGTGCTGGGGGTTAAGGAGTGCCCCCGTCACGATGAGCACCGGGTGAGCCCTGGAAGGGTTGCGTCACTTTATTGTACACCTGAAGCTCCTATAAGGCCGCGTGTCAACTATACAGGCATTAGCATTTATAAAACACAAAAATAAAGTCAGGAAAAAGAGGATTTATTGTGCGTATGAACCCACAGACCGTTGTCTTTCTCGGTAGACCTTGCGCCTCTCGAGGGCAGGGATTGTGTCTTAGAAATCTGTGGACGCTCCACAGCTCCCAGCGGTTGATAAATCGTGAACGTTCAGTAAATGTGTTCTGGTGGAATGAGTGAACGGACGGCAGCCGAGGGCTGGGGAGACGTGCCTGAGTGAGCAGGCATTGATGCTGTGGGAAACACCGAGTAAGACACATGGGCTGGCGTGCTGAGGGCATAGTGCAGAAGGCCTATAGTGCCGGGAGAAGGAGCTCTTGTGTTCTTTTTGGGGCATTAAAAAAAAAAACAAACAGGTTCTTAATGCCCAGTGTTGCAGGGTCTACAGAAACCAGGCAGGGCCCAGATTTTGACTGGTGTTTATAGGAACTGGTGTTTATAGGACACGATCTTAGAGATCACTTCTCTGTAGGATGCCCTTCGCTGCCTTCCCACTTCAGGGTAAGCACAGTGTCCCCACCGAAAGGAGACCTGTAAAAACGTGCAAATGGGAGCTTGTAGGGTATGGGTTATGGCAGGGTCCCGGCGTTGCTTTTCTTTTTTAAGATGTTTGAGAGTGAGAGAGTGTACGCACGTGTGCATGATGGGGGCAGAGGCAGAAGGAGAAGCAAACCTCCCCCACTGAGTGGGGAGCCTGCTCTGGGCCTGACCCCAGGACCCTGGGATCATGACCTAAGCAGAAGGCAGGTGCTTACCCGCCTGAGCCACCCAGGCACCCGGGAGTTGTCTTTAAGATCATGTGTCTGGAAAACCCCAGCCAACCTCCTGTAAGAAATGATCTGCCCAACCCTAAGGTTTTCAACAAAAGCTGCTCTCTCTCTTTTTCAGGTATTGGCTACATTTTTGGTTTTAAGAAAGCCAGAGGGCCGGGACGCAGCCCTGGGAGCAGCCCTTCCCGTGGGCACTTGGAACCTTCTGGTCCAGAGGAGAAGCCGCCCCCTCACCCGGACCTATGACCCGCGGCTTCGCCCCCGGTCCGCCCACTGAGTTCCACGAGATGGGCTCCTTCCGCAGGCCCAGGCCGCGCTTCATGAGCTCCCCGGTCCTCAGCGATCTGCCCCGGTTCCAGGCAGCGCGGCAGGCTCTGCAGCTGAGCTCCAACTCGGCCTGGAACAGGTGAGGGCCCCGAGCAGGGCCGGGCCTGGCCTAGCGTCTGCCCTCCCGAGGGCTGTGTGGCAGCAGGTCGTGGCTGCGCGGCGGGCGGGTGACTGGGCGCACGTGTTCCCTGCAGAGCGCGTCCGCGGGCCTCCCTGGGGTAGACAGGAGGTGGGCACTGGGGGCCGCGGGGCTACAGGTCAGTGGGGCCGGAGTTTACGGTTACTGTCATGTTACTGTAGACTACTCGCGTACCCGGGGTTGGGGGGCGCATATAAGTAACCCTAAGTCCCCCGTGACCTCTTTGGGAAGATAAGACATGTATCTGTGAAAAGCCAAGCAGGTGATACGAACCGGGGACTCTCAGTACCTGTGAGCCGCAGGCGGGAGGGAAAGGGGACCCCGTGCTTTTATACAGGGCCTGGCCAGTGTTTTGTACCCCGAACGTTGAGCAGGGGCTGCATCACACTGTGTCTTGCATCCCCGTGGGCTGCTGTTTTCCACATCTAGCAGTTACTCTTTTGGTGGAGTAAATACATCAGTATTCTAAAGCATTTCTGGATTCTTTGCACTTTGGGTCATTTTGGATTTTCTCATGAATGCACAACCCTTAAAATGGGGATGAAGAGGGGGCTTGGACATGCTTTGCTGTGAATGGATCTGTGTTCTTTCTCTCTTTTCTTTTTCTTTCTTTCTTTCTTTCTTTCTTTCTTTCTTTCTTTCTTTCTTTCTTTCTTTTTCTTTCTTTCTTCTTTCTTTCTTTCTTTCTTTCTTTCTTTCTCTTCCTTTACTTTACTTTACTTTCCTTTCCTTTCCTTTCCTTTACTTTCCTTTACTTTACTTTACTTTACTTTCCTTTCCTTTACTTTCCACCTGGGTTCCTTGACAAAGACAGGATTGTAATCTGCTCCTTGCTGAAATATTGGGCTGGGGTCCCAGAGCGTGTAGAGTCCAGACTTAACTGTGGCCCCTCCAGGGACCAACCCCCTGCAGCCCAGCCTGTACACCTCACAGGACGGGGAATAGAAGGGGCGAGAGGGGCGGGCCTCCCAAAGAAGGCATAAGGTGGGCAACAGATGTGTGAAAAAGTGCTCCCCATCACTCGGCATCAGGGAAACCCAGATCGAAACCTGCACAGAGATACCACCTCACACCATGAGAATGGGTAAAATTAACAAGGCAGGAAATGACGGGTGTTGGCGAGGATGCGGAGAAAGGGGAGCCCTCCTGCACCGCGGGTGGGAATGCGAGCTGGTGCAGCCACCTGGGGAAACAGTGTGGAGTGTCCTCAAGGAGTTGAAAATAGAGCTAGCCTACGACCCAGCAATTGCACTGCTGGGGATTTACCCCAAAGATGCTGATGTAGTGATCCGAGGGGGCACCTGCACCCCAATGCGTGTAGCAGCAAAGTCCTCAAAAGCCAAACTGTGGAAAGAACCCAGATGTCCGTCGACAGATGAAGGGATAAAGAGGATGTGGTCTATATATTTATAATGGAATATGACTCAGCCATCAGAGAGATGAAGTCTTGCCATTTGCAACGATGTGGACGGAACTAGGGATATGATGCTGAGCGAAATAAGTCAGAGAAAGACAATTATATGATTCCATTCATATGCGGAATTTAAGAAACAAAACAGAGGAGCATAGGAGAAGAGAGGAAAAAATAAAACAAGAGGCAATCAGAGAGGGAGACAAACCCTAAGAGGCTCTTAATCACAGGAGACCAGCAGGGTTGCTGGACAGGAGGACAGAAGGGGTAACTGGGTGATGGGCATCTAGGAGAGCACGTGGGGGGATGAGCCCTGGGTGTTCTAGAACACTGATGAGTCACCTCCCCGCCTGAAACCAGTCGTACACTATATGTTAGTTAATTGAATTTAAATAAAATTTGGAAAAATGAAAAGGGAGGCTAGCCTCAGTGAAACGCTTCCAAGGTAATAGCTATTGGTATTCACTGTCCCGTGCATACAGGGACCCCCCGAGTGGGGGAACCCCAGACATGGGCCCAGCGTCCTGCGGGCGGGTCCCACCTCCGGCCCCTGGTTAGTGCCACTTCCAGCGGTGCGGCCACCGGGGCCGCGAGGAAGACCGGCTGGCCTTTGGCAATGCTGGGGGAGCGGGGCTGCTCTGGGTGCTCTTGCCTCGGTCTTCCCTTCTGTCCAAGGACCCTGGGAAGGAGATGCTGGATTCCGGGGGTGGACATGGGGGCTCCCGGGCTCTTGCCTCCACCTGCAGCCCTGAGCTCTCGTGGACATTGCCCCAGGCTGGCACATCCCCTAACCGGGCTCGGTTCTGTTTCCTCCGTAGCGTCCAGACCGCCGTGATCAACGTCTTCAAAGGGGGTGGCCTGCAAAGCAACGAGCTCTATGCGCTGAACGAAAACATCAGGTACGTGGACGGCGCAGCCAGGGGCTGTCTTCCCCCCGTGGGCCTGAGCTGGGCAGTGGGGCCACCCCCCTACCCCCTCTGCCCCTGGGAGCCTTAGCTTAAGGTCTTTGTCTGCTTGGCTCTTGCTGCTTCTGCTGACTTGGCCTGGCTCCTATGGCTACTGAGTTCTGACACCCTTATCTGTGTAGACTTCTGACCCATGGAGGGGTCATCATGCATTTATTTTTGCGTAGAGTGCCCGTAGCAGGGGGGCCCCGGGGGGGGGGGCAGAGGGATGACGTACGGCAGGTGTCCTACGGTCTATACATGTGCATCGTGCCCCACGTAACCATCGGGGGCCGTGGGAGGTAAGACGGCCCTAGTGACTGTGACCTTGGCACGTTTACCGACTTAAGTGACTTACCAACGTCTCTGTGCCTCGGTTTCTCTTTATGTGAAACAAGGATGGTGAAACGTGCCTCCTCCCAGAGGGATTCTTGTGAAGGTGTAAGTTGAGTTGTCGTACAAATGACCCGTCGGGACAGGACGCGCGCACGCGAGGTACTGGTGGCTCTCGTTACCGTCTGTGCTGCTGCCGCCATCACTGTTAAGCGTTGGTGCTACAACCCCATAAGACGTGGCCCTCGAGGGGTTTGTTGGCTCCCAGAATCTTCCCAGCGGTGTCGGCTTTACAAGAATGTATTCACTCTGTCAGCAAATCTGTGAGAGCCTCGTCGTTGCCCAGGCACCGGAGGGGCAGCGCTGAGCCAAGACAGAGGTAGGCCCTGGCGCCTGGGATTTAGTCAGTCAGGGAGATCATCATTCGTCAACTAATCATACTCGGACACGTAAAAGTGCCGCCTGTGACAGCTGCTACGACAAACCTGTTGTGATGATGACACGTCCGTGTGACTCGATTTGGCCGAGGCCGGGGCGGGGGGCAGTGGGATATCCTGCTCATGCTCTCTTCAGGAGGATCAGTGGGAATGAACCAGGTGAAACTGCAGGTGCAAAGGTCCTGCGGTACAAATGAGCAAGAAACCAAGGAGAGGCCCACGTGCGTTGACTATCGGGGTGGGGGCGGGTAGTATGATCTGGCTTGTGTCTTGGTGAAATGAAGGCAGAGAGGCCGGCAGGGCAGCCCAGAGCACCAGGATCTCCTGGGGACGGGAGGTTGTGCATCAGGCCTTTCGATGCCCTCCTGTACTTCCCTGGGAAGTGTGGAGCGTCCAAGCTAGAGACCCAACCCCTGAGTGGGTGGGACCATGAACAAGGCCATTATTTGGGGCCTGTTTACAGTTCTTGGCGCCCCGTGTGAAGGATCAGTGAGGCGTCTTAAGAGCTCTGCTCTCGTTAAGACCTTCAGGGCTCAGGAGGAAACTGAGGTGTGTTTGGATTCCTACCCAGGAGCTCAGATGTCGCGTAATGGTTATACAAACGTGGGAGGGGACAACAGAGCTCGTCTAGCCCAGGGCCTCCTTTTACGGAGACGGAAACTGAGGCCCCGCGCAGTCGAGTGACAGGGGCAAAGCTGGGTCAGCCAACCCCTGGGTTGCAAGAGCTTGACTTAAGATCCTGGCCTCTCGGGGAGGGTTCTTCGGCCCACCGTGGACGTATAAATAAATAACCCGGTGACTCAGGGACGTACTCATTGTTCCTCACTTTGGGAGGCTGATCCTGAAATTGTACTTAACATTTTTGTCGGCAGGCAGCTGGGGGCCCCTGCCGATTCCTCTGGCCGCGTCGCGTAGCCCAGGGGTCGCGAACTCAGGACCTTCGGGGGCCCAGCGGGTCTTCTGAGTGGGTGAGGCCGGCCTCGGGGCGCAGAGACGGGCGCGCACCCCCAGCTGAACAGGGATTGCCCTGGCGGGACAAGGACGCAGGGCCCGTGGCATGTCCACTTGTTTCTCGACCGGAAATGAAGGCTTTTATGTGAGATTTCCTGGCTTTTAAATGTTGATAAATAATCCGAATTCCGCCCCCCCCCCCCCACCAAACATTAGCACAGGTCAAAGCAAACGCATCTGTGGGGCGTCACCAATGGGGGCTGTCGTAGTGCCAAGGCCGCCTGGATGGAGGCTCCTGGGAACACCCTGGGCACCCCTCGCACACATTGGCCCACTGGACCTGCCTCACAGCCCTGCGGGGCAGCCGGTGTCCTCGTAGTTTACCCGTAAAATGGAGGATAAGAAAAATAAAATGACTCTCATCCAAGGTCACCGAGCTATAGAAAAGGGTAGCGTCGGGACTCGAACCCCGATCACCCAGCTATAGAAAAGGGTATGGTCAGGCCTCGCACCCCAGTCACCCAACTACAGAAAAGGGTAGAGGCGGGACTCGAACCGCGGTCACCCAGCTATAGAAAAGGGTAGGGTTGGGACTCGAACCCCCGGCTGACTCAGACACCAGTATTCACTTGCCCAG
The DNA here is from genome assembly GCF_003254725.2 of Canis lupus dingo. Classification (NCBI taxonomy): domain Eukaryota; kingdom Metazoa; phylum Chordata; class Mammalia; order Carnivora; family Canidae; genus Canis; species Canis lupus. The sequence goes on along the minus strand of NC_064260.1, from coordinate 31,679,379 downwards.
GCTGCCGTAACCAGCCCTGCAGACTGGGTGACCTACACCGTAGACGTTTCTTTCTCACGGTTCTGGTTGTTAGGAAGTCTGAGGTCAAGGGGCCCGCAGATTCGGCTCCTGGGAGAGCCTGGTTCCTGGCGGCCCGCTCGCCGAGCCTCACAGGGCCCCCCCTTTCTGTTTACAGGCTCTCCCATTTCTTCTGACGAGGTGGCTAAGCCCATCCCGAGGGCCCCGCCCTCATGACCCCATCGAGGCCTGATGACCAACCACCTGAAGGCCCTGTCTCCAATGCCAGCATGCCAGGAGCAGGGGTAGGGGGGGTCCTGGAACATAGGAGAGTGGCAGGGACATGGATCCCTCCCTAGCGACACCTGCGCTCCCCGTACTGTATCGTAGGGTTAGAGGTCTTAGACCAGAAGAAAGGTTGGTCGGATGGTCTTGGTCTTTGTCTTCTTCTCATGACGCCTCCAGGACCCCTGTTTCATCACGTGCTGTGCTTCCTAACGCCCATCTGAGAAGCACGACGCCCCCTCCCCGATTCCCCCTTCCAGTGTTGGGTCTGGGCTGGGGGGAGCGGTTTGCTGGCCGGTCCTTCCTATAGTTTCGAGGCACGTTCAGGCTGGTGGGAAACCCGTGTGGTCGGGGTTTGACACGGACCGCCCACGTGTGACTGGAGCCCAGGAGAAGTCAAAGCAGAGGTCCAGGTTCCCATGGTCTGGGCCTTCTCTGGGCGAGTGGCGAGAAGTGGAGACGGGTTTTACATCACGGACACTCAGAGCCTGATTGAGAAGGTAGGACGCCAGCTGGGCGGAGATGCATGGCCCGGTCCCAAGTGGACTACGGGAGCCGGCCCGCACCTGCACCCACGTCTGCCGGTGCCTGCGTGGCAAGCAGCACAACTGTCCCTTATTTCTGCAACCGGAATGCCTAGACGGGCCTGCCACTCTCTGGCTAACCTTCACGTGGACGCTTGGGTTTTGATTTTCCTTTTCTTCTCTCTTTTGGAAGCAGGCCTGTAAACTTGACAGGGTTGAGGCAAGCCCAGTACGGGGAGAGGGGCGCAGGGGAGGGGAGGGGCAGGGGCACAGGACATAGGAACGTAGTGCAGAGAACGTGGAAGGAGACAGGACTGGTGATTGCCGAGCCCACTTGGCGATCAGTCCTGACAGGTCTTTGTGCCAGGAGGATCTGTGCCAGGTCCAGTAGAAATTTTTTTTTTTTTACTTGTTAAGAGAGTTGCATCCAGGGCACCCGGGTGGCTCAGTGGGTTAAGCATCTGCCTTCGGCTCAGGTCATGACCCCAGCGTCCTGGGATCAAGGCCCTGGGTTGGGCTCCCTGCTTGGTGGGAGAGTCTGCTTCTCCCTCTGCACCTCCCTGCTCCTGCTCGCTCTCTCTCAAACAAATAAATAAATGTTATTTTTTAATAGAAAGTAGTGTCCAGATTCAGAGAGGCTGGGACTCAAGATTGGCTGCGTGACCTTGGGCAAGGCACTTTGTTTTTCTCGGTCTCTGCTTTTCTAAAACGGGAGTGATCACAGTCTCCGCCTCACGGTGGTCGGGAGCACTGAGATAATGCTAAACACGCCGTGAGCGCGCATCCAGTGCGTAGTAGATGTTGAGCATCGTCATTCTTACGCTTGTGAAGTGTGGGCGACAATGAAGCGATAACACGACAGGCGAGCGCCGGGCAGTGTGACTCACCGCGTGGACCGTCTTGTGTAAAGATTCCTCCAGCGGTTGGGATGCGGTGAGCTCACCCCGAACGAGAGATGGTCCAGGACAGGGCTCCTCCGAGAAGGTTCCGGACTTGGAAGTTTGGGTGAGGAGCCAGCTGTTTCTCCTTTCCGCAGAGAAAAGAACGAGAGGAAATGACTCGGTTCTCCGTTCCACTCAAGCCAAACGGTAATAAACTTTGATGGATTGCCCACGTCCAGAATCGGAGCGTACGTAGGGCGGTTTGCGTGGGTTGCCACGGCCAGCCTTGGCCTTCTTGCCAACGGCGTGCCCGGGAAGCGTGAACTCATTTAAACATTATTGATGCAAAAAAGGTTGACCGGGAAGATGAAGGTTTCTTGTGACTAGGTGTCAGAATGCGGTCATCATAAGCCATTTGGTGACTTTGGCCATCGAAAATGAGCTCTGGCGTAAATTTTAGCAGGTAGGCCGCGGGGTAGCAGTGAGGAGGACCTTTGGGCGAGTTCAAAAACATGTTATTAGTAGATCAAGGGGAGGATGTGGAGGCCTTTTTTAAAGAACGAATTCATCAGGAATGTCACACCTCCACGAAGCAGCACATTTCCCCCCCGAATAAGTCCGGGCACACGGTCAGTCGGCGTGAGGACCGCAAGTCAGAACTGCCTCCGACAGCAGGGCTCGCGTATTGTCATATCCCCAACGGCAAGAATATGACCCTTGAGGAGAGTGAGAGCCTTCTAGTGGGACCCGCGCTCGTCACGGTCCACCACGCGGCCCGCCCGAAAATCCCACCTGTCCTGGCTGGTCCGGGGTGCCCTCTGGGTTTGCATTCCCTGTGGGGCTCCACCGTGGCTTTGAACACGCGGACGCGGCTGCAGTTCGGCAGTGGTGGGGGACATGCGTGGGTCTGAGGTTTGAGTTGCATGAGCTCTCCTGGGAACCAGAGTAGCCAGACCGCCTGACACCAGAGCACGTTCTTCTCGAACATTCCTTTCAGCCAACCAGGCTGGTGATTGCGTGTGACTACGAAGGGTAAGAAGGGTTAGAGGAGTCTGCAAGACTCATGATTTACATTGATTGGCGCTTCTAAGAGCCCATGCACGTGCTTTCTTGCACTTCTTGGTTAGTTTGCGGGGTGGCGGGTGTGGAGGGAGCGGCCACTGATCCCTGTGTTCATGCGGTCGGTGGATGCTCGCGGATGCTGGGCCAGATCCTGGGCTGGGTTTGGGGGAAGCCGTTGAGGTAGGTGGTTCTAGCTCTTGGGGAGCTGCCTGCAGAGAGAGAGAGCGGGGGTTGCAGGGGCCCCTGCGGGGTGTGATGGCACCAGGTCGGAGGCGGGTGCTAGCAGAGCGCGGGGCGCCGGAGGGGTGCCCAGGATGGGCCCATAATTGTCTAGGGGCAGGTGATACCTCAGCTGAAACCTGAAGGGTGAGCAGGAAAGGGTCGGGGCGGGAAGGGCAACTGAGGCCATAAGCTCCCTGCCACTCCTGTCTCCAGGCCCTCCCGCCCCTGCTCCTCCCCAGGAGGACTTTTTTTTTTCTCTCTCTCTCTCTGCAGAAATGAATGCTCAGAGGCGAGGTTTCCGGAAACCAGAGATGAGTTATCTGCAGCTGGCCCGGGGCAGGAAACTCACATTTTCCTTCTCTCTCCAACCACGCTGCTTCTGTTCTTGTCGGGAGGGAGGCGGCGGGGAGGAAACCCCAGAGATTTTCAAGGAAAGAGGAGGTTCCAAGAAACCGTGCTTGATCTTTGACGGCTCCGAGTTGAAACGCCCTCCTTCTGAGTCATGTGGCTGCCCGAGCCCCCACCCCGTCCCAAAAGGGAAAACGCACCTCCGGTCTTCCCATCCCCGGGAGGGCGTCTGCTGACGGCAGGGAGCCGGGACGACTCCCCCCGAGTTGTAGAGCGGCTCAGTAGCCAGGCTGGGATTTGAACCCGAGCCTCCCGTGTTCTTAAACACGTAGCAGGTAGGCGGCCAGGGTCACCCAGAGCCCACATTGTCCAGGTCCAGGCCCGACGTCCCGGGGCCTCGATCGGCTTCCCGATGCTGGCTGGTGAGCAGGGCCTGGGCTCCTGAGGCCCCTGCTGTGGGAGGGCTCAGGGCGAGGTCTCTCTTGGGCCTAGGGCTCTGCCTGCGTCCCTGCGGGTCCTGGTGTCCCCTCTGGTGGACACGCTCGCGTGGCTTTGGGGGCAGGAAGAGTAGGGAGAGGGAAGTGGCAACTTGGAAACTTCTGGGGCTGGCCCGTGTGGTGGTGGCTGGCCTGCACAGTGTTTAGAAATGTGGATATCTCCCGTAAAACTCCAGGCCTCTCTGGAAAGTTCATGTTGGGCAACACAGGATGTGCAGTCAGGCCCGGAACAGGGGGCGCCAAGGCCCGGCTGCTGGTTTCAGGGGAGCGTGCTACGGCCTCCGCTGTCCAGGCCGGCCGGCCGCCCTCACCCGCCTCAACTACCTGCCCCCATGAGGTCCACTCGTCTTGAGTGACGGCCTACGTGTCCGGCCCCGGCCAAGGCTTGAGCATGAGCCTCCTCATCTGTGAGATGGGGTGGATTCCTCCCACCCACGGAGGCGGTGGAGGACTAGCGGGGCTGCGGGCCGGCTGCCTGGCGTCGTGTGTGCGGCGGGATGAGGAGGTCGGCGCTCCCGGCTGGCTCCCAGCGGAGCACGTGGCCCTTGATCTCGGGGGTTGTAAGTTCAAGCCCCATGTTGGGTGCAGAGATTACATAAAAATAAAATCTTAGGGCAGCCCGGGTAGCTCAGTGGTTGAGTGTCTGCCTTCAGCTCAGGGCCTGATCCTGGAGACCCCGGATCGAGTCCCACGTCGGGCTCCCTGCAGGGAGCCTGCTTCTCCCTCTGCCTGTGTCTCTGCCTCTCTCTTTCTCATAAATAAATAAATAAAATCTTTAAAAAATTTTTAAAAATTGAATCAAAAAAAAAAAAAAAGGTCAATGGAAGCTCTTTTTGGGTTTCCTCCATCTTTTTTTACCGTCCCCACTGTCGCCCACCAGGTGTGGGGATCCTAGCATTCTCCCTGGGCCATGGACACCACCCCGATGCGGCCCAACAAAACAGACCCCAGGAGGCACGGGGCATGTCCATGCACGTGCTTCAAGAGGCCACCTCCTTAAACTATGTCCTGTTGCAGGAACGAGGGAGGTGACCTTTGAAGGATTTAGTGATCAGGGTGTAGGGGGACTGACCAGCTTACAGTATCAGGAATGGGGCCTGGATTGTGAGGAGCACGGGTTGGGTCCGGCCGAGGCGCCAGGTTGGAGGGCCTGAGTGCCCGGGGCAGCCCCTGGTTGCCCGATGACAACCAGGCAATATTTAACGACTCCTCTGACTGTTGGCAAAACACGAGCCCCGTGACACCCGTCCACAAACTGCTTCAAATCCCCTGGGATTTTGCTGCTTTGAGTCTTTCCTCCTGTGCCAGGGAGACCGTGGCTTGTCCCCGAGGTGGTCTCTGTCCCTCTTCTAGGCCGCTCCTGTGCCCTCTGTCCCCCACCTCACCCCCGGCGGTCCCCATGCCTCCCCATTGGGTGGGATCCAGCTCTGGCAGGGCCTTGTTTACTTTCAAGGCTGCAAAAGTGGGAAGTTGAGTTGACAAGACAGTGAGGGGCGAGATGGCGGGTCTGTGTAATAACAGGAAATCTTGTCATCTGGGGTGGTGTCTCGCCCAGTCAGCCTGGGGAGGGGGGCGGGGGAGTAGGGGTGACATAACACAGACCAGTGAGTGGTTCCCCATTTTTTTCCCCCATGGTGGCCTTTCTGGCTGAACCTTGTGCCCCGTTTCCCTTTTGGGTTGTTGGGTCCACATGAGCGTTCCCTTGCCATGACGCCTGGGCCCCCACTTCCTTTATCCAGATCCCTGGCTGCTGCTGATGCTGGTGCTACTGGTGGTGGTGCTGGTGCTGGTGGTGCTGGTGGTGCTGGTGCTGGTGCTGGTGCTGGTGCTGGTGGTGCTGGTGCTGGTGCTGTTGGTGGTGCTGCTGGTGGTGGTGCTGGTGCTGTTGGTGGTGCTGCTGGTGGTGGTGCTGGTGCTGGTGGTGCTGGTGGTGCTGGTGCTGGTGCTGGTGGTGCTGGTGGTGCTGGTGGTACTTGTGGTGCTGGTGCTGGTGGTCATGGTCATGGTCAGCAGCAGGGTTCTATCTGCAGATGACACCTGGTGAGGAGGCCCAGTATGTGAAGCAGGAGAAGCCGGAGCCTCAGCCAAGCCACCTGTCCCCCCAAGTCCGACCCCTCCCCCATCCTTCCTCTTTACCCTTCCACCGTTGAGGTCTGGCCCCCTTCCTGAGGCTCACCGGGGTTTGGGAATAGGCTGGTCCGGCTGCCCTTTTAAGAAGATGCTGGGAAGCCGTGGACTCAAGGGCTTGGGAGTCCTTGGGGATCTGCAGCCCTGGGCAGCGTGCACCTGCCCAACCTTGCGGGGGCCAGGGCTGCTCTGGGAGCCAACCGGTCGAGGATGAACTCCCTTAGCCCGTGTAGTAAGTCTGTAGCGCAGTATCCTCGCTACCGGGGAGCCCCAGCCGGGGAACAGGTGTAAGGAACTCACCTGAGTCATCACAGACAACGGGCTTCAGCCTCCCCCCCACCCCCCTGCCCCCAAGGCCCTCAAGCTCCATGAGGCGCCATCCCCCCTGCCCCCCACTGGCCGGTCCTGTGCTCACCATTCGGCCCTCCCCCCCGTGGTGACCTCTGGGGGTCGGCCTCCTGGTGTACAACAGGCAGAGACATTACTACCATCTGAGGGCTTGAAGGAGGAACACATGTTGGGTATGTCGCAGACGACAGTGCCTGGCGCCTAGTAAGTGCTTAATAAACTTCCAACCGGGGGAGGGGGGATAATCATCCAGCTCCACCCTAGGAGCAATGTATTCCTTATTTTTGTTTATTTGTTCCAATAAGTAATTGCATTCCTGTTTTCAGGGGAAAACACCCTAGGGGGAGGTGGAAAAAGTGGAAGGGGAGCTGCCCAATTCTTAGCACCCAGGCCTTGGCCAGGACAGGTGTCCCAGGGATCGGTGATGAGAGTTTTCATCTCTTTTGCATCTAGGGAACCACACACCACAGGCTGGTGAATTCTGAGGTCATTCCTCCTGCTTCACTCCTCTTTCTCGTGCTTTGCAAACTAAACTTACAAAGTCCGTGAGGAAGGTTACAGGGTGAGCTGTCCCAGTGTGAGTTTGGGCCTACACACCTCTAATGCTGTGATGCTTTATTCTCTGTTCTTTTTTGGAGGAGACGGTGCCCCTGTGCCTCACGAGACCCTGGCCCCCGGGTGGGAAGAAATCACTGCCCAGGCTCTGCTCATCCCTCCTCCTAGCAGCCAGCACCGTGTCTGACACATAGCAGGTGTTCAGGAAATGCCTGTGACTCAGCGAACGGGCTCGTGGATCTCTATCCTCTCTGTGTTGCTCTGGAGGGAAGCTACTGCCGAGTTCCCCCTGGAGATGGTGTTTCAAGACAGAGACGTGGAAAATCCCTCTTTCTCTCAGTTCAGCTAAGATCATGGTTTTCAGAAGTACCCTTTCCTTGTAAACCAAGTGCAAGGCGAGTAAACACCAAGTATAGAAACAGGTTGGAGATTTTGCGGTATGACTCAGCGGCAGTCTGCGCCCCGATGGCTGGGCCAGCTCTGACCTCCTCCCCACTTTCCTCTCTGAGTTGAGTTCTCAGGCTGCCAGGCTGAGGTGCATTGGGGTTGGCCAGTTCTTGGGCCTTGATGGGATTCTTCGTGACCTAGGGCCACCCGCTTTCTGACATTGCTACCTCGCTGGGAGCACGACCCCAGAATTCCTTCTTGGCTGCAAACCATCTAAACCCTGGTGGTGGTTCTTGTTAATTAAATTTTTAAAAAAATTTTTGAAGATTTTTTATATTTTATTTTTATTTATTTTATTTTATATTTTTAATATTTTAAAATATGTGTCTGCTGTGTTCAGAAATTTTGACCCCATGAGGTATGTACCATGAAGAATCGAGTGTATGTCAGGAACATATATATGGAAAAGCAGCCGGGGACACTCCACAATTTATAGGAGACCCACACAGCAGGGCTCTGTGTCTCCTCCTAACTTAAAGGACTAAAGTCTGCTAAAATGTTTCATTGCCCTACTTAACTTCCAGCAAGGATTTCAGCTTTCTCCAGCTCCTTACTTGGGGGGGATGGAGAGGAGGAGCCAAAACCCGGCGTGTTTGTATATACTTTTTAGGATGCACACATGCGCCGTGTGTTTCAACTATTTCGGTTCACAGGGCCTGTGGGAAACCAAATCACGCAGCCGTTGCAGAACAGTAAGTTAAAAGAGCAGATGTGACACCTGAGTGAATTGGTACTCTGTAAATAAAAATAAAAAAAAATTTTTTTTAATTAAAAAAAAAAAATACATATTCTTATTTTTCTCTTATCTTTTCACAGGGTAGCATACGATACACACTGTTTGGCATCTTGCTTTTCTTTTTTTTAACTTAATATAACCTAGATCTTTACATATCATTAGAGTCCTCCCCCCCCCTTTTTTTAAACCATTGCATAGAATTCCATTGTACGAATGGACCATTAATTTTTGGTGAGCACTTTACTGGTGCACATTTGTGTTGATTCCCATATTTTGCTTCAGCAAAAACTCTGTGTGTATACGTGTGTATGTGGGGACCTTGTGTAACACATCGCATGCTCAGAAGGAGGACAGGTCTTGTCAGGGACAGAGCAGCTTACTGAATGCCCCCCCCACCCCGCCCCACCCCAGAGCAACAGGATGTTGACCTAAGTGACCCGATGGGGTCTGTTCCGTTTGGCTGAGTCTACATAACCATACCTCGCGGACAGGGCCTTGACCTCAGGATGGAAGGAAAGGACAAACGTCTGGTTCTCTTCTCATACCCGGTCATAAATCGTCCTTTATGTGTCAAGTACAGAAAGCAGATCGTTGTGCAGACTCCCGCGTCTGGCTCCTGCTCCGTGAAGGACTGAGGATCCCCCTCCGTGTGGTGCAAGCATCTCCCCGAGTCCTCTGCTCACTCCCCACCCACCCCCCAATCACCATTGCTCCTGGTACGGCTACTTCCAGCTTCCGTCCTTTTCTGCTGCGCCCTGGTCTTGGTGCCTGTGTCAAGTCAGCTCTTCAGCCTCTGCTCCTCCCTCAAGCTTGGTCTTCCTGTGACGCCCCGCAGAATCCTGGCCGTGGCCGTGGCCGTGGCTTGCTGGTACCCAATGGTGCTGTACCTTCTCCCTGTAGGCCGCAGCCCCCCGGCTTCCCCGGACGGGTGGGGGGCACATACCTCTTGGATCCCCCCGTTGGGGAGCCTCGTGACGCTCCCGGAGTGCCGCCGTGAGGAGTCCCCGGGCAGTCACCACCCGTCTGACCCTGTCCAGCCTCAGTCAACAATGCGCACGTAGAGGCACACTTAGAAGGACACATAGAGCCCTCCTCCGCTGGGCTGCAGACAGTTTTCCGTAGCAGCTGACCTTGAAGGACTACCTTGCCACTGGCCTCTTTCTCCTTACATTTTATGAAGCATCTTCATGAGCACAGTGTTGCCCAGCGTGGATGCCTCAGGTCACCTCTGGAAAGAGCCCATCGCTTGGCGTCAGGGCCGGCGGGGTCCCTCAGCATGGTGAGCGCCCAAGAAGTGCTTGGGTAACTCTGTTCGTAGTAGCTCATTATTATCAGGACTTGTCTTTGCCCCCTTGGGGGAAGCTTGGCTTCTTCACTTAGGGTTTCGGGGCTTCCCAGTGGCCATGAAGACCATGCTGGCAGGTGCTTCTCCCTCCAGCAGTCAGAAGCGGCCTCCCTGACTCTTCCTGTTCGAAAGCCTCCGTCTGGGGCTGCCCACTAGGTTTCTGTTTTCTGTCTAAGAGACGCTTCTGGCCTCCAAGGCTCCTGCCTGCGGCCTGCTGACTGATGCAGGCTCCCCGGCCCCTCGCCAGACCCGCCCACACCTGGCCGAGCTGCTGGGTTGTGTTCATGGGGTGGCCTTCCAGGAGCCTGCCGTGCCGTCGGACCTCAAAATGCACTGTCCACCACAGGCACGTTTTCTGTCGTGGGAAAAGGAAGGTCTTTTCCGAGGTCGACATGTGTTTGCAGCTTTCCAGGGGTCTTTCTGACACAAGGATTTAGATCATGGATGGTCTTTCTTCTTCCTTTGCACTCCTATTGCACCTATGATCTGCACATAATAATACCTCAGTGTAACTTCCCGTTTCTCCCACAGCGACATGTGGGAACACGTTCTTGGGGTGTGTGCGTGGGGGGGGAGGTTGTCAGAAGCCTGAGCGTTTGTTCCTTAATGACCATGATGGGTGGGATGGGTCAATGAAATCATTTGAAGTTGTGAAGAGTGTACCCCCCTCCCTTAGGGAACTCACCGGATTTGGGGAGCCAGTTATTCTTGTTTCTAGCTTCCTCACCCTCGTTTGGATTAAAGAAAGAGCAGTAGGGCAGCCCTATGACTTGTCACAGGGAGAAGGGGGTCTGGTGCCAATACCTCTATCTTTAAAAGTCTTTGTAGCTCTGAAGACTCTGAAAGTGTCTTGCGAGTGTCTTTATTAGCATGCTATCGATCCGCACTGCCAAGGCCTCATCTGTTTCTTTGCTTCTGTGTGTGTGGTGCCAGCACAATGTCTGGCACAAAAAGGACAGCTCGATGATAAACGTTTGTTGCTGGATAAATAAAATCTGTTTTCCCGGGTGCAGTCCCCTTTGAAGGACTTCCTTGGGGCCGGGTGGTAAGACCACCCAAGCCACGGCACCAGGTCCCAAGTCCTTGGGACCACCCAAGCCATGGCACCAGGTTGAATATCCCAACGGATTTGGAGGAGAGACAGGGTGGGAGCATGGGGAGAGATGTTGAAAGTGCAGACGGCCTGGGTTTGAGTCTTAACTCTGCCACGGGCTTGTTCCATTTCTGAGCCTCCATTTGTTTCTTTATCTGCACACGAGGGACGGTAATTGCCCTCCCCTCGCACATCCTTTACAATCTTCGGTTGAAGAATGTGTGAAAAAACAGGTGTTTAAAATCATAAAGTCTACAAATACGGAGGATTACAAAATTATGTTCTTTCTCTTCTTTGCTCTTCTTCTTCTTCTTCCTTCTTCTTCCTTCTTCTTCCTTCTCCTTCTCCTTCTCCTTTTCTTCTTCTTCACATGAAGCCTGGCTTGCCTCTACAACTCTATTAGAATCTCCTATGGCTGGGTCATGATCTCAGAGTTGTGAGATCAAACCCCACATTGGGCTCGGTGCTGGGCGTGGAACCTGCTTAAGATTCTCTCTCCCTCTCCCTCTGTCCCTTCCCCTGCTTGCTTGCACTTTTTCTCTCTCTCTCAAAAAAACAGCAACAACAAAAAATCTCCTGTGCCTGCCTGGATCCCCCTGTAGGATTTCCACTGGCCGAGTTCCCTATTAGCTTTTGTGCAGAGGTATTGCTAGAGCCTAGCACACGCCCTTCTTAGACCTGGCCTTGGTGCCTCGGCCATTGGTGAGCGTGCCATTGTCGTCCTGTGTCTGTGACCTGGATGCCGGGACCTGTACCATCAAGGGCTGCTTGACGGTGTTTCTCTCTCCCCAGGAGGCTGCTGAAGAGTGAACTTGGATCATTCATTACAGACTATTTCCAGGTAAGCTGCGTGGGTCTGAGCACCTGTCATCACAGTGTACGTGGATATGTGTACCTAAAGGGATGGCCAATACTGTGCACCTGGGCGTTCTTTCGACATCCAGAAGCATGGATACTGAGTCCCTGATATGTGCAGGGCCAGTATGGTCCCTCCTTTTATAGGTCCCTCCTTTTATAGGGATTATGGTCTTGGGCAGCAGTTCTCAGGCTTCCTTTATGCTCTTAAAAATGACCACTTATTTGGGTCATCTCTGTCTTCACCATATGGGAAATAAGTTAAACCTGAGAAATTTAAAATATTTAGTTCATTTACATAGTAAACCTAGGACACATTAGCCTAAACATGTATTTTTTTGTGTGAAAAATAATAACTTTTTCGGAATAAAAAAAAAAAAGAAAATAGAAGAGCGGCATTGTTTTCTCTTTGCAAATCTCTGCACTGTCTGGCCCCAGAGAAGATTGCCAGATCCTCAGATCCCTTCCCCGTTCAGGCTGTTGTGATATTGCACATCATGTAGCCTCTGGGAAATTGCACGGGGCACTCACGGAAGATGCAAGGAGAGAAGGGCAAAGCCTCTCTCACGGGACCCCACACGTTCCCTCCCTCCCCCGTGGATGGCATCTGCTTCACTGTAACTGCGCATACCCATACCCATCAGTAACTGCATATTTCTTGTTGCTAAGCCTCCTGGCCTGTTTTGTTAAAGATGATGGGATCAGGGGATCTGAGGTCCCTCCTGCCCAAACACTGTTGTTACAGGGCTGCTGAATTCAAGTTCTGGGCTCCCTGGGAGGATGGTCGCTCATCCACGGACACAAGTGGTTTCCCCAACTGTAACCACAGGCACGTGGTGGGGGGACAGCGCGCAGGCCATGGGGATGTGTTGTTTGACCGAGTAGGGAAGTGGGTGACACTTCAGTGACGTCAGAGTTCCCCTCTTTTTGCTTACTAGCTGACTGGCCCCGGGCAGGATGCCTCGTTGTCCCCATCTGTAAAAGGGGAACAAAAATATGACCTACCTTCGAGGTCATTGTATGGCTTCTGTGAAGTCACACGTGTAAAGCACTGAGCACATAGTGTGTGGGGAGGGAGGTGGGGGGACGGAGTGGGGAGTGGTCAAGCCATGGTCCCTAAAGCCAGGCTGCCCGGGTTCAGTGCCCAGTTTGGCCACTTACTAGCTGTGTGCCCTCGAGCAAGCTGCTTTCCCTCTCTGTGTTTCAGTTTTCTGTTCTATAAAAACAGGGCTGATAGGACCTTATCTTGATAAGGTTGCCGTGAGGACTAAATAGGTGATTATTTGTCGAGTGTTCAGAACGGTGAGGAGCACGGAGGAAGACGGAGTAATGCGGTCATTAAATTTGTATGTGTGCATATTTGTCATTGTAAAGTGTCACCCATCCCTTTTAATGGGAAAGTAATATAAAAACATAAAACATCTTGGTTTTTTGGTTGCCGATGTTACTGCATCTCCAAGGGGAACATTCTTTTAAGACAGCTTAAAGAGTTTTTAGGTCTTAAAAACAACACAGTTACTCTTCTTTTTCTTACTAAGATTCGGGAAGCTTAAACTTTTATGTGCACTTTTTTTTTAAGACTTTATTTATTCATGAAAGTCACAGATAGAGAGGTAGAGACACAGGCAGAGGGAGAAGCAGGCATGCAGGGAGTTCGATGCGGGGCTCGATCCCAGGACCCCGGGGTCACAACCTGGGCCAAAGGCAGGCGCTCAACCGCTGAGCCACCCAGGTGCCCCTTATGTGCACTTTTAAAGAATGACAGCTGTCAGTCCTCTAACACACATGCACACGCACACACATGCACAGAGCAGAAAGTGGCCACTATAAATCTGGATGGAGCAAGATCCAACAGGAACTCGGAATTCAGTTGGCTCAGACGTCTCAGCTGCTTGGAAGAAACCCTCTATCTGGGGAGAGACGAACGTAAAGATTAAGAAAGAGGTAATTAGTGACAAATGTGAATCATCTCAGCTGCCCCTGACTCAAAGATCTCTCTTGTCCTCAGCTTCTTCTCTTGCCGTCTGTAGTGACTGACTTTTAAATCCAACTCCAGAGATGTGGTTTTTCAATCAGTCCTGGAGAAACCTGCCAGGCTGGCCGCCTTCCTTGTTGACATTTAAAATAGACAGTTTGGTGTGGTTTCAATCGGGTTTTAAATGTCAGTTGTCTTTTGGCACGGGGTGGGGGGCGCTTACCCCTAGGATGGGTGGGGAAGGGCGCTGGGGTGGGGACTTGTTTATCTGGGAAGCCCTGAGGTTTTTGGGGGCGGTTAATGCTGCTTACAAAGCATGCCAAACACTTAACTAATAACCACACGTCATTTTTCTATCAAGAGCTTAACCAGAGAAAACTGCCTGGTGAATAGCGAGTCTCTTTTCTGGGGGTGTGGGGTGGGCGCTGGTTTTCACAGTTTTGAATCTGGATTTTTCCTTAGTGTAAGGTGCTAGACTGGAGAGAAAGCTACCCTGGATGCTGTCTATTTAAATGCAGGCTTTAAGTCTCATGTAGGTGGGGAGCCCTTTTTTAAAAAAACAACAAAAAAAAGCTGTTTGGTCACCCAGTCCTTGGAAAGTACCTGGCATATGGTAGATGCTCAGTAAAGTTTCTTGGGAGAGAGGGAGGGGCTGTCTACCACAGATTCATGGGCTGACTTTGGGTGGTACAGGCCGTCCGTTAAACAACACCAGCCTTCGCGGCTGGAAAGTACTTCCCTTCCTTTCCCTTTAGCGCTTCTGATTGTGCCAGGAAGAGCCTTGGTTTGCACCACTGTGTCTTTTACACTTCTGCGGGACTTGGCCATCTTCCTTGTTTCAGGAAGACAGGGCAGGCCTCAAACTTAGTGTCTTCAGCTAGGGACACTACTTAGGATTTCGTAATTTTTTTTTTTTTTTTGCATTGAGTTAGTGGTTGAGTTACATTTTTTTTTTTTTTTTTTAAGAGACTCTATTCATGAGAGACACAGAGAGGGAGGCAGGGACAGAGGCAGAGGGAGAAGCAGGCTCCCTGCAGGGAGCCTGATGCGGGATCCCTGGGATCACGCCCTGAGCCAAAGGCAGAGGCTCAACAGCTGAGCCACCCAGGTGCCCCAAGCTACATGTTATTTATGGCAAATGATGTTGCTCTAGTTTCATTTTTAAACATATTTATGTTTTAAAAGGTGGATTGATTTAAGGAAAATAATATGCAAAGAATAATAGTTTAGGTGGCCCTGGCTGTGGCCAAATGGTGAAGGTGGTTCAAGAGAGACTTGGGTTTGGAAAGCCCCCGTGCTAGGTACCCCTCGAAAATGGGCTGGTTCCAAAGCCATGCAAAGTAGAACTCTCCATGAGGGAGGATGGAGGGGAGGAGGGGAACCCAGGAGGGAGGCTTATGGAGGCCAGCCTTCATGGTCACCTAGCAAGGTATTTTCAAGAAGCAAAGTCTGAAGGGGCTCGAGGAGGGACATTCCTTCAGCAAGGAGGAGGGAGGAAGGTCCAGGGACAAATAAGAAACAGAAGCCCGGGGGTGGACAGGTAAGACCCCAAAGCCATGGATGTGGCTGTTGGGGAAGATGATGAATGGGCCCTTTGGGCACGGGGCTCCTCTAGGTGGAGGATCAGATGGCCGCCTGCCGGCCGCCTGCACTCACCAGCAGGCTCCCATCTCCGGGGACCCAGACCCCAACACTATTTTGTTGCAAAGCCTTCCCTGTGACTCTGCTTTTGAAAGTGAACGTTCTCATCCGGTAGCTTTAAAGAACGAGTCATGAAAGAGTATCTTCAGGGAAGAATAATGAAAATGACCCGAGGTGAAGGCAGAGGGGAAGCAGGTGGAAAAACCATGCTTATCTTGTGTCTGCACACACGGAAGACGGGCCCGTTTGAGCTGCAGAAACGCAGAGAGGTTTCCGGGAGACACTGGCCCCCCAAATCCGACATTTCCAATATTGAATTTTCGTTTTCTCTCTGTTTTGAATTGCACCTGGGAAGGAGACCTGGGGTCTCCCAGGGGAGCCCTGTTTCATAGAGACAGCTCTGTGGGATAATTGGTTCCTTATAACTTTGGAAATTGATGATACGAAATGCTCTGCATTTTTCGATCACCTAATTAGTGGTTAGCCACCTAGGTGGTGTAGGGTGTGGGCATGCGAGGAGCTGCAGCCAGCATTTTCTGCGCTCCAGTATCTCCTGGCTGTGTTGTGTCTGTCGTGAACTTTCCCCCAAGTCCAGAAAGTTAAATTCCCTCGTGAAGCCGGACTTCGGCTTGATACAGAAACTCAGACTATAGTCAATGGCTCGGAACGAGAAAGAACCGAGGGAAAAGGGAAATTCAGTCACCCTGATGCCAAAAGGGCAAGCGGGGACCTCCGCCTCCTGACCAGATTGGCGAGAGTCCCAGGAAGCCAATTTCTTCTTAGCTCATCAGTATCAGGGAAGATTCATTGAGGGCTTGTGACACATGACAGAGCCATGGGGGCATCGTGGCCACTGTGGAGTTTGAGATTGAAGACAGAGCAGGGATGTCGATGCGTCTATGCAGGTACCACGCAGCGTCGTGTTACCTGAAAACCAGAGTGGGTGGTAAAGGCTTCCAAACGGGCCCAGAAGGAATGAATATATTTTGTAGGGGCAAAGATGGGACTCATTAGAATCCACAGATGGTTGGGTGGAGAGATGATAAAGAACAGGGAAATTACTTTGTGTGACTTTTTCTCCCCCCTAAACCCAAATGGAATAGAGGAGGGGGGGTCTCAGCTCCTCTTTGGTCAGCCTGGGAAGTCTGCTACAACAAATGGGATTCCCCAAATGGGAAAAGATGGTTAGGTGCACAGAAGGTGGCAAGGATGGGGCGTTGAACAAGTGGGGCGAGCGCCAGCACAAAGACACGGAAGAGGGAAGCAGATGAGACTTTTAGGCGGGAAGATCGTTAGAGGTCGCATTTCGGATTTGGCCAGTACTTGGAAGAAAGGCCTTGTGGAGTTTGTAAGTATTGGGGTGGCCCGGCCAGCTGTGGTGCCTCTCAGCAGCTTTGCCAGGCTCCGTCGCCTGGGCAGCTACCTGAATTCTTTGCAGTTATTTGAATATTTTTATTGTACTTTTCAACATCTTACGAAGACAGATGGAAAAGACGGGTCTCGTGGAAATGATTAGCGTAGGTCTTAATATCATCGAGATCAAGATGAAAATCAGCGGGCATGCTGACATGGCAGGTGTTTAGAGTCGTTGGACTTAGGTTGTGGCACATTCGGCTGTGGGAGAAGGAACCTGTAGGTACCCAAGGCTGGAAGTATGTCTCCCCAAGATGAGGCGTAGTTAGGGA